>NC_041385.1:452327025-452387364 GCF_002162155.2 Triticum dicoccoides
GTGCCCTCCGTCCTTGTGGATGCCTCGTGGATCCTCCGACTTCATCTCCAAGTCTCCTGGTTGTCTTCTGGTCCAAGAAAAATCATCGCGAAGGTTTCATTCCGTTTGGACTCTGTTTGGTATTCCTTTTCTGTAAAACTCAAAAACAAGGGAAAAAATAGGAACTGGCACTGGGCTATAGATTAATAGGTTAGTCCCAAAAAATAATATAAAATAGCATATTAATGCACATAAAACATCCAAAACAGATAATATAATAGCATGGAGCAACAAAAAATTATGGATACATTGGAGACGTATCAAGCATCCCCAAGCTTAATTCCTCTCGTCCTCGAGTAGGTAAATGATAAAAATAGAATTTTGATGTGGAATGCTACCTAACATATTTATCCACATAATTTTCTTTATTGTGGCATGAATGTTTAGATCCATAAGATTCAAAACAAAAGTTTAATATTGACATAAAAACAATTATACTTCAAGCATACTAACAAGGCAATTATGTCTTTTCAAAATAACATGGCCAAAGAAAGCTTATCCCTACAAAATCATATAGTCTGGCTATGCTCCATCTTCATCATACAAAATATTCAAATCATGCACAACCCCGGTTTCAGCCAAGCAATTGTTTCATAGTTTAGTATTCTTAAACATTTTCAACTTTCACGCAATACATGAGCGTGAGCCATGGACATAGCTCTATAGGTGGAATAGAATATGGTGGTTGTGGAGAAGACAAAAATAGGGAGATAGTCTCACATCAACTAGGCGTATCAACGGCCTATGGAGATGCCCATCAATAGATATCAAGGTGAGTGAGTAGGGATTGCCATGCAACAGATGCACTAGAGCTATAAGTTTATGAAAGCTCAAAAAGAAAAACTAAGTGGGTGTGCATCCAACTTGCTTTGTCATGAACACCTAGGGCAATTTTAGGAAGCCCATCGTTGGTATATACAAGCCAAGTTCTATAATGAAAAATTCCCACTAGTATAAGAAAGTGACAAAATAGGAGACTCTCTATCATGAAGACCATGGTGCTACTTTGAAGCACAAGTGTGGAAAAAGGATAGTAACATTGCCCCTTCTCTCTTTTTCTCTCATTTTTTATTTTCTGTTTTTTTGTTTGACTTCTTTGGCCTCTTTTTTTATTTCCTCACATGGGACAATGCTCTAATAATGATGATCATCACACTTCTATTTACTTTGAACTCGATACTTAGAACAAAATATGACTCTATATGAATGCCTCTCACGGTGTACCGGGATGTGCAATGACTCAAGAGTGACATGTATGAAAGTATTATGAAAGGTGGCTTTGCCACAAATACGATGTCAACTACATGATCATGCAAAGCAATATGACAATAATGAAGCATGCCATAATAAACAGAACAGTGGAAAGTTGCACGGCAATATATCTCGGAATGGCTATGGAAATGCCATAATAGGTAGGTATGGCGGCTGTTTTGAGGAAGGTATATGGTGGGTGTATGGTGCCAGTGAAAGTTGTGTGGCACAAGAGAGGCAAGCAATGGTGGAAGGGTGAGAGTCTGAATAATCCATGGACTCAACATTAGTCATAAAGAACTCACATACTTATTGCAAAAATCTATTAGTCATCAAAACCAAGCACCACGCGCATGCTCCTAGAGGAAGGGTTGGTAGGAGTTAACCATCACGCGATCTCGACCTCCACACAAAGGATGACAATCAAAAAATACCTCATGCTCCAACTTCGTTACATAACGGTTCACCATACGTGCATTCTACGGGAATCACAAACCTCAACACAAGTATTTCTCAAATTCACAATTACTCCACTAGCATGACTCCAATATCATCATCTTCATATCTCAAACAATCATAAGGAATCAAACTTCTCATAGTATTCAATGCACTTTATATGAAAGTTGTTATTATATCCCTCTTGGATGCCTATCATATCAGAACTAAATTTATAACCAAAGCAAATTACCATGCTGTTTAAAGAATCTCCAAATAATATAAGTGAAGCATGAGAGTTCATACATTTCTATAAAATAAAACCACCACCGTGCTCTAAAAAGATATAAGTGAAGCACTAGAACAACATTGTCTATCTCAAAAGATATAAGTGAAGCACATAGAGTATTCTAATAAATCACGATTCATGCGTGTCCCTCTCAAAAGGTGTGTACAAAAAGCATCATTGTCGCAAACTAAAAAGCAAAGACTCAAATCATACAAGACGCTCCAAGGAAAAGACATATCATGTAGTGAATAAAAATATAGCCTCAAGTAAAGTTACCGATAGACGAAGATGAAAGAGGGGACGCCTTCCGGGGTTTTGCATATCATTAACACAATTGACATTAGTAGAATTTATAATAACATCATTGCAATCATGCTTTTCATTCAATGATCTATCAAGTATGGGTGCAATAGCAACAATCCCATGTTTACCATAAGGAACTATAGCAAATTCATCTCCACAAATATTGGCTTCACGGCCATAAGAATATCAAGCATCATGTTCATCAAGGGATATTTCAATCAAATCATCGGGATCATATTTATCTATAGATTCATGCATATCATTATTTTCTTCCAAAGCAATGGTCATTCTCTCAATAGACTCCTTAACATAGGCATTATGAGCATACTTTTCATAGCAATATTTAAGTATTTCGGAATTTTCATATTTGGAGAGAGTAATATCATACTTTTCAATCAAAGAAGCAACTTCATGAGCACCCTTAAAAGCAACAAATTCTTCAATTTGTTCGATATCATAGTAACTATAAACACCCTTTCCATAAGAAGATGAGATTTTATTATCATTAAACTCACATAGGTAGAGAAGGTGTTTTTAGGGTTCTTAGAGCAACAAGTAAAATCATTAATTTCACAAATATTCCAAGCATAACACAGCAAACTATTTATTTGATTCCATAAGAGTCCCCCTTTTTTAGACAAACGATGACGCACAAATGAACATGCTCATCTAAAGATTTTCCCTCAACTAAACTAGTTGGGGTTTCAGCACGAGCACATATAGATCGAAGATGATCCAAGTAGAATACTTTAAGTGGATCCATATCAATGGATTTTTAGCAAGCAAATATGCAAGCCAATAGAAGGCACATGGAAACACAAACAGAAATACATACGGAAAGAAGGCGAATAAAAAGGAAAATCTTTTCGAAAATTGTTTTAGAAGTGGGGGAGAGGAAAACGAGAGGCGAATGGTGAATAATGCAATGCAAGAGATGAGAGTTTATGATGGGCACTTGGTATGTTTTTCATTGGCGTAGATCTCCCCGGCAACGACAGAAATTCTTCCTGCTACTTCTTGAGCTTGCCTTGGTTTTTCCCTTGCAGAGGAAGGGTGATGCATCAAAGTAGAGATAAGTATTTCCCTCGGTTAGAGAAACAAGGTATCAATCCAGTAGGAGACAAAGCACAAATCACCAAGGCCTGCACAAACAATCAAACAAACTTGCACCCAACGCAATAAAGGGGTTGTCAATCCCTTCACGGTTACTTGCAAAAGTGAGATCTGATAGAGATAGATAAACGATAAAGTAAACATTTTTTGTATTTTTCGTTTATAGATTAGAAAGTAAAAGATTTCAACATAGTAGATCGGAAACTAATATTGTAGATCGGAAACTTATATGATGGTAAATAGACCCGGGGGCCATAGGTTTCACTAGAGGCTTCTCTCAAGATAGCAAATAATGCGGTGGGCGAACAAATTACTGTCAAGGAATTGATAGAAAAGCGCAAAGTTATGACAATATCTAAGGCAATGATTATGAAATATAGGCATCACGTCCATGTCAAGTAGACCGACTCCTAACTGCATCTACTACTATTACTCCACATATCGACCGCTATCCAGCAAGCATCTAGACTATTAACTTTCGCAATGATTTTTCTTCGACCAGAAGACATCCACGAAACTTTTAGGCCAAGTCGGAAGAGTTCTAAGGACTCCACAAGCCTCTAGGGTGCGCCCTAGGAGGCGCCCCTGGCTTGTGGGCCCCATGGGAGTCCACCGACCTCCCTCTAAGCTCTATAAATCCTCAAATATTCCAAAACCTCCAGAAGCGTCCACCAAAATACTTTTCCACCGCCGTAACCTTCTGTTCCTGTGAGATCCCATCTTGGGGCCTTTTTCGACACCCTACCGAAGTGGGATTTGATCATGGAGGGCATCTACATCAACTACATTGCCCTTCTATGAAGCGTGAGTAGTTTACCACAGACCTACGAGTCCATAGTTAGTAGCTAGATGGCTTCTTCTCTCTCTATGATCTTCAATACAATGTTCTCCTCGGTGTTCTTCGAGATCTATCTGATGTAATCTTATTTTGCGGTGTGTTTGTCGATATCCGATGAATTGTGGATTTATGATCAGCTTATTTATGAATATTATTTGAATCTTCTCTGAATTCTTATATGCATGATTTGATATCTTTGTATTTCTCTTTGAATTATCAATTTGGTTTGGCCAACTAGATTGGTTTTTGTTGCAATGGGAGAGGTGTTTAGTGTTGGGTTCAATCTTGCGTGATTTCACCCAGTGACAAAGTAGGGGTAGCGAGACACATATTGTATTGGTGCCAACAAAGGTATAAAATATGGGGTTTTAATCATATTGGTTGAGTTTATCCCTCTACATCATGTCATCTTACTTAAGGCGTTACTCCGTTCTTTATGAACTTAATACTCTAGATGCATGCTAGATAGTAGTCGATGTGTGGAGTAATAGTAGTAGATGCAGGCAGGAGTCGGTCTACTTGACATAGACGTGATGCCTATATGCATAATCATTGCCTTGGATATCGTCATAACTTTGCGCTTTTCTATCAATTTCTCGACAGTAGTCTGTTCACCCACCGTATTATTTTCCTTCAAGGGAGAAGCCTCTAGTGAAACCTATGCCCCCAGGTCTATTTTCCATCATATTTTCAGATCTATAAACCAAAAAATCCAAAAATACCTTGCTGCAATTTATTTACTTTAATTTTGTTTTCTGTTTTACTAATCTTATATATGTATCTCTATCAGATCTCACCATTGCAAGTGACCTGAAGGGATTCACAACCCCTTTATCGCGTTGAGTGCAAGTGTTCGATTGTTTGTGCAGGTGCATAGATTGGAGACTTGCTTGTATCTCCTACT
This sequence comes from Triticum dicoccoides, assembly GCF_002162155.2. NCBI lineage: Eukaryota > Viridiplantae > Streptophyta > Magnoliopsida > Poales > Poaceae > Triticum > Triticum dicoccoides. The sequence goes on from NC_041385.1 coordinate 452,332,198, forward strand.
GGATTGATACCTTGGTTTTCAAATGAGGTAAATAGTTATCTCTACTTTGTTGCATCACCATTTCCTCTTCAAGGGAAAAACCAATGCAAGCTCAAGAAGTAGCAGGAAGAATTTCTGGCGCCATTGTCGGGGAGATCTATATCAAGCCTACGAAGTACCCACCATAAACTCTCATCTCTTGCATTATATTATTTTCCATCTACCTCTCATTTTCCTCTCCCCCACTTCTAATTTTTTTCAGAAAAATACAAAAAGATTTGCCTTTTTATTCGCCCTTATTATGTTCGTCTATTCGTTTGCCTTTTGGTTGCTCTTGTGTTAGATTGCTTGCTTTGTCATGATGTATCAAGATAATACCAAATTGTATGTTTTTTTCAATACTAATAATAATGATTTTATTAGTACTCCGATTGCTCCTGCCACTAGTGCGGAATCTTATGAAATGAATGCTTCTTTGCTGAATCTTGTTATGAAAGATCAATTTTCCGGCCTTCCTAGCGAAGATGCCACATCCCATCTAAACACTTTTGTTAAGTTGTGTGATATGCAAAAGAAGAAAGATGCGGATAATGATATTGTTAAATTGAAGCTATTTCTGTTCTCACTACGAGATCATGCTAAAACTTGGTTTTCATCTTTGCCTAAAAATAGTATTGGTTCATGGGATAAGTGTAAAGATGCTTTTATTTCCAAGTATTTTCCTCCTGCTAAGATTATCTCCCTTAGGAACGATATAATTAATTTTAAGCAACTTGATCATGAACATGTTGCACAATCTTGGGAGAGGATGAAATTGATGATACGAAATTGCCATACTCATGGTTTAAGTTTATGGATGATCATACAATTTTGCTTCTAGAAATCTTTTAGATTCGGCCGCGGGAGGCACTTTTATGAAAATCAAATTACTCTTAATGGCATACCGAAAGATCCTCTACTAGTAAAAAAGTGCTTGCGGTTGAAGAAATCAATGTTTTGAGTGGAAAGATGGATGAAATTCTGAAATTCTTTGCTAGTAAGAGTGCTCCTATTGATCCTAATGATATGCCTTTGTGTACTTTGATTGAGAATAATAATGAATCTATGGATGTGATTTTTTTTGGTAGGAACAATTTTGGTAATAACGCGTATAGAGGTAATTTTAATCCTACGCCATTTCCTAGTAATTCCTCTAATAATTATGGTAGTTCCTACAAAAATTCGTATGGAAATTACGATAAGATTACCTCTGATCTTGAGAACAACATTAAAGATTTCATTAGTTCTCAAAAGAATTTCAATGCCATGGTTGAAGAAAAAGTGCTTAAGATTGATGATTTGGCTAGGAACATGGATAGAATTTCTCTTGAGATTGATTCTTTAAAAATTAGATATATTCCACCCAAGCATGATATTAATGAATCTATTAAAGCTATTAAAATTTCTATTGATGAGTGCAAAGAAAGAACCACTAGGATGCGTGCTAAGCGAGATTGGTTTGTAAAAGCGTGTTCTTCTAGTTTTGGTGAAAATAATGATGAAAATCTTAAAGTGATTGAAGTGACTCCTATTGAATCTTTGTTTTCTAATATAAATACTGATAAAGATGGGACTTCAGATGATTCAACTTTAGTTAAAAGGCGTCCCAATGATTCAGAGTTTATAGATCTTGATGCAAAAATTGATAAAAGTGGGATTGAAGAGGTCAAAACTTTAAGTAGCGTTGAACCCACTCTTTTGGATTTCAAGGATTTTAATTATGATAATTGTTCTTTGATAGATTGTATTTCCTTGTTGCAATCCATGTTGAATCCTCCTCATGCTTATAATCAAAATAAAGCTTTTACTAAACATATCGTTGATGCTATGATGAAATCTTTTGAAGAAAAACTTGAGTTGGAAGTTTATATCCCTAGAAAGCTTTATGATGAGTGGGAACCTACTATTAATATTAAAATTAAAGATCAAGAGTGACATGCTTTGTGTGCTTTGGGTGCTAGCATTTCCACGATTCCAAAAACTTTATGTGATGTGCTAGGTTTTCGTGAATTTGATGATTGTTCTTTAAATTTGCAACTCGCGGATTCCACTATTAAGAAACCTATGGGAAGAATTAATGATGTTCTTATTGTTGCAAATAGGAATTATGTGCCCGTAGATTTCATTGTGCTTGATATAGATTGCAATCCTATTTTCCCTATTATTCTTGGTAGACCTTTCGTTAGAACGATTGGTGCAATTATTGATATGAAAGAAGGAAACATTAGATTTCAATTTCTGTTAAGGAAGGCCATGGAACACTTTACAAGAAAGAAAATTAAGTTGCCTTATGAATCTATAATGAGGGCTACTTATGGATTTAATGCCAGAGATGACAATACCTAGATATATGTTTTATGCCTAGCAAAGGGTGTTAAACAATAGTGCTTGTTGGGAGGCAACCCAATTTTATTTTCATGTTTTTTGTTTTTGGTTCTGTTTTTTCAACAAATTTATAATCTAGCCTCTGTTTACATGTGTTTTGGTGTTTTAATTAGTGTTTGAGCCAAGTAAGACCTATGGGACGGCTTACGGTGATCGTTGATTTGATCTTGCTGAAAAACAGAAACTTTTGCACCGAGTAAAATAATTTTCGAAAACCACAGAAGCATGATTTTGATCTGAATTGTTCACAAAAGATTGATATAAAAACTTCCCATGTTTTCCTAATTTTTCATAATTTTTGGAGTTACAGAAGTATTCGAAGTTTCCAGATTTCTACAGACTATTATGTTTTTGACAGATTCTGTTTTCTTTGTGTTGTTTACTTATTTTAATGAATCTATGGGTAGTATCGAGGGGTATGAACCATGGAGAAGCTGGAATACAGTAGATATTACACCAATATAAGTAAATAATGAGTTCACAATAGTACCAAAAAGTGGTGATAGATTTTCTTATACTAACGGATCTCATGAGTTTTCTATTGAGTTTTGTGTTGTGAAGTTTTCAAGTTTTGGGTAAAGATTTGATTGATTATGAAATAAGGATTGGCAAGACCCTAAACTTGGGGATGGCCAAGGAACACCAAGGTAATATTCGAGGACAACCAAGCATCTAAGCTTGGGGATGCCGCGGATGGCATCCCCTCTTTCGTCTTCGTCTATCGGTAAATTTACTTGAGGCTATAATTTTATTCACTACATGATATGTGTTTTGCTTGGAGCATCTTGTATGATTTGAGACTTTGCTTTTTAATTTGCCATCGTCATCCTTCCTGCACACACCTTTTGAGAGGGACATGCATGAGTCATGATTTATTAGAATACTCTATGTGCTTCACTTATATCTTTTAAGCTAGGCAATTTTGCTCTAGTGCTTCACTTATATCTTTTTAGAGCACGACAGTGGCTTTATTTTATAGAAATTGTTGAACTCTCATGCTTCACTTATATAATTTTGAGAGTCTTTCTAAACAGCATGGTAATTTACATAGGTTATGAATTTAGTCCTAATATGATGGGCATCCAAGAGGGGTCTAATAAAACTTTCATATAAAGAGCATTGAATACTACGAGAAGTTTGATTCCTTATGATTGTTTTGAGATATAAAGATGGTGATATTAGAGTCATGCGAGTGAGTAAGTTTGGATTGGTAGAAATACTTGTGTTAAAGTTTGCGATTCCCATAGGATGCACGTATGGTGAACCATTATGTAATGAAGTCGGAGCATGATTTATTTATAGATTCTCTTCCTTATGAGTGGCGGTCGGGGACGAGCTATGGTCTTTTCCTACCAATCTATCTCCCTAGGAGCATGCGTGTAGTACTTTGTTTTGATGACTAATAGATTTTTACAATAAGTATGTGAGTTCTTTATTACTAATGTTGAGTCCATGGATTAAACGCACTCTCACCCTTCCACCATTGCTAGCCTCTCTAGTACCGTGCAACTTTCACCGATGCATAACACCCACCATATACCCTTCCTCAAAACAGCCACAATACCTACCTATTATGGCATTTCTATAACCATTCCGAGATATATTTCCATGCAACTTCCACCGTCCCGTTTTGTTCTAAGTTTCGAGTTGTAATTCCTGAGTTGGAAGTAAATAAAAGTGTGATGATCATCATTATTAGAGCATTGTTCCATGTGAGGAAAGGATGATGGAAGCTATGATTCCCTCACAAGTTGGGATGAGTCTATGGGCTTTACAAAATAAAAGAGGCCAAAGAAGTCCATATAAAAAAAGAGGCCAAAGACATAAAACATAAAAAAATGAGAGAAGGGACAATGTTACTATCCTTTTTCCACACTTTTGATTCAAAGTAGCACCATGATCTTCATGATAGAGAGTCTCCTATGTTATAACTTTCATATACTAGTGGGCATTTTTCATTATAGAACTTGGCTTGTATATTCCAATGACGGGCTTCCTCAAATTGCCCTAAGTCTTTGTGAGCAAGCGAGTTGGATGCACACCCACTTAGTTTCTTTTTGAGCTTTCATAAACTTATAGCTCTAGTGCATCTGTTGTATGGCAATCCCTACTCACTCACATTGATATATATTGATGGGCATCTCCATAGCATGTTGGTACCCCTAGTTGATGTGAGACTATCGCCTCTTTTTGTCTTCTCCACAACCACCAAATTTTATTCCACCTATAGCGCTATATCCATGCCTCACACTCAGGTATTGCCTGAAAGTTGAAAAAGTTTGAGAACATCAAAAGTATGAAACAATTGCTTGGCTTGTCATCGGGGTTGTGCATGATTTAATACTTTGTCTGATGAAGATGGAGCATAGCCAGACTGTATGATTTTGTAGGGATAACTCTCTTTGGCCATGTTATTTTGAGAAGACACGATTGTTTTATTAGTATGCTTGAAGTATTATTGTTTTTATGCCAATATTAAACTTTTATTTTGAATCTTATGGATCTGAATATTCATGCCATAATAAAGAAAATTACTTGGATAAATATGATAGGTAGCATTCCACATCAAAAATTTTGTTTTTGTCATTAACCTTCTCGAGGACGAGTGGGAATTAAGCTTGGGGATGCTTGATACGTCTCCAACGTATCCATAATTTTTGATTGTTCCATGTTATTATATTACCCGTTTTGGATGTTTTTATGCATTAATATGTTGTTTTATATTATTTGTGGGACTAACCTATTAACCTAGAGCCTAGTGCCAGTATCTGTGTTTTCCTTGTTTTTGAGTTTTACAGAAAAGGAATATCAAACAGAGTTGAAATAGAATAAAACTTTCGCGATGATTTCTCTTGGACCAGAAGACATCCACGGAATTTGGAGGCCAATTCAGAAGAGTATTGAGGGCTCCACAAGCCTCTAGGGTGTGCCCTAGGGGGGAGCCCCTGGCTTGTGGACCCCATGAGAGTCCACCGACCTCCCTCTCAGCTATATAAATTCTCAAATATTCCAAAACCACCAGAAGCGTCCACCAACATACTTTTCTACCGTCGTAACCTTTTGTTCCCGTGAGATCCCATCTTGGGGCCTTTTCCGGCACCTTATCGGATGGGGGTTCGATCTTGGAGGGCATCTACATCAACTCTATTGCCCTTCCGATGAAGCGTGAGCAGTTTACCACAGACCTATGGGTCCATAGCTAGTAGCTAGATGGCTTGTTCTCTCACTTTGATCTTCAATACAATGTTCTCCTCGATGATCTGATGTAATCTTCTTTTGCGGTGTGTTTTTCGAGATCCAATGAATTGTGGATTTGTGATCAGCTTATCTATGAATATTATTTAAATATTCTCCGAATTCTTATGTGCATGATTTGATATCTTTGTATTTCTTTTTGAATTATCGGTTTGGCTTGGCCAACTAGATTGGTTTTTCTTGCAATTGGAGAGGTGCTTAGTTTTGGGTTCAATCTTGCGTGACTTCACCCAGTGACAAAGTAGCGGTAGGAGACACGTATTGTATTATTGCCAGCAAGGGTAACTAGACGGGGTTTTCATCATATTGCTTGAGTTTATCCCTCTACATCATGTCATCTTACTTAAGGTGTTACTCCATTCTTTATGAACTTAATACTCTTGATGCATGCTGGATAGGAGTCAATGTGTGGAGTAGTAGTAGTAGATGCAGGCAGGAGTCGGTCTACTTGACACGGACGTGATGCCTATATGCATAATCATTGCCTTGGATATCGTCATAACTTTGTGCTTTTCTATCAATTGCTCGACAGTAATTTGTTCACCCACCGTATTATTTTCCTTCAAGAGAGAAGCCTCTAGTGAAACCTATGGCCCCGAGGTCTATTTTCCATCATGTATTTTTAGATCTATAAACCAAAAACCCAAAAATACCCTGCTTCAATTTATTTAGTTATTTTTTGTTTTATGTTTTAGTAATCTTTTATATCTATCTCTATCAGATCTCACCATTGCAAGTGACCTAAAGGGATTGACAACCCCTTTATCGCGTTGGGTGCAAGTGTTTGATTGTTTGTGCAGGTGCATAGATTGGAGACTTGCTTGTATCTCCTTTCCTACTAGATTGATACCTTGGTTCTCAACTGAGGGAAATACTTATCTCTACTTTGCTGCATCACCCTTTCCTCTTCAAGGAAAAAACCAATGCATGCTCAAGAAGTAGCAAGATGCCTCATGGCACCCCAATATCATATTCAAGGAGAAACAAGCAATTAAGCTTGGGGATGCCCCGAGTGGCATCCCCTCTTTCTTCTAACAACCATCGGTATTTTACTTGGAGCTATATTTTTATTCGTCACATATCATGAGTTTTGCTTGTAGCGTCTTGTATTACATGAGTCTTTGCTTGTTTTGCTTTTTAGTTTGTCACAAGTATCCTTATTGGACACACCTATTTGAGAGAGCCAACATTATGCTATGATTTTTTTAGAATTGCTCTTTATGATTCACTTATATTTTTTGATCTATGGAATTGCTATAGTGCTTCACTTATCTTTTTGAGCACGATGTGCTTCGTTATTTTTGAAGAAATGTTTCGTGCTTCACTTAGATTTATTTAAGAGTTAGTAATTTTGAAGAAATTCTCTCATGCTACACTTATATTATTTTGAGAGACAAAAAAAATTTATGCTCATGTTCTTCACTTAGATTTGTCTGAGCTTGTTAAAAGCAATTGCAATATATGAAACTAGTCCCAAAGTGATAGATATTCAAGAGGGATATAATAAAAACTTTCATGAAGATCATTGGAAAAAATAAACTTGATTCTTTGTAATAGTTTTGAGATATGATGATAGTGATATGTGAGTCATGTTGGTGAGTAATTATGCTTTAGTAAGAATATTGGTGTTAAGGTTTTTGATTCCGTATGCAAGCACGAAAGTCAATAGTTATGCAATTAAGTGACATCCTACTTGTGGTGCATTATTCAGTGTTATTTACGCCTAATGCTCGCTTATGTGATTTTTAGTTTCTTGGTTGGTTGCTTCTCTATCTTTTTGCTAGCCTCCACTAGTACTAAGTATAAATACTACTTGTGCATCCAAAATCTTTAAAACCGGTTTGCCATATGAGTACACCATACCTACCTATATGCGGTATTCCCATGCCATTCTAAGAGAAATTTGTATGTGCCACCTCTAATTTTCAAAATAAATTTTCTTTTTGTGTGCTCATACCGCTCATGAAGCGGCAGGGGGTGGCTAATATTTTCCATGCTAGATGTGTTATTCTCAAGATGAGTGTTTATTCACTTGTCATTGCATGAGAGTACGATGGTAATAGGGATGCCCGGTACCAAAATGAAAAACAAATTTACTTTATGTTGTCAAATAATAAATTACTTGGAAAGTGTTGGTATGGAAGGCACCCGTGGATACGGCTAGCCATGGATTGTGAAAGGATGGTCGAAAAAGGAATAAACTCTATTTTCTGTTAGGAACCGCCTATGATATATCTATCGTGGAAAGTGTTGGGAATTACTCAGTCGTTTTTTACGGGAAAACTATGCCTCTCAATAAAGATTATCTCTAAATTTTTGCTTTGAGCTCTGGCACCTCTACAAATCCCTACTTCCCTCTGTGAAGGGCCTATCTATTTACTTTATGCAATTTTTATTTTTATTTGAGTCTACATCTTCTCTTATAAAGCACCAACTAAGGGGCACTATGATCGTACTTGAGCATTTCATGTAGCTAATATGCGACTATGTTTCATGAATGGATCAATGATTGAGTATGATGGGCTAGGGATAACTCTCTTTAGTATCGATATTTTCAAAGACATGGTTGCTCGTTGATATGTTTGAGTATTGAAATATTCATGTCAAAACTAGACTATTGCTTTGAACCATATAAAAGTCCAAATGTCCATGCTACAAAAGAAAAGAATATGTGATGAACATGTTAAGCAACATTCCACATGAAAAATTCTATTTTTTTATCATTTACCTACTCAAGGACGAGCAGGAATTAAGATTGGGGATGCTGATATGTTTCCAACGTATCTATATTTTTGATTGTTCGATGATGTTATATTATCATTCTTGGATGTTTTATAATCATTTTATAGCAACTTTATATCATTTTTGGGAGTAACCTATTGGCTTAGTGCCTAGTACCAGTTTTTGTTTTTTGCTTGTTTTTTACTTCACAAAATATTAGTACCAAATGGAGTCCAAACGCAACTAATGTTTTTGGAGAATTTTTCGTGACTAGAAGACACAAGATGGGCCAAAGAAGTACCAGAGAGGAAGGACGAGGGGAGCACAACCCCCAGGGTGCACCCAGGAGCCCAGGCATGCCTTGGTGGGTTGTGCCCACCAAGGTGGCCTCCCGCACCGCCTCTTCACCCTATAAATACCCCAATATTCCAAAAACTCTGGGGGAGTCAACGAAGCACAATTCCAGCCACCACAAGTTCCAGAACCACCAGATCCAATCTAGACACCATCACGGAGGGGTTCATCATCCTCATTGGTGACTCTCCGATGATCAGTGAGTAGTTCATCATAGACCTATGGGTCCGTAGGCAGTAGCTAGATGACTTCTTCTCTCTTTTTGATTCTCAATACAATGTTCTCTTGGAGATCTATTTGATGTAATTCTTTTTGCGGTGTGTTTGTTGGGATCCAATGAACTTTGAGTTTATGATCAGATCTATATCCATGAATATTATTTGAGTCTTATTTTGATCTCTTATATGCATGATTACTTATAGCCTCGTATTTCTTCTTCGAATCTTTGGTTTAGTTAGGCCAACTAGATCGATTTTTCTTGCTATGGGAAAAGGTGCTTTGTGATGGGTTCGATCGTGCGGTGTTCTTTCCCAGTGATAGAAGGGGCAACAAGAAACGCATGTATAATTGCTATTAAGGATAACAAGATGGGGGCTACTCCTACCTGAATAGATCTTGTCTACATCATCTCATCATTCTTATTGCATTACTCCATTTCTCCATGAACTTAATACACTAGATGCATGCTGGATAGCACTCGACGTGTGGACTAATAGTAGTATATGTAGGCAGGAGTCGGTCTATTAATCTTGGAAATGATGCCTATATAATGATCATTGCCTTGGATATCATCATAATTATTTGATCTTCTATCAACTGCCCAACAGTAATTTGTTTACCCATTGTGTGCTATTTTCTTGAGAGAAGTCACTAGTGAAATCTACAGCCCCGGTTCTTTATCATACTTGCTTTGAGATCTATTTTTATTCGCTTCCGTTTTCATACCTATTATTCCAAAAACCCAAAAATACCTTGGTGCACTTTTTATCATTTATTTTATTTCATGTTTTATCGAGATCTATTTATCCAATCTATCACAGTTTTTATCCCGTCAACTTGACAATTTCTGGCGCCGTTACCCATAGAGGGATTGACAACCCCTCATAAGCGTCGGGTTGCAAGTATTTGTTCTTTGTGTGCAGGTTCTGTCGGTGTCAAAACCGGCAGACCTCGGGTAGGGGGTGCCGAACTGTGCGTCTAAAGCTAATGGTAACAGGAGGCGGGGGACACAATGTTTACCCAGGTTCGGGCCCTCTCGATGGAGGTAATACCCTACTTCCTGCTTGATTGATCTTGATGATATGAGTATTACAAGAGTAGATCTACCACGAGATCGTCGAGGCTAAACCCTAGAAGCTAGCCTATGGTTATGATTGTTGTTGTCCTACAGACTAAACCCTCCGGTTTATATAGACACTGGAGGGGGCTAGGGTTACACAGGGTCGGTTACAGAGAAAGGAATATTAATATCCTAACTGCCAAGCTTGCCTTCCACGCAAAAGGACAATTTCTTCTATCTTGTATCTTCACAGTCCAACAGTCCGGCATACGCATATAGTCCAGCTGTCCGAGGACCCCTTAATCCAGGACTCCCTGAGTAGCCCCCGAACCAGGCTTCAATGGCGATGAGTCCGGCGCGCAGATTGTCTTCAACATTGCAAGGTGGGTTCCTTGTCCGAGTTCTTAAAAGTACCTATTGTAAAAAGCAGTGTCCGGTTCCCCATTTAATGTTACACTCATCGGCTTCTGCACCTTAACGGTCTCAGCCTCCACGTGTCGAGCGAATGCGAGAAGTCGGAGCATTTTTGTATTTTTCACCCTAGCCATGTAAGTAAATTTCCTATTAAAGAGACGAAGATATTTAGATCTGGTCCACACCATCTTCCCAATCGAGGAATCATCAGAGCGCGCCCGAAAAAGCCACTCCAACATGGCCGGCGCTTGCAGCTCTTCCTCCCGCTCTCGTAGCACCAAGCCGGGCGATTGGGAGAAGTGTACCGTATGCCACGACTGATTAGTGAAGTTGCAGACCCAAGGGTACCTACCTCCTACATATCTAGTCCCCGTTTGAGCCGGATTGGCTTCCTTTGATGGCGGGGAGCAGGCGGAGAACTTTTCCAACCCATCCAGGGGGGAGCGAGTATGCCTCGTCTGCTACTTACTAAGGGGCGTCATATTTCCAATCCATCCATTCCTCCACGGGCTTCTGGAGTTCTATAGCCTCCAGGTCTATAACAACTTCACACATGCCTCTATCCTGCATATCGCAGGCTACGTTGCTCTTTGTGAGCTATTTCTGGGCTGCGAAGCCCATTTTGAGCTATGGAAGAAGCTATTCCGCCTCGTCCCCCGTAATCAAGGGGGATCAATATTCCAAGTGGGCGGAGCCGAGATATGGTGCATCACTGGGACCGGATACCTGTCCGGCACACCGAAGAAGGCACCCGAAGAGTGGCCCTCCGAGTGGTTTTATATAGAGGACGTCTCCCTTCCCGACCCAATTCGAATGGGTCTTCCTGAGTTTACCAACGCTCCGCTGAAAAAACGCGTTAACTGGCGTCCCAGGAGCCCCAGAGAGGGAGATAACAGGGAGGTCCTTCAATTGATGAGCACGATAAGAATACTCGCCCAGTCCGGATTGTCAATAGTCAAGGTTATGGCAATATCCATAATGTGGGGGGGGGGGTTCAACCACTCCAATACCGAGGGCATCCCATGTGGCACTTAAATGGAGAAGACAACGGCACCCGCTACGGTCGAAAGGGTCCGGACTCCACCACCGGTCTGGTAGAAATACTATCCGATTTGTACAAGGGGGAAAGAGAGGAGTTCTACCGCATCAAGCCATGGGATGGATTTTCCATTTACAACCCTCCCAGCTGGGTGAGCTACCATCCATTGCTCTCTCTATTCATTCCCTGAGCCTTTGTTTTCATAAATATTTACTCCATCTACTTATAACAGGAATGGCGAAAAATAATCAGGGAGTTCCATAGCCCGGCACCACAGCAAGAGGACCATAACCGGGCCCTTGACCCCGGATTCGAAGAGGATCCGGATATATTCGTGGAGCTCGTGGAAGGGGTGTTTCACCAGGCGAGCGGTGACGGCACAGAGGTGGCCATCATCGCTGACTATTAAAGCCTCCCCCCTATATCACATGTGAGTAAACAAGAGACTTATCTTTGAGAAAAGATTTATTCCTTCCATCTTACCCACCACGCAATTTTTACGCTCTAAGGGGAAGATGATCGGCGTGCCAAGCCGAACCTGAGGTGACTCACCAACAAGGGGCGCCCGTACCAGGTAATCCTTTAAAAAGAAAGGCGAACAAAGATATGGTGGAGCCATCCTCAAGGAGGTGAGGTTTTAAATATGCACCATGGTTCGTCATCTTAAAGTATGACACTATCATTTGTGTATTTAGCACAAAGAACATCCGACGAACTACGTCCAAGGGTCCTGCCAACCATGCCTCCACTAGCAGGATTCCAAGTCCGGTCTCGAGGATTGAGGATAACATGGAAGTAACACCAGACTATCCTCATACAAAGGATTCAGACAAAATGTCCGTCACAAATTCTAAAGTGGAGAGCGCCGTGAATCATCGGCGCCGGCGGGCCGCACTCCGCGACCCTGGTTTTTCAAATGAGGCTTTTAATGCCTTTAACTCGGGTGATGCGTACATCCGAGCCGCTCAGGATGGGCTTGCTAGAGCCACCAGCCAGTATTTGAAAGACATACGGGTAAGGATAAAAATCTGATAATTATGTATATCAGTAGCCCCTGAGACTTAGAGCAGTTGGTACAACTGATTTAAGGATCATTGTACATATAGGTTCTCTCAGAGAAGAACAACCTGTTGTCTCAAGAGCTGGAAGAGTGTCGAATCCAGCTAACGGCTGCTATGGCCAAGCTGTCAAGATCCAAAAAGGCATCAACCGGTATGTATTCCTGAATTGAAAAAAAAACAATATTGTGTTGATAAACCAGTAATGCTAACAATATCTGATGACCAAAATCCTCAGATAATCCGGAACAGAATCCGGGACCCCCACAAAAGGGTGAGCAAGAGACACTTAGGCAAGCAGCCACTAGCGAGCGTGTACTTACACAGGTCATACAGAAGAATAACAATTTCCAAGATGCTAATACCCAGCTGGGTGAAGAATTGAAAGACGTTCGGGCCCAGCTGGCTGACTCTATGAAGGAAAATAAGAGGCTTCGGTGCGGCATTTTTAGTATGTTCTCAAACGAACATTTACATAGTTCGGTAAAGATAGGAACTAACAGAGTTATGTGTGTAGGTATGCTGACGGGCCGTCCCGAAGAGGAGATGCCCGGATCCTCAGGCGATCTGCTACAAGAGCTATCGCAATTGCACGAGCAAGTTCGGCAGGTCATGCAGGGTGTCGCCAAGGCCTTGTGGCCATCCGCCTCCCTACCAGGAAGTATGGGGGAGCTTGCTCAGCTTTTCAAGGGAGCACGATGGCGTTTCCGACTATGGAAGATATCTGCCTGTCGAGAAGGGGCGAGAGAGACTTGGGCCATGGTGAAAACAAGGTATACCAAGCTTGATTCAAATCATATGGCCCAGGTCGGACCTGTAGGGTCAGATGGGAAAGAAATTCCTATTAGTCTGCTATATGACCAGGTAGGATTAGCTGCAAAATATTCCCCACAGAATTGTAGGCTAGACAACCTGTTGGATGGCATAGAAGAAGAAGCATTTGAGTCTAAATGACTATGTACTTCAATTGACATATTTGTCCCTAGCCGGATTGTAAAACATTTGTCATGGCAGACCTTTTCACTTCGGCCTCTAGACTCAACAGCCCGGAGTGTTTCCGAATACCCACTCGGTAATATAAACCGGGGTACGCATGGAAACTAGGCGTAGGGGTCATAATTGCTTGAACAGACAAGTACCCAACTAGCTATGTTATATTACATGGTTAGTAGGAAACATCTTCCAGAGAGCATAGTTCCGTTAAGGGTTCCTTTCCCTGGGTACACATGCATTAACGTGCATGTCCGAACTGCGGTCAAAAAGCGCAGGATATGTAACATCTGGGGGTTTGTATTGTGATAGGTAAAAAAACATCTTTAGTACACCAACCGAATATATTCCCTTAAGAACGCTAGCTTTCGGCTTCACCCAGTCTGAGGTACACGTCCGGAGTACCCGACAGTAACAATCGTAGAGGTGCTCCCTTTATGCCTTAGCTGAACTAACGGGAACGTAGGGCATAAGCACAGGAGCCAGGCAACCCAGCTTGGCCAAAACTTAAGTCATATCGATGCATATAATGGAGAAGAAAAGGTGCATACACTACAAAAAAAAGACACATCCGTGACATTTTGGACCGAACAAATTTTTTTCCTGACATACTTATGACACTTCTATGACGATAATTGTGACAAAACCCGGTATTATCATAGATGTGGTGGGCTCCTACTTCTATGACAATAAATCATGACAGAAAATGGGTGATCTCTCACAAAAAAATTCAAGTAGTTAGTGTTCTCCCAAGTGTAGCACCATAACGGCACATATCTTTTCGGGGTGCGCCGTGTCACACAGGTACGAACAATTAGAGAAGTGTGAGGCAGGTGAGTTGAGACCTTGCAGCGAGATCACTTGGTTGTCTTGACGTTCAGGCATGATCGTCATGAGCTCGGAACACACACATCGAAAGATGAACAAGAGTCACATAGAGATGTGATTGGCAAGTTGGCCTACCGATTGAGATTTTTCCTCATCAGTGGTGTTACACCAATGGCGAACAATTGAAATCTGGGTCTTGTATCACTCATAATCAATTTTGAGAGATATTGATTTGAGTGGGAGCGCACTGTTGAATTAACATGTTTAATTCTCAGTGCAATTAATTATGAACACTGTCTAAGTGCTTCTTGCAAAATAGTTGTAGAATAATGGCTCGTGTTTCCACCTTCCCTTTTAAAATTGAATAGCTATTAAATATCTGGTTAAAACTTTACGATTGGTAACGTAATATGAGGATTGTCCTCAAAAGTGTCGACAAGGACTTTGTCCTATCACATGCTTTCTCTATCCTCCCGCTAATGCTATGGATCATGTGACTCTCGTCCTTCGATCCAAAAGCTAGAATTCTGTTACGGTCAAGTGGAATATGGTTGCTTCCATGAAACCCAAACTTTGAAAGTTGGGATATTTATATGATATTCATGGAACAGAAAATTATTTTCAGATACAAACAAAGCAATGTTTGTTTGCAAGTATTAGTAAAAGTGTTTACTATGCATTTGACTATTGGGAAAGGGATCGAGAAGAACGCCTGTCATATAATGAAAGGTGAATAAAACAACAACTTAAAGAGAAAGGAAGTGTCCAAAGGGTGTTAGTATGACTTACATGCCTAGGAAGTCCGGGGCTAACGCTACTCTTAAGTTGGGTGCTTATTTTGCAAGTAGGAGAAATACTAAAAGTTAAAATGTTAGAAGTATAAAGGCAGAAAGAAATATGACTGGAATATCCAGCTCATGTATGAATGTCATACAAGTTTTTGATGTATAGTAGGCTGGACAAAGATATAGTCCTTGGGAATTATGGTTAAACATGTTAATCACTAATTCTTGGGTATTGTGAGTTAATCACAAAGACACTCGCTCGATTGCATTCTGGTATGAATCAATGTAAGAGCTAATATGGCCTAGAAGGCTAGCCAGAAATGAGGTTAAGGTATACACAAGGAACATAGTTAATGTTACTATACCTTCCATCGGTGTATTGATGTCTGTATTTATTTTCATAATTCATTTAGAGTTTTACAACTCTAGCCCATTGCATAAGGTATCTTGCAAGAAGGTTGTTCATAAGAGAACTTTTTATGTTCGATGTTATGAATAACACAAGGGCCATACTTTCATTATGAATGAGATTTATGTTATGAATATTGATAATAATACAATACCTCTGGGTTTACTTTCATAATTCATTTTAGAGTTTCATACACTCTAGTCCATTGCACAATGTTTGTTGCAAAAGAGTTTTTCATAAAAACAACAATTTTTGTTAAATATTATGAATAACATGAAGGGCCATGCTTCCATCCAAGATGGGATGTATGTTATGAATATTGATGGTAATATGATACATCCATAACACTAACGCTAAATGTCGCAAGACTAAAAGAATACCACACAAGTGTGGCACTACATTTGGTCACATTGGAGAAACCCGCATGGAAAATTCCATTATGATGGATTTTGAAGTTTTTTTGATTTTGAATCATCTGAAAATTGCAACTTTCCTTCGAAATGTGAAGTGACTAAAATACCGTTCACAGGCCATAAGTAACGAACAACAAACTTATTAGTGATCATACATTTGATGTGTGTAGTCCGATAAGTGTTGTTAGTGGTGGATTTATTTATCTTTAGAAATGACTCAAGTAGATATATGGATATTTACTTGATGAGACGTAAGTCTGGATCTTTTGAAATCATTCGAAAGGTTTTCAAAAATGAAGTAGAAGTTATTGTAACAAGAAAATTATGTTTCTGTAATTTGATTGCACAAAGGAATATTTGAGTTACATGTTTAGCGAATGTCTGATGAGTTGTGAAAGGGGTTTCATAACTTGCACCTCCCGGAACACCACTGCGAGTGAAAAGTCCATGGAGATGTAGTCTAACCATTTATGACATGGTAAGGGACATAAATAAATTTGTCATTATCCCTTTTAAAGTGATGCTTTAGAGACTGCGACTTTTACACTGAAAAGAGCTACATCGGGTCTGTTGAAATGAAGCCATGGTATGGTACGCCCAACCATGTTATATATTTTCTTAACATTTGGAATATGGGGCTTGTGTAAAAGGTTATAAACCTATTCCAAATTAGACAAGTGCTACTTTGTAGGTTATCCAAATTATTGGGTTTTCCCCCACCACTATACCGAGGCAAAAGGTTTTCCCATAAAGAACAGTGTGATTTTGAAGAAAATTGTTCTTTCAAAAAGGTGAGTGGGAGAATAGTGCAACTCGACGAGATAAACAGTGTCTTCGTCATCATATCAAAGGAAAGAGACCTTGGAAGTAATTCCAGAGTTTCCTACTATGACTAACACGGAAGTCTCTACAATAAAATGTATGAACTTCGGTCGAACTTGCAGCTGAACGACGTAGGCAAGGCTCGTGCAAACCTCTCAGGTGCGCAAACGAGGTATTGTTGTTAGACAACATTATACCTACGATACACAAGGAAGCGTTGATGGGCCCTGACTCCGGAATTGGCTAAATGCCAATACAACCCGAGTTAGTTTCCATATAAGTGATTCAAGATTAAAACCTTGATACACCTTTCGAAAGACTTAGAGTCTAACGAATATTTATGGAACTTAAAACTGATACGGATAAAAATGTTTTATCCATAAAGCTTGACTTGTTGAAATAACAAGTTCAAGAGTTGACTACGATGAGGTTGTTTTCATTGTAGCGATGCTTAAAGTCGGTTCGGGTTGAACTAGCAATTAATACATATTTCAATCATGAGATATGAAACATGGATGACAATAGGATTTCCATTTGATGTAAATGAAACCAAGCACTTGCATGTGTTACAGTCCAAGACATTTTGTCTATCCAGAGGATGCTAGTAAGGGTGCACACTTTAGAGTTCCAGCGATGGGCAGAAGAGAGCAAAATGGAGTTGGAATCTTCGTGCTTTGATGAAATGGTCAAAGGGGTTTACTTCATCAATGGGTAACGAAGATGCTTGTAATTCAAGAAAGTAAGTGGGAGCGTAATAATATTTCTAAAAACCTTGTGTGCTTGACACATTGTTAATTGGAATTAAATTTCTTGACACGAATTAGGACTTCATTTGAAAATAGTTCTTTGATGAAGCGCTTAGGCTAAATAGCCTCAATATTAGGCATAATGATCTATGGAGATAGATTTACCTAATAGGGCTAAGCAATGAATACATATTGACAAGGTGCCAAAACCTTTTAGCATTTAAAACCGCCAAGGAGTGATTCTTCCCGGAGTCACAGGGAAGAGTTTTTTGCAAGACTCGGTGTCCCAAAACACTAATGAGCAAAATACATGATGCAGATTCCACACACTTTTTGGATTAATCATGTATTCCATGGTATGTAAAACAACCAGATATGTCCGATACTCCCAAGGTGTTGCGAGTATGGATACTAAAGTGATCAAAGTACTGATCATGGGACAACAGTGAAAGATGTCATTGAGTACTAGAGTAAGTACTGATGATATGTTTTCTCGCAAGCGGAGATCATGAAGAGTTCGTTGTAAAATGTTACATCGATATAGTCTTCATCTTTTCTCCATGCGATTTTCGACTTAAGTTAAGGGTTTTGTGTAATACACAATATGGTGGCACAGTTAGTTGGAAATTATTCCAAACAAGTTACTGTGGCGAATTCTATAACAGAGGCGGAGTATGTTGCTGCTTTAGAAGCGACAAACAATATATTGAATCATATAGTTCATTCAAGAACTTACGTATGGTTCCAAGAAGGCTTTGGTCAATGGGACACTATTGCAGATAGTTGCTCCATAGCTCAGTCTGAGGAATCAGGCTTCGACCAATGATTCACATATATATAAAGCCAAGTCCGCACAAAATATGAATTTTGTGGAAGCGTGAAAAAGCAAGGATATGCAGACATACACACGGAGCTGAAGTCGTCAGTTCTGTTGGACATCAGGCTATACCACAAGCGAAGCATATTAACACCAGTGTGGCATAGGTGTGAAGTGCATTAGCATTAAACTAGATTATTGACTCTAGTGCAAGTGGGAGTCTGTAGGAGATATGCCCTAGAGGCAATAATAAATGCTATTATTTATCTCCATGTTCATAATTATGTTTATGTTCCATGCTATAACTGATGTGGTTCCCGAGCCCGTATATCCATAAAGGCTCTGGGGAAAACCCATGTGCACGTGTGGAATAATAAATGTTAAAATGTATTCCTAGTCATGCCTCTAAGACTAGCTCAAGTGTTGCATGATGATTATGTTTTCCCAATCATGGGCATGTCTATGCCAACAACTTTGAGGGCACAATGTTAAGAGAACATTTGTGTTGAATCGACCCGGATTGATGTTATGCTATGAGATTCATTCATCATAAGTTAATGGTAAATAACATAGCGATGGTTAACATTTGCATGATTCCTTAGACCATGAGAGTATCGAGTTTCTTCATGCTTGCTTCACGAACTTTGGGGTTTGTTAAACGTCATCCGTAAATGGGTGGCTATTACGGTGGCTTACGGGTTCATGGAAAAGTATGTCAAGTAACTTGATAGCTCAAGATTGGGATTTGCTCCTTCGACGATGGAGAGATATTCTCGGGCCCTCTCGGTGTTATGGTATCCATCATCTTCTGGCCAGACACAGTGTGATTTGATCACAGGGATGCCGGAACACGAAAACAAGAAAAGAGAACAAAACCAGTAACGAGGTAACTAGCATAGTGGACAAGTTGTTGATCCACGGGGATGCAAGTAAATCTCACCTCGGGTCTTTGTAACATATCGCAAAGCAACAGGAATAGCACATGGCAACTGGAGGTTCACTCGAATATTCATTCATGTGGGTATAGGGGTCAATATGGGTGTCCACGGCTCCGATGTTGATCATTGATCGGAAAGTGTTCCAGTCATGTCTATGCTTCACTGAACCTATAGGGTCACACGCTTAAGGGTCATCTATGTGCTGAATACTAGACAAGGAGTCTGAGAGAAATTTGCCGAAAAAGTTTCGGAGACAATGGAAGAGTTCTAGAGAGAGAATAGCGAAACAGTTTCGTAACACCAAAAAGTTGTTTCGACATATACCATTAAGTCAAATTGGTTTCGGGACACGCCTGATAATTCTTGGAGGGTGCCAAAATTATTCTGGAAACTTCTGGGAATTTTTGGGAATAAAAACCGAAAATGTTTCGGAGCTGCCGGTACCGCTTTGGTTGTTTTCCGCAGATGAAATTCACTAATCTGAAATTGTTTCAGAACGAATCCAAAATCATTTTAGTGGGTACTGGAACTATCCTAAGACCCACAGAAATATTTTCGGATTTAATGGACGTGAATAATTGTCTTCATGAATAGTGAAAACGCATTCCTGTTTGCTTTTCGCAGATGAAAAATCACTAAACCGAAATTGTTTCGGAATGCATTGAAAATTACTTTAGTGGGTACTAGAAATGTTCTGAGCCCACATATATTTTCAGTTCAAACGGACGCTGAAAAATGTCGTCATGAATAGTGAAAGTGCTTTTTGCTTGGCTTCTTGGAGAAGCCACCTTGAGGGCCTTTTGGTATTATCCCCTTGGCTTCTTGGAGAAGCCAACCTTGGGCTTGGCCTATAAATAGGGGTGGAGGGGGCTGCCTAAAGAGACACTCTTTCTCACATACAAGTGCCATGCATGATCTGGCTTCTCTCTCCCTCCCAGCGAAATAGTTTTGTAGAGCCGAAAGGCTGTCTATGTTCTGGCAGGAACTAGTTCTGGATGGCAAAGCCCTGCTGGATAGATGACATCGTATGTGTGCAACTCTGTAGAGAGATCATAGTTTCGGTCTTAGTTCATGGGTGCCTCTTGAAGGGTTGTCCGTGTGACCGTTCGAGTTTCGAAGGTCCTCCCGAAGTGCTGTCCGAGTGACCGTTCGAGTTTCGAAGGTCCTCCCGATGGGCTGTCCGCGACACCGTGTGGGGGGCTGTTCGACCATCTCCCGGAGGGCTGTCTGAGGAGCAGATGAGGGTATACATCCTCGCGGTTGGGAGGTTGTAAATCCTAGCTGCGAGGATCTGCACCGCCGATCATCATCGACTCTACTTCCCGCTGCGCTACGAGTCGGTAACGAAAAAGATCAAACCTTGTATGGAGTCTCCATAGTGGTCCTGGGCTAGTGCGTAGGTTGGAAATTTTTTGTTTTCTGCTGCGTTACCCTACACCAAGAACTTTGGCAGTAGTGGTTCTTGCCCTCTTCTTTTTCTTATCTTCACCAGCTGCTTCTTCTTCAGATTCAATGGTGAACTTCATAGTTTCACCTATGGCAACCTTCCTGGGTTTGGATGTAGGCACTCTCCTGGCAGGTGCCTTCTAGTTCATGCCTGGTTTAGTTGATGCAGCAGTGCTAAATTCTTTCTTCACAACTTTCCTCTTGGAAATAGCCTCATCATCAGCTGCAATATAATCTTCATCCTCTGAATGAGAAGTTTTCTTCTACCTTGTTCTAGTAGCTTCCTTGGGCAGGTTACTAGGTGTGCTCCTGCTGCCCTCATCATAGCTGCTGGAGGGACTAGTGACTTCACTCATCTGTCCTGGCTGTTCAGACTTGTTCTGACTGTCACTCTGGTAAGACATTTTGCAGTCAACTATTAGCAGACCCTATGAATAGGTTGTAGATGAGGTAGAGTAGAACAACATCACAAAGTACAGAGGTTTTGCAAAACAGATGACTCAAAACTTAGTTTTAGTTCTCCACAGAAAGCATTTCAGAGCTACCGATTTGTATACTCACTGATACCGAAGCAGCTTTTGGAACCTAAACTAGTGAACTCGGTCAGACTGAGTCACAGTTCGGTGGCACCGAGACTGCTAGGGTTTCACAGAGAACCGAACTCGGTCATACTGATTTGCAATTCTCTGTTAGACCGAAAATCGCATGTGCAATGGCCTAAGCCAAATCGGTGAGACCGATTTCAACAATTCGGTCAGTTCGAGATGAGTTCGGCGGAAACCTAACCCTAAATTTTCAAATCAAATCAAATCTATAGGATGTTTTTGCTGGATAGGATGATCTCATACGTGGCAAGAATCATGGCAAAGCAATGTGCTACAAATCGGAGTTTTTGAATAGCACAAAGTATCAAGTTCATACCCTAACTCGGCGGTGAACTTGCTACAACGGCAACGATGGGGCAGATTGTCGTTGACGGCGGCGGAGACTAGCGACAGGAGGTCGCTGGTGGCGAGAAGACGATCCGGAGACCTGAAGAGGCAGAGCAGGTTACGCGCGGGTGAAGGGTTTCAGATTTTTTTCCAAAATTTGACCCGTCAGTATATATAACCTGACCCTGTTGGTGTGATCGAGTGGAACAACTCGGTGGCACCGAGATGCAAAACTGTGAGTAGTTACTGCAACCCGGTGTGACCGAAAGGTTCTAATCGGTTGCACCGAGATTGAAAACATAGATCAACTTAGTGATCTCGATGTGACCGAAATGGATTTTTCGGTCAAACCGAAATGCACAAAGAGGTTTTGGAAGTTTAAGTCTATGACGAATCGGGGACTCCGAGTGCTGCACACACAGAGTGGTTCGAATCTGACTTGATCAAACTTTGTGATGTGGCATGAATAGAGTTTGAGACGAGAAAAGCATAGATAGCTAGAGAAGGTTCTTAGGCATTCTTGTCCATCCACTTGGCAAAAGGAAATAAACCAAACAATCAAAACAACAAGTGGATGTCCTTAAATGAGTAAAATATGTAACCAACATGCTCACACAATAAAATGGCAAATGAAATATGTGGCAAAGCATGCACACCCAATTCTAGCATCTATCAAACAATTGGCGATGACTAGGTCATCTATATATGAGTATATTGACTTAGGAGTCAAATGAGAACATTTGATCATAGGTCATCTATATATGAGTATATTGACTTAGGAGTCAAATGAGAACATTTGATCATAGGTCATACTCCTCGTTTAAGCACAAGCGGGGTTACCACTTTTACATAAAGCATTATTGTGTTCACACCATTAGAGTTGCTTTAGCTCAATTCTTAGAGTAAAGCTCCCCCTAGATGTGATATCCCCCCTAAGAGGGATGAACTAACCTTGGGTTTTGTCAATGATGACTTCATGTAGATGTTGAAGATGTGAATGCTCAATGTTGTTGATCATTTCGAGCAATCCATTGGAGTGAGTTGCACTTTCAATACCTACACAGGTTAGTCCCACAAGGAACAAACAGTGATATACATAGACATAGAGTGATGCACACACAAGATGATGTCCATGAAAGCATTAGGTTACCTTGTCCCTTTTCTTACCAACAAGAGTGTTTGTGACTCCTTGAACTAGTGCAAGATGTGGAAGTTGATTGCACTTGTCCTTGCCAAAAATGATATGAGTGAAGTATATTGGCGGAGACACCCTCAAGAACTCTCTAGTTCTACTTCTTAGGGGTCAACACCATCTTGATGGGAATCCTTGGGGTAGTAGTGGAACTTGATGAAGTAGAACTTGATGAAGTAGAACTTGATGTAGTCTTGGGAACCCACTTGACCAAGGCCTTAGGAGCTTCTTCAAATGCATCAATCTCCTCTTGAAGCTTGTCATTGCCTTTTTGCTTGTGGTCTTGTGGTGGAAGATCATCTTGAGCTTGTGTTCCTTTGAAAGAAGTAGGATTGTACTTCTCTTGTTGAGGAACAAACTTCGTCTTGGGGTATTGATATTCTTCCCACTCAACTCCATTGGCATTGAACTTTCGTTCAAAACCAACACCTTGATACTTCTGGTGCCTTCCTTGCTTGTGTACAATCTCCTCAAATTGCTTACTTCTGGCAAGGCTCTTCTAAACACCTTTCTCTATAATTCCCTTCAATAAGATATTTTCTTGCTCAAGTGTAACTTGGCTAAGAGAATCATTAGTGGAATCAAGAGAACTACTAGAAGCAACAACATTGGATTTAGCATGATTATTGTTACTACTAGAAGAAGAATCTTTCTTGTTCTTGTCACTAGACTTGAGTTATGGCATGTAAGTAGATAAGAGTAAATGCTTGGCAATGTAAGAAGAACTTTTCTTGCGAAGATCATCATTGATTGCCTTTAAAAACTCATGCTCTTGCTCAAGGTTGAGATTTTCAAAGCGTAACTTCTCATGAGTATTTAAAAGTTCTCGATGATCTTCCAAGATAGTTTCATGAGCTAACTTAAGAGTGTTTAGTTCTTTAGTTAGGCGCTCAATCTTGTCCTTATCATTATCATTCATTTTATCTTGATTAACATGATTAATTGACGTTTCATCATAGTATTCATCAGTAGAGTTTTCAACAAGTAAATCATCATCACCTAACAAGTCATCTTCATCACTATTGAAATCAACATACTCGGGGTGTGATACCTTTGGGCCTTTAGCCATGAAGCATCTTCCAATTCCTTCATTTGGTGAGTCAAATATGTCGTAGGAGTTGGTTGACGCAAGTGCTAGACCGGCAACACCTTCATCTTGAGTATATTCGGAGTCAGAGTGATAGCTTCTCTCAGAGTGATTGTCGGAGTCGGAGGCGGATACCCATTCACCAACATGAGCTTGATGTCTTCGTTTTGTGTAGCTCTTTGATGATGTGTCCTTCCTTTTTGAATCCTTGCTTCTCCGGGATATACTTCGTTCATAATGATCATCTCTATGTCTTCTTTCTCTTGATGGTGATTCTTCTCTTCTTTTGTAGGAGTCGTACACTCATTGGAATAGTGTCAGGGTCTTCCACAATTGTAGCAATTTTGCTCACGACTAGAAGATCTTTTGTCATTGTAGGACCTTGACTTGGAACTTCTTTCCTTGCTTCTACTCTTGTAGAACTTGTTGAAGTTATTCACCATTAGGCTCAATTCTTCATTGAAGGTTTGTTTCTCACTTGATTATATGGGAGCATCACATGAGGCTTTGTAAGCACCAGTTGACTTGTTATGAAGCTCCTCCTTATCCTTGAGTGACATTTCATGAGCAACAATTCTTCCAATGACTTCCGTTGGCTTGAGATCTTTGTAATTGGGCATCATTTGGATCAATGTGCACACGGTATCATATTTTCCATCCAAGGCTCTTAGGATCTTCTTGATGATAAATTTGTCGGTCATCTCTTCACTTCCTAAGCCGGCAATCTCATTTGTGATGAGAGCAAGCCTAGAGTACATCTCAGCGACACCTTCACCATCCTTCATTTTGAACTTGTCAAGTTGACTTTGAAGCACATCCAATTTGGATTCCTTGACGGAGTCGGTACCTTCGTGCATATCAATCAAAGTATTCCAAATTTCCTTTGCATTCTCAAGATGGCTGATTTTGTTCAATTCTTCGGGGCACAATCCGTTGAAGAGAGTATGACAAGCTTGAGCATTGTATTGTAGCATCTTCAACTCTTCCGCGGTAGCTTCACGGTTCGGTACTCTCCCATCAAAGAATTCACCTTGCAAGACAATACACACAATAGCCCAAACGACGGGGTTATGTCCAAGAATATGCATTTTCATCTTATGCTTCCAACTAGCAAAATTTGTACCATCAAAGTAAGGACCTCTACGGTGGTAATTTCCCTTGCTAGATGCCTTACTCTCCTAGGTTGTGAAACCAAGGCTATGACCACCAAAAGCTATGGAAATCGAAGCAAATGGAGACCAAAGCTCTGATACCACTTGTAGGATCGAAGGTATGTCTAGAGGGGGGTGATTAGACTACTTGACCAAATAAAAATCTAGGCTTTTCCCAATTTTAGTTCTTGGCAGATTTTAGCAACTTAGCACAAGTCAAGCAATCAACCTACACATGCAAATCTAAGAGTACAACAATGGAATGTAAAACAATTGCATATGAAGGTAAAGGGAGGAGTTTGAGGAAGCAAACGCAATGTTGACACGAAGATTTTTTATCCGTGGTTCCGATAGGTGGTGCTATCGTACATCCACGTTGATGGAGACTTCAACCCACAAAGGGTAACGGTTGCGCGAGTCCACGGAGGGCTCCACCCATGAAGGGTCCATGAATAAGCAACCTTGTCTATCCACCATGGCCGTCGCCCACGAAGGACTTGCTCACTCGGGTAGATCTTCACGAAGTAGGCGATCTCTTTGCCCTTACAAACTCCTTGGTTCAACTCCACAATCTTGACGGAGGCTCCCAAGTGACACCTAACCAATCTAGGAGACACCACTCTCCAAAAGGTAATAGATGGTGTGTTGATGATGAACTTCGTGCTCTTGTGCTTCAAATGATAGTCTCCCCAACACTCAACTCTCTCTCACAGGATTTGGATTTGGTGGAAAGAAGATTTGAGTGGAAAGCAACTTGGGGAAGGCTAGAGATCAAGATTTATGTGGTAGGAATGGAATATCTTGACCTCAACACAAGTGTAGGTGGTTCTCTCTCAGAAAATGTATGTTGGAAGTGTAGGCATGTTCTGATTGCTCTCTCCATGAATGAAGAGTGGGTGGAGGGGTATATATAGCCTCCACACAAAATTTAACCGTTACACACAATTTACCAAACTCGGTGGGACCGAATCCTGAAACTCGGTCAGACCGATTTAGTTCATAATGTGACCGTTAGGCATTTCGGTGGGACCGACATATCAACTCGGTGGGACCGATATCATTTGGGTTAGGGCATAACGTAATCTCGGTGAGACTGATTACACAAACTCGGTGAGACCGATTTTGGTAATAGACAAAGAGAGAGTTCGTCAGGCAAACTCGGTGGGACCGATTCGCTCATCTCGGTTGGACCAAAACGTTACGAAAGGGAAACAGAGAGTTTGCATTTCAATCTCGGTGGGACCGATCGCTCATCTCAGTTTGACCGAAACGTTATGAAGGGAAACAGAGAGATTACAATCCCATCTCGGTGAGACCGATATCCCTATCGGTGAGACCGAAAAGACTAGGGCTTCTGGCAGTGGCTATGTCAACTGAACTCCGTGGCGCTGGATAGAAAGTTTCACTAGGGCCGAGTTTGACTTTTGGTTTGGGACATATGTGGATGTGAGAAAGTAGTTGAGGGTTTTCGGAGCATATCAGTAAGCACTTTGAGCAAGAAACTCATTAAGCAACACCCCACCCCCTCTTGATAGTATTGGCTTTTCCTATGGAATCAATGTGATCTTGGATCACTAAAATGAAAAATGTAGAGTCTTGTGCTTTGAGCTTGAGCCAATCCTTTTGTCCTTAGCATTTTGAGGGGTCCATGTTTCGCATCCATGCCATGCCAAACATTGAGCTTTCCTGAAATATTTATCTTGAAATAGCATTAGCTCAATGAGCTAGATGTTGTTAGGAATTACCAAAACCACCCAAGGATAGTTGCACTTTCGGTTGTCGATGAGCTTGATGTCGTAGCTAGCTTTCCCGAGATACAGTAATATGCTAGCCCGCTTACATGAAGCCTTTGGCATGGCAACATAGTCAATGTCCTCGTCGGCTTCTGTGGAGAAGTGTTACTCCGGGATCGATAGGTCAGGACGAACGGTGGCCACCTCGCCAATGTCCGCTGGAGAGGCCATGATAAACCTCTTTTTGGCCGAACGCTCGTCAGGGTCCCCGGGATATGTGGTCAGGCTTAGGCTGCGACTCTCTGGAGTAGGGGATGTGGATCTGGCGGGGAGGGACACTGCAGGCCTCATCTAAAAATTAGGGGGCGACGGTATGGGAATCGCTGGGTAACCTGAACTTTATTATTTAAGATAGGAGGAATGGGCAGACTGGCAGAGGTTGGCGGCGGCGGCGAGGTAGGGTTCCAGGGGCGGGTAGGGGTGTGGTGGTGTTTGAGTATACACCACGGCTACTGAAAAATTTAGTAATGGTGGGTGGAAATGGTGGTGGACAAGGGAGGGCGGCAGTTTTCAAATGCCTCGGCTAGTGCAATTTTACTATAAGGACGGTGCTAGAGGAGTGGGGGCGATGGTTGAAGTATCCGGGCTACTAGAATTTGGGTAAAGGACTTTATGCAGGGCGGGAGAACCCAAGATCGCACATGGTTCAATAAGAATATGCGTGTATGATAATAAGGAAAAGCAGCAGAACTGCCGATTTTGTCATCGCTCAAGGTGGGTAGTTTGTTTTTAGATTTCTAGCTAGCTGATATATCGCACACAGTTCATCCTAATTTTTAGACGCAGACATAGAATGCATTCTAAATAAACTACCCACCTTTAGCTTGCGTAGGTGGTGATTTTACAGTGCACTAGCATCGCACACAGTTAAGCTAGTACCTCTAACCTTGCTCTCTCTTGCTCAGTCGTGGCGATTTCACAATGCACTTGCATCGCACACAGTTAAGCCACTACCTCCACCTTTGCTCGCGCTTGCATAGTCTTGGTGATTCATAGTGCACTTGCATCACACACGGTTAAGCCACTACCTCCACCCCTGCTCGCGCTTCCGCAGTCATAGTGATTTCACATCGCACTAGCATCACACACGTTTAATCCACTACCTACACCCTTGATCGCGCTTACGCAGACGTGGTGATTTCACAATGCACTTGCATGGCACACGGTTAAGCCAGTACACCCGTGTCCGTTGAGCGTCATCCGAGTCTTCACAGCAAAAAAAACATGAGAGAGGGTAAGAAGACAGCCACACCAGCATGTGGCCCAAATATATATGAATGAAAAGGGTGGTTTGTGATGTTCAAAATTCCAATGCACAACTTTGACCACGGGGGCCCACGGTTGAGCGTGTCGTCAAAGATCAATGAGAGGGGCCAGAAGTCAAGAACCACCTGGAAGTGGCCAAATATATGTAGGAATATAGGGTGTGATGTTTTAAACTTTAAGTACACAATGCACAACTTTGGTGGCAGCTGCCTCGCAAACTGGAAAGCCCTTTTGGATGTATCTATAATGACATAATATCATAGCTACCTAGCTAGGGTGCTTGACCCACCTCCCACTTCGTGTCGGCGGGGCAGATGCACATACTGATACTTTGGTCATACATGCATGTCGCCATGACCTACCGTAAGACAGACCAGTAAATCTATCGCTTGGTCAAATGACAATTGTTGTTGTCGATAAAAAATGGATAGAATATATAAACCGCTCGGGCCAATAGATTGAACCATCATGAAAAATCACACAAGACGGACCACAAAACCTGCACTGCCTGCATGCGGCCCAAAAAGATGTACGTTGGAAGGGGTGATGTGTGTTTTCGATATCGAATAATGTACAATTTAGATGTGGCGCTTGCCTCTCAATAAAACAACCACCATGAAAGCCAGGTAATTAAGGACGAGATACGCATGGTACAGTGTCGGTCCAACCCACCAATCCGAGCGTATGGGGGGGGGGGGAATCCTGACAATGCATGAGCACGTACTTTACTCGAACGACATGTGACGGTGACCGGCCCTAACACGAACTAGGAGGGATAAATTCATGGCCAACACATACCCCTTGTTCTCGGTCAAAGCGATGCTATATATACACCCGTGGAGCCCACAGATATGCGTGTCATCACAAAAAACGTACAAGGGAGACGTGGTCGATCAGAAGACCCCCTATACAGTACATGCGACTGATAACCCACAATTATATGGGATCACAATAGTTTTAGAGGGTAGAGTATTCAACCCAAATTTATAGATCCAACACAAGGGGAGCCAAAGAATATTTGCAAGTATTAGTAGCTGAGTTGCCAATTCAACCACACCTCGAGATTAATTATCTGCAGCAAAGTGACCAGTAGCACGGTAATATGATGGTTTTGATAGTAATGGTAGCAGCAACAGTGACGGTAACAGTGATAGCAATGGTTTTGTAGCAGTAGTGATAGCAGTAGAAGCAGTAGTAACTTAGCAAGAACAATATCAAGTAAATTTGTAGGCATTGGATCGGTGATTCGTTGGAAGATATTCATCATGAGACAGTTATAACCTAGGGCGATACGGCACTAGCTCTAGTTCATAAATATAATGTAGGCACGTATTCCATAAATAGTCATACATGCTTATGGAAAGAACTTGCATGGCATCTTTTTTCCTACCCTACCGTGGTAGCGGGGTCCTATTGGAAACTAAGGGATATTAAGGCCTCCTTTTAATAGAGAACCGGAACAAAGCATTAATACACGGTGAATACACGAACTCCTCAAACTACGGTCATCACCGGGAGTGGTCCCGGCTATTGTCACTCCAGGGTTGCCGGATCATAACACGTAGTAGGTGACTATAACTTGCAAGATCGGATCTAGAACATGGATACAATGGTGATAACACAAACGGTTCAGATCTGAAATCATGGCACCCGGGCCCAAAGTGACAAGCATTAAGCATGGCAAAGTCATAGCAACATCAATCTCAAAACACAATGGATACTAGGGATCAGGCCCTAACAAAATTAACTTGATTACATGATGAATCTCATCCAACTCCTCACCTACCAGCAATCCTACGAAGGAATTACTCACTCCCGGTGGGGAGCATCATGGAATTGGCAATGGAGAAGTGTTGGTGATGATGAAGATCAAAGATCCCCCTCTCCGGAGCCCCAAACGGACTCCAGATCTGGCCTTCTAATGAAGAACAGGAGACGGTTGCGGTTCCGTCTTGTGAAACACGATAATTCTTTCTTCCTTTTTTCTAGAAATATGTGATTTTATAGCGTCGGTTTCAGGGTCTGCGGGGCCACCAGGTGGTGACTACCCACCTGAGCGTGCCTGGAGGGGGTGGCACACCCTGGTGGGTTGTGCCCACCCAGGTGCCCCCTCCAGTGGTTCTTGGCTCCTGAAATTCACTTTTATTGTATAGAAAATCCTTGCAAAGTTTCGTTCCATTCCGAGAAATTTTATTTCTGCATAAAAACAACACCATGGTAGCTCTGCTGAAAACAACGCCAGTCCAGGTTAGTTTCATTCAAATCATGCAAATTAGAGTCCAAAACAAGAGGAAAAGCGTTAGGAAAAGTAGATACGACGGAGACGTATCAACTCCCCCAAGCTTAAACCTTTGATTGTCCTCAAGCAATTCAGTTGATAAATGACAGTGAAAAAG
The DNA here is from genome assembly GCF_002162155.2 of Triticum dicoccoides. Taxonomy (NCBI): domain Eukaryota; kingdom Viridiplantae; phylum Streptophyta; class Magnoliopsida; order Poales; family Poaceae; genus Triticum; species Triticum dicoccoides. The sequence continues at coordinate 452,362,732 of NC_041385.1, forward strand.
AAAAACTTTTAGAAGTCTTTTGCTCTTGTTTCCACAAATAAGCTTAAACAACACCCATGTTTTCAGCAAAGATCATAACTAACCATGTTGACAATAACTCTTAAAAATTATATTAACTCATATCAATGATAATAGGACATCGCAAACAGCTACACATTGTCAAAACAACCATGATACAATATGACAATAGTGGTATCTCGCTACCCCTTTCTAAGACCGCAAAACATAAATGCAGAGCACCCCCAAAGTTTAAGCAGTGACTAAACATTGTAATTCATGCTAGAAAAGATCCAGTCATGATGCACCCAACATTGGCTACACACAATGCATCAGCATGACAGCAGTGCTTTCAAGCTTTGGCGCTTATTTGAGAAGGTGATGTCACAACATAAAAGTAAATAGATAGTCCCTTCATAGAGGGAAGCAATGATTTGCAGAGGTGTCAGAGCTCAAGTTTTTAAAACAGAGGTAAATGAAATTTTGAGACATGCACCCTTCTTGTTTACTTTGCGACCATCAATTATCAATATCTTCCATGCTAAACACATTAGTAGCAGTTCCCAAGCGATAAAGTAAAGGCTATTGCTCCATAGGAGTTTTTGTTTGATTATTGGTAAGTTCTTTTTGCAATTTGGGACTGGGAATCCCTATTACCGCCCCTTTTCTCATGCAATGGTGAGTGAATAAACACCCATCCTGAGAATAACCCGCTTAGCATGGAAGATACCAACTACCTCTTGTCGCTCTATGAACAATCCAGGCACACAAAAAAGATATTTATTTGAAGTTTTTAGAGGTGGCACATGCAATTTTACTTAGGACGACAGGGTAATACCGTATATAGGTAGGTATGGTGGACTCGTTTGGAATAACTTGGGTTTTTGGTTTTTGATGTACAAGAAGAATCCCCACTTAGTACAGGCAAAGGCTAGCAAATAGGTTGAGAAGCAGCCAACTAGAGAGAAACAACGGTCATGAACACACATTATGCATAAGTAACATTGGATACAAGCATGAGTAGGATATGAACACCATGAACATAAATATCATAGAGGCTATGTTGGTTTTTATTCAACTACATGCATGAACATGTGCCAAGTCAGGCCACTCAAACATTCAGAGGAGGATACCATATCATCATACTACATCACACTCATTTTAACGCAATGTTGACATCCAAGATAAATCATTATCCACTCCTAGATACTTATGCATGGCATGAGAAACTATAATCTATAATTGTCATTGCAAACACGTCTGATCGTAATAGGCTGAATCATGGATACTAGGTTAAACATATTTACAAAAACAGTACAAGTCGAGTTCATACCCGTTTCTCTCTGCCACGGCCAGTTCATCGCCAGTTCATCGAATATCGTCATTATTGCCTTTCACTTGCATAACCAAACGATTTGAAAATAATAATAGTGCAAGAGTGTCATGGACCAAGCTGGAATCTGCAAACATTTTATTCAAAAAGAGAAGACAAGGTAATATGGGCTCTTCGTTAGATCAACAACAATGCAAATGAGAGCCACTCAACATTTTCATCGTGGTCTTGTCCTTGGTATGACTCAATAAAAAGAAAAGAAATTCAGAGAAACACACTGAAATATTTTTGGAGTTTTTGGTTTTTCGTAAGCAAGCAAATAAAAAGGGAAAAGCAAAAACAAGAAAAACTATTTACATGGCAAAGCTCCCAACAAGCAAAAGAAGAACTAGGAAATCTTTTGGGGTTTTCTTTTTAGTGTTACAACAATTTAAACTATGAAGGAAAATAAAAAAGAAGCAAGAAATATGTTTTTAGATCTTCTCAAAGTTTTTCAAACACATAAGAAGAAAGCAAGAAAATAAATTTAACATGGATAATACAATGAGAAAGTGTGAACACCGACAATTGGAATGAAATGTGTGAACATGAATGTAATGTCGGTAGAAATACGTACTCCCCCAAGCTTAGGCTTTTGGCCTAACTTGGTAATCAATCAACAGCCTGCGTAATGGTCGGAGTGCTAGCTCACAGAGGCTCTCGGTGCGGATGCCTCAGCCCGCCATGCAGCCACAACCGCTGCGTTATGAGCTCGGGCCTCACTCTCAAGAACATAATATCTTCCCCTGCTGTGAACATTAAAGAGAGCAGGTGCAGGCAAATATGTGTCCACCACGGAGTCCTTGTTAAACATCAATTTATAAGTGAAATTATGAGGATCACCTCTAAGGATTTTATGGCGTTTCATAGCATCAAAGTCTAGGTACTGTGTGGGTAAAATAGGGTCATAGGACAAAGGTGAAACACCCAGCTCCCTTGCTAATCATGTGGCTTAAATTCCACCATAAAAATATCCACTACCAGCGTTGTGTTGCAACCTACGTGCAACAGTAGCTCCAAGATTATAACTTCTATCACCGTTGAGAGTGGTGCGTATAAGGCTTAAATCTGGAGCACAAAGTGTACTACAATCTTGTTTGCCTACAATACATTTTACATTAAATAATGCAAAGTACTGGATTGCGGGAAACGGAATGCACTTTATTCTACCTTGTGTCACTCCCCTAGTCTCACCATAGCGAAGACTAGTCAAGAATATTTCAAACTCAGACCTTGGCAGTTCTTCAGCGAACCCCAGAATGGGATTTTGTAGTGGTGAGCAAATCTTTCTAAAGATATGGTAAATGGATTTTCATACAATCTAAAGGTATGTCAATATGAACTTTCATTTTGAATCATTTGGATCTGAACATTCATGCCACAATAAAGAAAATTACATTGAGAGTTATGCTAGATAGCATTCCACATCAAAAATTCTGTTTTTATCATTTACCTACTCGAGGACGAGCAGGAATTAAGCTTGGGGATGCTTGATACGTCTCCAACGTATCTATAATTTTTGATTGTTCCATGCTATTATATTACCCGTTTTGGATGTTTATGGGCATTACTTTACACCTTTATATCATTTTTGGGACTAGCCTACTAACGGGAGGCCCAGCCCGAATTGTTGTTTTTTGCCTATTTTAGTGTTTCGAAGAAAAGGAATATCAAACAAAGTCCAAATGCGATCAAACCTTTGGGAGCGATCTTTTTGGAACAAATGCAAACCTGGAGACTTGGAGTGGAAGTCAAGCAACAAGCGAGGCGGCCACGAGGGTGCCCGGCCCCCCCACCCTCGTGGGCCCCTCGAGCGTCCACCGACCTACTTCTTCTTCCTATATATACCTATGTACCGTGAAACCATCAAGGAGCACCACGAAAACCTAATTCCACCACCGCAACCTTCTGTATCCGCGAGATCCCATCTTGGAGCCTTCGTGAGCGCTCCACCGGAGGGGGAATCGACCACGGAGGGCCTCTACATCATCTCCAAGGCCTCTCCGATGAGTTGTGAGTAGTTTACCACAGACCTTCGGGTCCATAGTTATTAGCTAGATGGCTTCTTCTCTCTCATTGAATCTCAATACAAAGTTCTCCTTGATCTTCTTGGAGATCTATTCGATTTAACTCGTTTTGCGGTGTGTTTGTCGAGATCCGATGAATTGTGGGTTTATGATCAAGTTTATCTATGAGAAATATTTGAATCTCCTCTGAATTCTTTTATTTTTGATTGAGTTATCTTTGCAAGTCTCTTCGAATTATCAGTTTGGTTTGGCCTACTAGATCGATCTTTCTTGCAATGGGAGAAGTGCTTAGCTTTGGGTTCAATCTTGCGGTGTCCTTTCCGAGTGACAGCAGGGGCAGCAAGGCATGTATTGTATTGTTGCCATCGAGGATAAAAAGAAGGGGTTTATATCATATTGCATAAGTTTATCCCTCTACATCATGTCATCTTTCTTAATGCGTTACTCTGTTCTTTATGAACTTAATACTCTAGATGCATGCTAGATAGCGGTTGATGTGTGGAGTAATAGTAGTGATGCAGGCAGGAGTCGGTCTACTTGTCACGGATGTGATTCCTATATACATGATCATGCCTAGATAATCTCATAATTATTCGCTTTTCTATTAATTGCTCGAAAGTAATTTGTTCACCCACCGTAATACTTATGCTATCTTGAGAGAAGCCACTAGTGAAACCTATGGCCCCCGGGTCTATCTTTTATCATATAAGTTTGCCATCTACTTTTACTTGCATCTTTTACTTTTCCAATATATATCATAAAAATACAAAAAATATTTATCTTATCATATTATCTCTATCAGATCTCACTTTCGCAAGTGGCCGTGAAGGGATTTATAACCCCTTTATTGCGTTGGTTGCGAGTTCTTGTTTGTTTGTGTAGGTGCGTGGGACTTTTGAGGAGCCTCCTACTGGATTGATACCTTGGTTCTCAAAAACTGAGGGAAATACTTACGCTACTTTGTTGCATCACCCTTTCCTCTTCAAGGAAAACCAACACAAGCTCAAGACATAGCAAGAAGGATTTCTTGCGCCGTTGCCGGGGAGGTCTTCGCTCAAGTCAAGACATACCAAGTACCCATCACAAACTCATCTCCCTCGCATTACATTATTTGCCATTTGCGTATTTTTTCCTCTCCCCCACTTCACCCTTGCCGTTTTATTCGCCCTCTCTTTCCCAATCTCCTCTCTCTTTTGCTTGCCTTTTTGTTTGCTTGTGTGTTGGATTGCATGTCGCGATGGCGCAAGATAATACCAAATTGTGTGACTTTTCCAATACCAATAATAATGATTTCCTTAGTACTCCGATTGCTCCTCTTAATGATGTTGAGTATTGTGAAATCAATGCTGCTTTGCTGAATCTTGTTACGAAAGATCAATTCTCCGGCCTTCCTAGTGAAGATGCCGCTACCCATCTAAACAACTTTGTTGATTTGTGTGAGATGCAAAAGAAGAAAGATACGGATAATGATATTGTTAAATTGAAGTTATTTCCGTTTTCACTTAGAGATCGTGCTAAAGTTTGGTTTTCGTCTTTGCCTAAGAATAGTATTGATTCATGGAATAAGTGCAAAGATGCTTTTATCTCTAAGTATTTTCCTCCCGCTAATATCATCTCTCTTAGGAACGATATTATGAATTTTAAACAATTTGATCATGAGCATGTTGCCCAATCTTGGGAAAGAATGAAATTGATGATTCGCAATTGCCCTACTCATGGTTTGAACTTATGGATGATCATACAAAAAATTTATGCCGGCTTGAATTTTGCTTCTAGAAATCTTTTAGATTCTGCTTCTTGAACTTATGGTTTGAACTTATGGATGATCATACAAAAACTTTTATGGAAATCACCTTAGGAGAAGCTACCAAACTCCTTGATAACATTATGGCTAATTATTCTCAATGGCACACCGAAAGATCTACTAGTAAAAAAGTGCATGCTATAGAAGAAATTAATGTTTGGGTGGAAAGATGGATGAACTTATGAAATTGTTTGCTACTAAGAGTGCTTCTATTGATCCTAATGATATTCCTTTGTCTACCTTGATTGAGAATAATAATGAATCTATGGATGTGAATTTTGTTGGTAGGAATAATTTTGGTAACAATGCTTATAGAGGAAACTTTAATCCTAGACCGTTCCCTAGTAATTCCTCTAATAATTATGGAAATTCCTACAATAATTATTATGGTAATTTTAATAAGATTCCCTCTGATTTTTAGAATAGTTTTAAAGAACTTATGATCTCCCAAAAGAATTTCAATGCTTTGCTTGAAAAACAATTGCTTAAAGTTGATGATTTGGCTATGAACGTTGATAGACTTTCGCTTGATGTTAATTCTTTGAAACTTAGATCTACTCCTCCTAAGCATGATATCAATGAGTCACTCAAAGCCATGAGAATTTCCATTGATGAGTGCAAAGAAAGAACCGCTAGATTGCGTGCTAAGAAAGATTGCTTTGTAAAAGTGTTTTCTTTTAGTTTCCATGAAAACAATGATGAAGATCTAAAAGTTATTGATGTGTCCCCTATTAAATCTTTGTTTTGCAATATGAATCTTAATAATGATGGGACTTGAGAAGAGTCAACTTTAGTTAAAAGGCGTCCCAATGATTTGGAGTCTTTAGATCTTGATGCTAAATTTGGTAAAAGTGGGATTGGAGAGGTCAAGACTTTAAATAGCATTGAAGCCACTATCCTTGATTTCAAGGAATTTAATTATGATAATTTTTCTTTAGTAGATTGTATTTCCTTGTTGCAATCCGTGTTGAATTCTCCTCATGCTTATAGTCAAAATAAAACTTTTACCAAACATATTGTTGATGCCTTGATGCAATCTCATGATGAAAAACTTAATTTGGAAGTTTATATACCTAGAAAACTTTATGATGAGTGGGAACCTACTATAAAGACTAAAGTTAAAGATCATGAGTGTTATGCTTTATGTGATTTGGGTGCTAGTGTTTCCACGATTTTGAGAACTTTATGTGATATTCTAGGTTTCCATGATCTTGATGATTGCTCTTTAAATTTGCACCTTACGAATTCTACCATTAAGAAACCTATGGGAAGGATCAATGATGTTCTTATTGTTGCAAATAGGAATTATGTGCCCGTAGATTTTATCGTTCTTGATATAGATTGGAATCTTTCATGTCCTATTATTCTTGGTAGACCATTCCTTAGAACGATTGGTGCAATTATTGATATGAAGGAAGGGAATATTAGATTCCAATTTCCATTAAGGAAATTCATGGAACACTTTCCAAGAAAGAAAGTTAAATTACCTTATGAATCTATCATGCGAGCTACTTATGAATTGAGTGCCAAAGATGGAACTACTTAGATCTATCCTCGCTCTTATGCCTAGCTTGGGGCGTTAAACAATAGCGCTAGTTGGGAGGCAACCCAATTTTATTTTTGTTTTTTTGTTTTTGCTTATGTTTAGTAATAAATTTTTTTATCTAGATTCTATTTAGATGTATTTTCATGTTTTAATTAGCGTTTCTGCCAAGTAGAACCTATAGGATAACCTATGGTGATAGTTAATTTGATTCTGCTGAAAAACAGAAACTTTGCGCGCATGAAAATAATTTTAGTAATTCACACAAGAGTGCTTTTGCATTGATTCTTTTTTCTGTAGATCAATAGATAAATTTCCCAGGACTTCCTAGTTTGGTAGGATTTTTAGTGTTCCAGAAATATTCGAGAGTTACAGATTGCTACAGACTGTTCTGTTTTTGACAGATTCTTTTTTCGTGTGTTGTTTGCTTATTTTGATGCATCTATGGCTAGTATGTAGGGGTATGAACCATAGAGAAGTTGTAATACAGTAGGTTTAACACCAATATAAATAACGAATGAGTTCATTACAGTACCTTATGTGGTGGTTTTTCTTTCTTGCACTAACGGAGCTCATGAGATTTCCTGTTGAGTTTTGTGTTGTGAAGTTTTCAAGTTTTGGGTAAAGATTTGATGGATTATGGAATAAGGAGTGGCAAGAGCCTAAGTTTGGGGATGCCCATGGCACCCCAATATATTCAAGTATAACCAAAAGCCTAAGCTTGGGGATGCCCCGGAAGGCATCCCCTCTTTCGCCTTCGTCTATCGGTAACTTTACTTGGAGCTATATTTTTATTCACCACATGATATGTGTTTTGCTTGGAGCGTCTTGTATGATATTAGTATTTTAGTTTTAGTTTACCACAATCCTCCTTTCTGTACACACCTCTTGGGATAAGCCCACTTGATTATAATTTATTAGAATACGCTATGTGCTTCACTTATATCTTTAGAGCTAGATAGTTTAGCTCTAGTGCTTCACTTATATCTTTTAGAGCACGGCGGTGGCTTAATTTTGTAGAAATTGTTGACCTCTCATGCTTCACTTATATTATTTTGAGAGTCTCTTAGAACAGCATGGTATTTTCTATGTTTATAAAATTGGTCCTAGAATAATGGGCATCCAAGTTGGGTATAATAAAAACTATCATAGAAAGTGAATTGGATGCTATGATCAATTTGATACTTGATAATTGTTTTGAGATATAGAGGTGGTAATATTAGAGTCATGCTAGTTGGGTGATTATGAATTTAAATAATACTTGTGTTGAAGTTTGTGATTCCCGTAGCATGCACGTATGGTGAACCTCTTTGTGATGAAGTTGGAGCACAATTCTATTTATTGATTGTCTTCCTTATGAGTGGCGGTCGGGGACGAGCGATGGTCTTTTCCTACCAATCTATCCCCCTAGGAGCATGCGCGTAGTACTTTGTTTTCAATGACTTGTAGATTTTTGCGATAAGTATATGAGTTCTTTATGACAAATGTTGAGTCCATGGATTATACGCACTCTCACCCTTCCATCATTGCTAGCCTCTCTTGTGCCGCGCAACTTTCGCCGGTACCATACACCCACCATATACCTTCCTCAAAACAGCCACCATACCTACCTATTATGGCATTTCCATAGCCATTCCGAGATATATTGCCATGCAACTTTCCACTGTTCCGTTTATTATGACACATATCATCATTGGCATATTGCTCTTTGCATGATCATGTAGTTGACATAGTATTTGTGGCAAGGCCACCTTCATAATGTTCATACATGTCACTCTTGATTCATTGCATATCCCGGTACACAGACGGAGGCATTCATATAGATTCATATCTTGTTCTAAGTATTGAGTTGTAATCTTGAGTTGTAAGTAAATAAAAGTGTGATGGTCTTCATTATTAGAGCATTGTCCCAGTGACGAAAAGATGATGGAGACTATGATTCCCCCACAAGTCGGGATGAGACTTCGGACTTAAAAAAGGCCCAATAAAGAAAGAGAAAGGCCAAATAAAAAAATTGAGAGAAAAAGAGAGAAGGGACAATGCTACTATCCTTTTTACAACACTTGTGCTTCAAAGTAGCACCATGATCTTCATGATAGAGAGTCCCTTATGTTGTCACTTTCATATACTAGTGGGAATTTTCATTATAGAACTTGGCTTGTATATTCCAATGATGGGCTTCCTCAAAATGCCCTAGGTCTTCGTGAGCAAGCGAGTTGGATGCGCACCCACTTAGTTTCTTTTGTTGAGCTTTCATACATTTATAGCTCTAGTGCATCCGTTGCATGGCAATCCCTACTCACTCACATTGATATATATTAATGGGCATCTCCATAGCCCGTTGATACGCCTAGTTGATGTGAGACTATCTTCTCCTTTTTTGTCTTCTCCACAACCACCATTCTATTCCACATATAGTGCTATGTCCATGGCACAAGCTCATGTATTGCGTGAAAGTTGAAAAAGTTTGAGATTACTAAAGTATGAAACAATTGCTTGGCTTGTCATCGGGGTTGTGCACAATTAAATACTTTGTGTGATGAAGATAGAGCAACAGCCAGACTATATGATTTTGTAGGGATAACTTTCTTTAGACATGTTATTTTGCGAAGACATGATTGCTTGATTAGTATGCTTGAAGTATTACTATTTCTTATGTCAATATGAACTTTTATTTTGAATCATTTGGATCTGAACATTCATGCCACAATAAAGAAAATTACATTGAGAGTTATGCTAGGTAGCATTCCACATCAAAAATTCTATTTTTATCATTTACCTACTCGAGGACGAGCAGGAATTAAGCTTGGGGATGCTTGATATGTCTCCAACGTATCTATATTTTTTTATTATTCCATGCTATTATATTACCTTTTTTGGATGTTTACGGGATTTATTTTACACTTTTATACCATTTTTGGGAATAACCTACTAACCGGAGGCCCAGCCCGAATTGCTGTTTTTTTTGCCTATTTCAGTGTTTCGAAGAAAAGGAATATCAAACGGAGTCCAAACGCGATGAAACCTTCGGGGGCGATCTTTTTGGAACAAATGCAAACCTGGAGACTTGGAGTGGAAGTCAAGCAACAAGCAAGGCGGCCACGAGGGTTCCCGGTGCGCCCCCTACAGGTGGGCGCGCCCCCCACTCTCGTGGGCCCCTCGAGCATCCACCAACCTACTTCTTCCTCCTATATAGACCTACGTACCCTGAAACCATTGAGGAGCATCACGAAAACCTAATTCCACCGCCACAACCTTCTGTATCCGCGAGATCCCATCTTGGAGCCTTTGTCGGTGCTCCGCCGGAGGGGGAATCGACCACAGAGGGCCTCTACATCATCTCCAAGGCCTCTGCAATGAGTTGTGAGTAGTTTACCACAGACCTTCGGGTCCATAGTTATTAGCTAGCTGGCTTCTTCTCTCTCTTTGAATCTCAATACAAAGTTCTCCTCGATCTTCTTGGATATCTATTCGATGTAACTCTTTTTGCGGTGTGTTTGTCGAGATCCGATGAATTGTGGGTTTATGATCAAGTTTATCTATGAGAAATATTTAAATCTCCTCTAAATTCTTTTATGTGTGATTAAGTTATCTTTGCAAGTCTCTTTGAATTATCAGGTTAGTTTGGCCTACTAGATTGATCTTTCTTGCAATGGCAGAAGTTCTTAGCTTTGGGTTCAATCTTGCGGTGTCCTTTCCCAGTGATAGCAGGGGCGGCAAGGCACGTATTGTATTGTTGCCATCGAGGATAAAAAGATGGGGTTTATATCATATTGCATGAGTTTATCCCTCTACATCATGTCATCTTTCTTAATGTGTTACTCTATTCTTTATGAACTTAATACTCTTGATGCATGCTGGATAGCAGTCGATGTGTGGAGTAATAGTAGTAGATGGAGGCAGGAGTTGGTCTACTTGTCATGGATGTGATGCCTATATACATGATCATGCCTAGATAATCTCATAATTATTCGCTTTTCTATCAATTGCTCGACAGTAATTTGTTCACCCACCGTAATACTTGTGCTATCTTGAGAGAAGCCACTAGTGAAACCTATGGCCCCCGGGTCTATCTTTTATCATATAAGTTTGCCATCTACTTTTATTTTCATCTTTTACTTTTCCAATCTATATCATAAAAATACCAAAAATATTTATCTTATCATATTATCTTTATCAGATCTCACTTTCGCAAGTGGCCGTAAAGGGATTGACAACCCCTTTATTGTGTTGGTTGCGAGTTCTTGTTTGTTTGTGTAGGTGCGTGGGACTTTTGAGGAGCCTCCTACTGGATTGATACCTTGGTTCTCAAAAACTGAGGGAAATACTTACGCTACTTTGTTGCATCACCCTTTCCTCTTCAAGGAAAACCAATGCAAGCTCAAGACGTAGCAGAAGGGTCTACCAAGGATAATCGACATGTTATCGTCCTCGAACATCTCAAGTATAACAAAGTCAGTCAAAATAGTAACATTAGCTACAACAAGGGGCACATCCTCACAAATACCGATAGGTATGGCAGTTGATTCGTGAGCCATTTGCAAAGATATTTCAGTAGGTGTGAGTTTATTCAAATCAAGTCTTTTATATAAAGAGAAAGGCGTAACACTAACACTAGCTCCCAAACCACATAAAGCAGTTTTCACATAATTTCTTTTAGTGGAGCAAGGTATAGTTTGTATTCCCGGATCTCCATGTTTTTTAGGTACTCCATCTTTAAAAGTATAGTTAGAAAGCATAGTGGAGATTTTAGCTTCCAGTATTTTTCTCTTATTTGTGATGATGTCTTTCATGTACTTTGCATAAGGAGGCATTTTTAAGATATCAGTCAAGCGAGTGCGCAAAAAGACTGGCCTAATCATTTCAGCAAAGCGTTCAAATTCTTCATCATCTTTATTTTTAGTTGATTTAGGTGGAAAGGTCATAGGTTTTTGAACCCATGGTTATCTTTCCTTACCGTGTTTTCTAGCAATAGAGTTTCTTTTATCATATCTTTTATTCTTGGGTTGTGGGTTATCAAGATCAACAACTTGTTCTATCTCAACATGATTGTATGGTTCTTTATTATTTGGTTGAGTGTCTTCATGATCCTCATCATTATATTTTTCCTTACCAGAAGGTGAGTGTTCACTACCAGATTGTGTTTCAGCATCAGAGATAGAAACTTCATTATCTTTATCAGGAGGTTTTTCTACTTCATGTTCACTAGAGGCAGGCAAAGTCCTATTATTTTTCTTCTTTTGCTTTTTAGAAAGACTAGGTGCATCAGCGTTAATTCTTTGAGAGTCTTGTTCAATTCTCTTTGGGTGTCCCTCAGGATAAAGTGGTTCCTGAGTCATTTTACCTCCTCTAGTTGCTACCCTAACAACAAAGTAACTTATATTATTGTTCATTTCATCAAGCAACTCTCTTTGAGCTTTAGCAACTTGTTCTAATTGAGTTTGAACCATAGAGGCATGCTTTCCTACACCTCTAACATCATTTGAGATTTTGAATAACAAGTCACTCAAGCGAGAAATCATATCAGAGTTGTATTTCAATCGTTTCATAACATTTGAATCAAAGTGATCTTGCTTTCTAATGTAATTGTCAAACTCATAAAGGCATTGACTAGGATGTTTGTTATGAAGATTATCACTATCATTTAATTTCATTAAGGAAATTACCTCTACCACCTTAGGTGGTGGTGGTGCTTCAAGCCCATTTACTTCTTCAACAGGTGGTAAATTTTTAACATCCTCTACTTTAATACCTTTTTCTTTCATAGATTTCTTTGCCTCTTGCATATCTTCAAGACTGAGATATAAGATACCCCTCTTCTTCAGAGTTAGTTTAATAGGTGTTTCAGGAGGAGTCCAATCATCATAATTTTTCAGTATGTTATTCAATAATTCTTCAGCTTGCGCAAAAGTTCGTTCCCTGAAAACACAACCAGCACAACTATCTAGGAAATCCCTAGAAGCATCGGTTAGTCCATTATAGAAGATATCAAGTATTTCATTTTTCTTAAGAAAATGATCAGGCAAAGAATTAAGCAATTGGAGAAGCCTCCTCCAAGCTTGTGGGAGACTCTCTTATTCAATTTACAAAAAGTTAAATATTTCCTGCAAGGCAACTTGTTTCTTATGAGCAGGGAAATATTTTTCAGAGAAGTAATAAATCATATACTGGGGACTATGCACACAACCAGGAGCAAGAGTATTGTACCAAGCTTTAGCATCACCCTTTAATGAGAAAGGAAATGATGTGAGGATATAATAGTAGCGAATCTTCTCATCATGAGCAAAAAGGGTGGCTATGTCATTCTACTTAGTAATATGTGCCACAACAATTTCAGTTTCATAACCATATAAATGATCAGATTCAACCAAAGTAATTAACTCTGGGTCGACAGAGAATTCATAATCCTTATCATTCATAAAGATAGGTGAAGTAGCAAACCTAGGATCACATTTCATTTTAGCATTCAAAGATCTTTCTTTATACTTGCATAATAATTTTTCTAGATCATCTCTATCCTTACAAGCAAGAATATCTCTAGTTGCCTCCTCACTCATAGCATAACCTTCCGGTTCCTTTGGAAATTCATATCTAAGAGGGCTAGTTCTAGTAGGTGTTTCAATATTTTTAGTTTCAAGCTCATCATCAGTTTCAACAATATCATGTTGTCTTACTCTAGCAATTTGTTCATCAAGAAATTCACCTAGTGGCACATCATCATCAAGGAAGGTACTAGCATCATCATAAGTAGCATTCATAACAGAAGTGGCATCATCAATAACTTGCAACATAACAGAATTAATGGCATGTGGTGGTGTTGCAAGTTTACTTATAACATAAGGTGAATCTAAAGCAAAACTGGATGGCAGTTCCTTACCTCCCCTCGTCTTAGAGGGGAAAATCTTAGTCGTAGCATCCTTCAGGTTCTTCATAGTGATAATATGATAATAATCCCAAGTAACTCACCAAATAAGTTATGCTCCCCGGCAACGGCGCCAAAAAAGGTCTTGATAACCCACAAGTATATGGGATCACAACAGTTTTCGAGGGTAGAGTATTCAACCCAAATTTATAGATTTGACACAAGGGGAGCCAAAGAATATTTGCAAGTATTAGCAGCTGAGTTGTCAATTCAACCAGACATGGAGATTAACTATCTGCAGCAAAGTGATCAATAGCACAATAATATGATGGTTTTGATAGTATTGGTAGAAGCAAGAGTAACGGTAACAGTGATAGCAATGGTTTTGTAGCAGTAGCAGCAGTAGTAACTTAATAAGAACAATATAAGGTAAATTAGTAGGCATTGGATCAGTGATTCGTTGGATGATATACATCATGAGACAGTTATAACCTAGGGCAATACGGCACTAGCTCCAGTTTTATAAATATAATGTAGGCATGTATTCCGTAAATAGTCATACATGCTTATGGAAAGAACTTGCATGACATCTTTTGTCCTACCCTCCTGTGGAAGCGGGGTCCTATTGGAAACTAAGGGATATTAAGGCCTCCTTTTAATAGAGAACCGGAACAAAGCATTAATACATGGTGAATACATGAACTCCTCAAACTACGGTCATCACCGGGAGTGGTCCTGACTATTGTCACCCCAGGGTTGCCGGATCATAACACGTAGTAGGTGACTATAACTTGCAAGATAGGATCTAGAAAATGGATATAATGGTGATAACATAAATGGTTCAGATCTGAAATCATGGCACCCAGGCCCAAAGTGATAAGCATTAAGCATGGAAAGGTCATAGCAACATCAATCTCGGAACATAATGGATACTAGGGATCAAGACCTAACAAAACTAACTCGACTACATGATGAATCTCATCCAACTCCTCCCCGACTAGTGAGCCTATGAAGGAATTACTCATTCTCGGTGGGGAGCATCATGGAATTGGCGATGGAGAAGTGTTGGTGATGACGAAGATCAAAGATCCCCCTCTCCGAAGCCCCAAACGGACTCCATCTCCATCTCTTGAAACACGATAATTCTTTCTCCCTGGGTTTTTTTTCTGGAAATATGTCATTTTATAGCATCGGTTTCAGGGTCTGCGGGGCCACGAGGTGGTGACAACCCACCTAGGCGCGCTTTGACGAGGTGGCGCGCTTGGACGTGCTGGCGCGCCCTAGTGGGTTGTGCCCACCCAGGTGCCCCCCTCCAGTGGTTCTTGGCTCCAGAAATTATCTTTTATTGTATAAAAAATCCTTGCAAAGTTTCGTTCCATTCTGAGAACTTTTATTTCTGCACAAAAACAACACCATGGTAGTTCTACTGAAAACAGCGTCAGTCCGGGTTCATTTCATTCAAATCATGCAAATTAGAGTCCAAAACAAGAGGAAAAGCGTTAGGAAAAGTAGATATGACGAAGACGTATCAGCGACCCAAAAATATGTATGGGTGGTGTGTGATGTGTTCAAATCCCCAATGAACAACTTTGATGGGCACCAACTACATTACAAACCAAACACCGTACCCGAGCCCAAGCCAGGTTCAATACATACGATCTCGGTTCCCCAACTTCGAGATGGGGGGTGTCGTCCAACACATGTGCTCAAACTTTATTTGGTCTAACTTGGCACACATAGCAATAGGAAATCATCATGGTCAAACCCTTCTTGTATGTTGCGTCAAAGGGATAGGTTGTGTGGGCCCCCTCATTATTGGTCAAGGATGATATATATAGAGACCTCGAGGAGCCCACAGATATGTGCAACATCTATAAACCACACAAGGGAGACGTGCTCGATCAGAGCACCCCCTATATATACCATGCATGCGACCTGACAAATCTATGGGTCTGGTGTGTGATTTGTTCAAATCCTGAATGCACAACTTCGATGGGGCACCAACTACATTAGTAACATTACAAACTGAACATCGTACCCCCAGCAAGGTTAAAGACGTACGATGTTGGTTCCGCAACTTCGAAGCAGGTGGGGGTAGGGGGTGTCATCCAATGCATGTGCTAAAACTTGATTTGCTCTAACATAGCACAAAGAGCAAAGAGGAAAACCTTCTCATGCATTGGGTCAAAGGAATAGTTTGTGTGGGCCTATAGATATCAATCATTCTTTGATTTTTGAGAACAAGAAATAACCAATAATAAAACATATTCTACAAATTACGAAAACAAGGATCCCAAGGTTTATATAATCGTCATGACAAGTCACTAGAGATACATTTAGATGATAAATGTCTATAATGACAGTATCATGGCGCTTTAATGAAGCTTGAGATATGCAACTTCCCACCGGGTCACCCATCCTTAGACTACTCCAGCCCCAGCAGGCTTAACTCCTGCGTTCTATTCGACTAGGCTAGCAGATGGGAAGTCGCCCCTTGCTGATAAGAATTCCTCCTTGCCTTTAGGGTGTTTCACGCTGGTCACCCTGTGGGACCTACTCCCTACTATCACACACGTTTGTGCTTATAGAAACTATGTGCAATGTTTACTTGGCCGGTGTGTTGCCGCCTAGCTTTCTATGAGCACTGACACTGGTAGCGGGAAACCGATGGGATAAGAGGTGGGAAACCGATGGGAGAAGAGCCGAGAAGCCGGTGGGAGGAGTGGCGAGAAACAGTAGCATGTTTGGATATATAAAAACATTAATATGCAAAACTTAGTAAAGAAAGAAGCGTGAGCAAGCACGACGCATGCGCACAGTGCTCACCCATGGGTGATAGACGTTTAAAAAGAACTGTTGTAAACATTCAGGGTTCGTTTGGCCTTTTTTATACATTATAATTAAGTTTTATAAGAATTAATTTAATGTGCATAATTCAAATTAGTGCACCAAAATTGCTACAAAAATCATACATGTGTCCTTGGATCCATGTTTAGGTCCCATGCAAAGAATGGGAATGAATTACAACCGTTTCAACATCTGGCTCGGCCTCAGACATTGAGAATCTCGGTTTTTAAATCCCCGTAAATCCAAAACTCACCCGAATATCATGAAACTTGGCATGGTGTTATGACATGGCACATATATGTCGTGGAATTTTTTTGTCTATTTTGGGGCAAGTTTTGTTACAAGCCTCTTACAAACCAAAGCTTCTCTCAAGAAGCCTCGTGGTTCCGATAGGGAAACATGTCCCCCTTGTGGGTGAAATGACAATCGCTACCTCTTTTCGCCTTGTATTTTTTCTACAAACAACATGGAACGACAAGATATTCGTGCTGAAATTTAAATTTATTCAGGGTTCGTTTGGCCTTTTTATACATTAATTGAGTTTCCTAGGCATTAATTGTCCGTAATTCAAATATGAACTACAAATACATGCTCCATCTCACCAAAATGGCTAGAACAATCATACATGTGTCCTTGGGTACATGTTTAGGTCCCATGCAAGGAATGGGAATGAACTACAACCGTGTTGGCGTCCTGGCTCGTCCTCAAACATTGGGAATCTCGGTTTTTAATCCCCGTAAATCGAAAACTCACCAGAAAATCATGAAAGTTGGCATGGTGTCACATCATGGCACACATATGTCGTTGTAAAAAAATTGTCCAATTTGGGCCAAGCTTTATTACAAACCTCTTACAAACCGGAGCCTCTCGCAAGAACCCTCATGGTTTCGATAGGGAAACGTTTCCCCTTGTGGGCGAAACGATGATTGCTCCCTCTTCTTGCCTTCTATTCTTCTACACCCAACATGGAACAACGAGAGAGTCACGCTGAACTTGGAAATAATTCAGGGTTCGTTTGGCCTTTTTAATACATTAATTGAGTTTTCTAGGCATTTAATGTCCATAATTCAAATCCAAACTACAAATACATGCTCCAGTTCACCAAAATGGCTAGAAAAGTCAAACATGTGTCCTTGGGTGCATATTTAGGTCCCATGGAACAAATGGGAATGAATTCAACCATCTCGGTATCCTGGCTCGGCCTCTAACATTGCAAATCTCGGTTTTTAAATCCCCATAATTCCAAAACTCACCAGAACATCATGAAACTTGGCATGGTGTCACGACATGGCACATATATGTCGTGGTAATTTTTTTTCCAATTTGGGCCAAGCTATATTACAAGCCTATTACAAACTGAAGCTTCTCGCAACCCTTGTGGTTCCGGTAGGGAAACATGGTGAAATGATAATCACAGCCTCTTCTCGACTTGTATTTTGTTTCCTATATGCAACATAGAATAATAGGAGTGTCATGCTGAAATTTGAAATTATTCAGGGTTCGTTTGGCCATTTTATATATTAATTAAGTTTTCTAGGCATTTAATGTAGTCCATAATTCAAATTTGAACTACAAGCACATGCTCTAGTGAAACAAAATGGGTGGAAAATCGTACATGTGTCATTGGGTGCATGTTTAGGTCTCATTGAGGGAATGGGAATGAATTACAAACGTCTCGTCGTCCCACTACTAGGGAAAACCTTATACACAGAAACTTCGCAGTAGCGCTGGTCAAAAAGGGGCGCTACTGCTAATTAGCAGTAGCGCGTGCAACCAAGAGGCGCTACTACTACTAGCTTAGCAGTAGCGCATCTCGGTAGAACCAAGCTACTACTAAAATTGGTTGACCGTTCCTGCCACACTAGGTTTAGCAGTAGCGCGCCCAGGTAATCGCGCTACTGCTAATGAGATAGTAGTAGCGTGCATTTTCTGCATGTCGCTACTGCTAATTTTGAACCTGGCCACATGGCAGGCCCTGCTTAGCAGTAGCGTGTCCGCCAGGAGCGAGCTACTACTATCATGTTAGCAGCAGCGCGTTTTACGACAAGCGCTACTGGTAAACCGCAGCCACGCCACCTTTTCCCTCCCCCATCCTATCTTCCTTCACTTTCCCCTCCCACCTCCTCTCTCCCTCTGCTTCTTCCTCACTACTTCTCCCCTCATTACTCTCCTTCTACCTATCTTTCTCTCTCTTTATTACTCCTAGCTAACTACACCACCTCCACTAATGTATATCCTTTCTCTTTTTCCTTCCCACTCCACTAGTTGAACTTGTCTCCTCCCAAACTAGCTGGCTAGGTAGATCTAGGTAGCATTTAGTGAAGTGACCGATGTACCTCCCTAACTAGATCTATAGCCTTGTCAAGAAGAGCTTTGTCCACTTTTGATCATTCCATAGGTGTTTGTGGCGACACGACAACATCATCACTATGCTCGATCTCGAGATAGGTGATTTAAAAGTTATGCTTTTGCAAGAATGGAAATATGTGTATGTGTGCGATATGACATAATCGGACGATATGATGGAAATTGTGTGTGTGTGTGGCATGAGTTGACGCTGAATTATGCTTTTGAGTTACCTATGTGTTGCCGAAATGTTGATTTATTTCCGTTTCGGCGAATTCCAGGCAAACTCTATATGTCCTATTTTTAGGGAAGGTCATGCCGAATTTTTCTATGACTTTGATGCATGCATGCATTTTTATAATCAATTTGTTTATTATTACCATGCAGACGTTCATGATGGTTAGTGGAACGATGGTGGACAGGTGGCTATGGTTGGCGGTGCAGGACATGAAAGAAAATAACCTGACAGAGGTTTTATGTCCATGTCGAAGAGGCAAAGGAGGAGTTTGGTTCGACCCCTATGATGCGATGGCGCACCTGCTCATGACTGGTTTCATGGATGGCTATACTCGGTGGATAATTGAAGATGAGGATGATGATGTTGAGTATGCCGACGGGGCATGCAATGATGACATGGGGAAGTATGAAGAGATGATCGATAATGGAGGTGGAGAAGGGGCCGGACATGGTGGCGGGGAAGAGGCCGAACATGGTGGCGGAGAAGGGGACGGACATGGCAGCGGAGAAGGGGCCGGACATGGCAGCAAAGAAAACATGGAGTCCATGGTGCAGACTTCGTCGGTACTAAGTTCAATCATGCGGGACCCTCATGTTCAAGCACTGCTTCGCAAGGAGATGAGTACTGAGAGAGCCGCTTCTAGAGAGGAGGCCAAGCTACAGTAACTGGTGGTAGACGACTCCATTGTATGATGGTTGCAATCCCGAGGTGACCCGCTTGAGTTTCACGCTCGAACTCCTGAAGACGAAAGCTAAAAACAAATGGACCAACACTAGCCTCGATGAGCTTCTCAAGTACCTAAAGGATGTTCTTCCCATGGGGAATCTATGGCCTACTAGTGTGTATGAGGCCAACAAGATCGTGTGCCCTCTTGATCTGGCGCACATTAGATACCATGCATGCATCAACGATTGCATAATTTATCAGAAGGAGCATGCGGGAAAAACAAGCTGTCCAGTGTGCAATGCTTCTCGATACAAGAAGGCCGAGAAGAAATTTCCCCAAAAAGTTGTATGATACTTACCGATCACTCCCCGTCTACAGCGGTATTTCCTAGATCCCAAGGAAGCAAAGATCATGCGCTGGCACGCGGATAGGAAGAAGCCCAATGATGGAGATGATCCAATGTTGAGACACGTCGTGGATGGAAGACAGTGGAAAGCGTTCAACGGCGAATATCGGTATTTCACATGTGATGCAAGGAACATCATGCTCGGCGCGTGTACCAATGGCATGAATCCGTTTGGCAACCAGAACACCAACCATAGGACATGGCCCGTGTTTGTATGGATGTATAACCTCCCCCTGGTCGTGCACGAAGTCGAAGTACATACACATGAGCATGCTGGTTCAAGGTCCAAAACAACGGGGAAATAATATTAATCTATATCTGGGGCTACTTCAAGAGGAGTTAGACACCTTATGGAAAACACCGACCAAGACATGGGACGCTAGCAAAGGCGAGTATTTCTATATGAGAGCCAAGTTGATCACGACGGTGCACGACTATCTCGGTTACGAATATGTCGCAGGCCACGTGTGCCATGGATATTGCAGATGCACACGGTGCATGGATGACACGACGTCTCAGCAGCTAACGTCAAGGAAAGATGGCGGGTCTGGGAAAATCGTGTACATGGGGCATCGAAGATGGCTCGAGAAGGATGACCCGTGGAGAAACTGTGGATATCTATTCAATGGTGAGGCTGAGCATCGAGGACCTCCACGTAAGCGGAGCGGCGCCAAAATTGATGAGCTGTTGAGAAACTGGGAACAGTGCCCCGCGCCGGGAAAGATGATGAAAAAGGTGCCGGAACCGCTGCTGAAGGTATGGAAGACGAGGTCTCTTTTCTAGGACTTGGAGTACCGGAACAAACTTGACACGCCTCATTGCCTTGATCAAATGCATATATGTAAGAATGTCCTTGAGAGATTGCTTGCGACACTAATGAACATGCCGGATAAGACCAAGGATGGGCCGAAGGTAAGAAAAGACTTGCAGGATTTGGAAATCAGGGAAGATCTGCACATGTCGCCCCATAAAAAGTCAGAGGAGACAGAGACAGAGACAGAGGCGCGGGAGAAGAAGGGTAAAAAAGTAAAGGAAGAGGATTATTGCCCCCCCCCCTTCTTGCTTCACGTTAAGTCCGGCTGAGATCGATCAATTCTTCAAGTGCCTTACTGGAATCAAAGTTAGTTCCGGTTACTGTGGCAAGATAAGTAGATATCTAGACACGAAGAAGAAAAGGTTCAGCGGGATGAAGTCTCATGACTGTCATGTGATGATGAAGCGGATACTGCCTGTTGCCCTTAGAGGGATAATGGACAAGCACGTCCATGACACACTTATTGGTCTCTGCAACTTTTTCAACGTCATCTCTTGAAATTCGATTATTGTGAAGCAGCTCCGAAGGCTACAGGAAGAGATCGTTGTGATACTAAATGAGCTTGAGATGTACTTCCCTCCTGCGTTCTTTGACGTCATGGTGCATCCGTGTGTCCATATTGTGGACGACATAATAGACCTGGGGTCGTCATTCCTGCACAACATGATGTCGTTTGAGAGGATGAATGGGATCATCAAAGGATTCGTTCGTAACATGTCCCGTCCGGATGGAAGCATCGTCCAGGGCTATCTGAAACAAGAGTGCATCTGTAAGTGCATCTAGTGCCCCTTAGTGATTTTGGTGTATTGAAGACTTATAGGTTAAGGGACTAATGCGTCTGTGAGTGTACACAGGTCTATAAGTCTATGAGGAGTTTGATATTTATAGGGAAAGTCGACCCCTAAAAATGAATATCTTCGACTGAAGATTTTGGTATTTCTCAAGACTGTCATGAAGACTTTGAAAGTGAAGAAATTGGTGTTACCGTGAAGACTTGATATTCATGCGAGGAATATGAAGCTTGAAGACTTTCATTTTCATAGTTTTGTTTTTCTCTTTCTTGAGTCATAGGAAACACCGTACTGTTAAAGGGGGTCGAGGAAATACTAAGGAAAAATTTCCAAGTGATGCTCAACTCAAAATCCTACACCTACCAAACCCTTCGAGTGAAGCCTTTGGAAATCTCATACAATTCAGTCAATTTCTTCAGTGACAGAGACGAAGTTCTTCTGGTCACTGAGGAATTTGTTCTGACTGAGGAGTTAGGAATTCGCCAGTGTGGATTGCCTACACAGTGAGGATCATGATAGCCCTGAGGAATTTGATATTAATTCCTACAAACCAAAGTGACTGAGCATCACTGAAGAGATTGATCCTGCGTGGATCCGACGCTTTTTACCTTTGAAGACTGTGCTTCTTCCAGATGGTTAGGCGTCATGGTCTAGAGCATCCAAGAGGAATTGTGGATCGCCGAGTGGCCGAGTCTGTGAAGGTTTGGAAGTCGCCTGAAGACTTACCATGAGTGATTGGACAAGGTCTGTGTGAGCTTAGTTCAAGGAGAATACGGTGAGGACTTGGTGTCCTGAGCTGCATGCTCAGCGACTGGGTGTTCGGGACTGTGTGTCCTCGAGTTTAAATACTCAGCCGCTCCAACCAGACGTACAACTGAGACAGCAGTTGGAACTGGTCTAACAAATCATTGTCTTCACCAACCTTACTGGTTCTATTTCCTCAACTCTTTCATTTCCTCATTACTGTGTTGAGTGATTGTTCATATCTGTGTTTGAAGACTTTCTTAATTTCCTCAGTTCAATTTCTTCAGTTTGTTTGCCTTCATCTTGTGTTATCCTGTGTTTACGGTTTCTATACTCTGTGCTTGTCTTCATTTCATCATGATGACTATGTCTGTATCCTGTTATGCTTACTCCTGAGTAATTATTCCGCTGCTAGTAGTTCTTCGCTAAGGAATTTCCTCACCGGCAAATTTCTCAGTGAAGAATTTATAAAAATCGCCTATTCACCCCCCCCCTCTAGTCGATATAACGCACTTTTAGCATCTCTTTCTGCGAGAATTTTCTATATGGCGCAGACCAGCCGACTGGTGTTGGTTTGCCCGTTAACAAGCACGATGGGAGGCTTAAAGGAGAAGGTCACTCCAATGGTCGTAGGGAACTGCATGTGGCCTTCTCGGATCGATGCAACGACTTTGACAGAGCAAACTTGGTAGTGCTACAATACCTAGACCAGGTAGATTCTTTCGTGGCACTGCACAAATAAACTATCATAAAGAAGTTTTGTGAACGGGGGGTATGCAGGACGGCCGCCGAAGTTACTAGAGAGCACAACTCCACTTTCCTGGATTGGTTCAAAGAGCATATTATTGTTAATCCCCCAGAAGAGGGATCTAAGGACGGATTGCTCATATACGCATTAGCACATGGCCCCTCGCCCAACCTCGTCTCCCATCAGGCATATGATATCAATGGATATACGTTCTACACAGAGGCCAAAGATATGGACAATGATGATCAAAACTCAGGGGTGATGATGGAATGCATGAGCGGTAGCAACAACGGCGCAACTGAGAGATTTTACAGAAGGGTCGAGGAGATCTGGGAGATTGACTACTCTGGACTGCATAATGCAACGATGTTCCGTGTCAGATGGGCTACGAATGTCGAAAGAGAAAACCGGTATTTCACTACCATGACTATACCCGACGCCATGAGTGCTACCGTTAACGCTATCGCAAAAAACGAGCCATGGGTACACGCTAAGCACGTGACACAATGCTTCTTCATAACCGACTCGTGCAATCCCAGCCGTGTTGTCGTGGGGAGAGGCAAAAGGAACATCATTGGAATGGATGGAGTCACCAACGAGGAAGACTACGACCAGTATGGCAACCCAATGAGGGAAGATGACGATGTCGATGAAGTATATGTCAAAATAAGAATCAATACTACATTACCTAAGAAAGGTCATACTCCATGGAAAAGGAAAAGTCACAATGAGGGGCTCAATTATTCTTCAATGAATAAGAAGGGAAAGAAGCTCACTCAAAAACGAAAACATTGACGCTGAGGAACTGTTATCGTTCAAATGATGTAATATATATGTTCCTATTTTGTGTACACACGTTATGCATTGGTCAAATGATGTAATATATATGTTCCTATTTTGTATACATACTTAACCGTCAAATGATGCAATATATATCACCTTAGTTATATACATTGTATCACCTTCCCTTCGTTCCCGCTCTCAGAAAAAAAAGGAAGAAAAGAAAAGGGAGAGAAAATAAAGGAAAAGAAAATAGAAGAAACCAACAGGAAAACTACTATAGGTACCAGTTATAGCAGTAGCGCTTTTCTAAAAAAAGGGCTACAACTAGTCAAACTAGCAGCAACGCAGTCCATAGAAACATGTTATAACTACCCGTGATAGCAGTAGCACGTTTGGGCGAAACACACTATAGCTAAGTTAGCTATAGCGCGTTCAACACAAACACGCTACTACTATGCTGACTTAACCCCCAAAATCCCCACTCTCTGCTTCTTCCCCCCTCTGCTTCCTCCCCCAAATCCCCACTCTCTCTTCCCCCTCGTCTCCACCGAAGCCCAGCCCTCGCCGTGCCCCTGTGCTCGCCCCCTCGCCCCCGACCCCGGCCACCTTGCCCTCGCCCTCGACCCCGGCCCCGGTGCTCGCCCC
>NC_041385.1:452387717-452422153 GCF_002162155.2 Triticum dicoccoides
AACCTCGGTCGTCGTCGGGCCTGCCTCCTCCCCCCTGCACCCTCTGTAAGCCCCCCACCTCTCCTCCTCTCTCTTCCAGCTAGTGTTCTTCGGTTAGTTTAGTTAGGTTTTAGTTAGGGCACTAGGTTAATTCGGTTATCTACTTGGTTTCAAATATTTTTTTTGTTTCAAATTTGGGTAGGCTGAATTTTGTTTCAAATATTGTGAAGAAAAATGACTTGTGCTATGTGGACATGTGATATTTGGAATTTTTTTAGTTGCAAATTACTCTTTCTTCCTTTTATATGCAATTTTGAAGTGGACATGTGATGTGGACATGTCATATTTGGAATTTGGACATGTCATATTTGGAAAATGATGATTATGTGCAGGGTAAATGATCCAAGTGGCCTATGTTTTGCTGGAATGTTGATTCATTTCCTTTCTGGTGAATTTCAGGCGCTCGATATGTCCACTTTTTAGCAAAGGTCATGCCAAATTTTTTCGTGAATTTTGGCATGACTTGTGCTAGAAAGTAGGCATATCGAGTGTGGGGATTTGCTAGGAAACAACATTTCAGAAAACGTAGATTTCTTCTGTCATTTCTCTTTTTTATATAGTTTAAGAATTAAACGAGGATACTTAATCATAGGAAACATGCCGAACAACGAAGAAATCAGGCCTTCTGACCAAGGTGCAGATGAGATGGATTATGAGGGTGAACAACGGTACCTCGACTTTTTGTCTGCTAAGCAGAGTCAAGGTTTGTAGGTCATCCTCGATGATGGTACCGACGCCAAGATCGACACCGACAGTGCCGGCACCGATGGCGGTGCCGAGACCGGCGGGGAAGGTACTGGTGTGGAAGATACCGACGAGGAAGGTACCGGCACCGATGCCGCTATTGAAAAGAAGAAGCAGAAGAAGCAGAGGATACGAAAACCTAACAAGATCGGCATCGGACGACAGAAGATCACAAAGATGGCCCCTGGCAAGTTTGAGCCATTAGAGCCGGAAGAATCTCGCAAGTGCTATGGGAACCAAGTAGGATGCATCCTACGGGAATGCGTGAGCATCAACGATGATGACTTAAGGATTAAAGAACATTTGAGGTAGTTGCTCCTGACAAAGTGGCACAAGAGATTCAAGTTCCCTGACTGGGATGATAGCATAGAGCAACCGTGGGATGGTCCGAAAATGAAAAAGATTAACAATCATGCCATGGGCATGTTCATCAATGATTTGGCCTCTTGGAAAGGGAGGGTGAAACGAGCTATTGAGGTTGAAGAACCCCTGTCCAAGATTCTGGAGGAAAATCCGACACTTACGGAAGAGGAGTTCAAAAAGTTCAAGGACACTTGCGCTACCGAGGCAGCCAAGGCTAAGGCTGCAAAATTCAAGAGCCTTCAGCATAGGAACACGAGGAAGCATCGCCTCAGAAGTCGTGGCTACCTTGGCAAAAGGCCCATATGGTATAAGGAGGATGCGAAATGTGAAGCCTTGGGTCTCCCAGACCCCTTTGCATAGTTCAACAACCCCTTGGAGCGTGACTTCATTAGGGCCCGTTGTCGGTGTCAAAACCGGAGGATCTCGGGTAGGGGGTCCCGATCTGTGCGTCTTAGGCTGATGGTAACAGGAAGCGAGGGACACAATGTTTACCCAGGTTCGGGCCCTCTTGATGTAGGTAAAACCCTACTTCCTTCTTGATTAATATTGAAGATATGTGGAATACAAGAGTAGATCTACCACGAGATCGTAGAGGCTAAACCCTATGAGCTAGCCTATGATGGTATGATTGTAATTGTGATCGGCCTTCTAAGGACCATCCTCTCCAGTTTATATAGACACCGGAGAGTTAGGGTTTACATGGAGTCGGTTACGAGGAAGGAAATATAATATCTGGATCGCCAAGCTTGTCTTCCATGCAAAGGAGAGTCCCATCCGGACACGAACCGAAGTCTTGAGTCTTGTATCTTGACGCTTCTATAGTCCGGACGATGAATACAGTCCGGCTATCCGAATACCCCCTTATCCAGGACTCCCTCACCCGCTACAAGTGGGACAAGGAAAAGAAGGTTTTTCACACGGACTAGATCACGAGGAAATTGATTGGACTACTGGTAATTATTCTTTTAGCACCTTACATTTAGCTTCTAATCAAGTCAACTACACATTCGTAAATGGTTCACGTTCCTTCTGCCGGAGAAGCAACACCAACTTGCAGCTGAAAGCCCTACTTTGCCGATGAGGCCCAAGTGGGACACCCCTCTCAACCGGGCCTTGAACCAACTTAAGGGACTCCCTTTGGACCAGCGGCCGCAATATGGACGTGTCTCCGGCACCACGTGGAACGTCTTTTACAACGAGGCCCCGGAGGCCAAGAAGAAGAAAAAGAAGTTTAGTAAGGCGGACATCAATGAGAAGGTGAAGATTGCATTCAAGGAAAAAGCAGGTGAGAACGCGAAAAAAGCAGTCGAGGAGAAAAAATGAGTTGCTATAGCAGGCAGTCGATGCAACTGTACATGCCTGCAGAAATGATTTTGCTACTAACTTGATCCCGGCTATCATCATCTGGATGAAGGAAAATCCAGACAAGATGGTACATGATTTCCCCTTGCCCAATTTCGTCGGGAGCAACTCGGTGAACAAGACCACTGCACCATCACCTGCTCACGCAACCGGGTCTGCTCCCTCACCCGCACCCGCTCATAGCAGCCCGTCCTCAGTCTCTGGCGCGCTAGGCGGGCCTTCGTCTTTGGCTGAGCTCGACGCCCTCACGGTGATTACATGTCGCACCAACATATATCTAGAATATTCTATTTTGTTGCCTTTCAGATGTTTTACGCCACAAACATGTGTTTGCAAGCCGACAAAACCTCGTGCACCGTACTCTACTTGATCAAAGGTTAGAAGGTGGATGTGGGAAACAGGGTGATAACAAACCCCTTGGAACTCACGTTCCACAGCCAGCCGATTCCCCGTGGGCACTTCAGGGTTACCTTGTCGAGTGTGAAACCGGGGCACAAGGATTTGCCTCCTCTAGTAAGGCTAGGGGGAGAGGAGGACGAGACCCCGCGCGCGGATTGGAAGCTGCAAGGGTTGGGTGTTGCTATGTCTGAAGAATCTTCTTCGTCTGGAGTCGGCCGAGGGCACACCAATAACCACACATCAACAAGCAGGTATGGACACCACCACCCCGGCTATGCAATTACCAGCGTCTGTAGTGCCAGGTGAGAGCGGCGGATGACGTGATGATGGGGGTCCAATAGTGGCTGATGTAATCGCCCCCGTAGAACAAAGAATGGATGAAGAGATGGAGGAGGACCCTCTTCGGTTCCTCGATACAGGCGCCTATGACGGTGACTTAGATATGATGAGTCAGCCATATGAAGACTTGGGCTATCAGCATGCTGATGAGGATATGGATGATCTGCCCGGGCAGGAACGTCCTAGCAGGGATTGTAAGAAGTCTCTCTTCATGCACTCCTCACAGGACACACCTGAAGATGCCGCCTCAACACAGGCTCAACTAGCCAGGGGTCGTACAGTGCTTAGCCCGACAACACTAGGGCAGGGGTAAAGGAAGGGTATGGAAGGTCAGCCCCAGAAAAAGGAGAAGAAGAGACCAGGGGAGAGAGGCTCTGCTGCCTACAAACAAGCCAGAGCATGTAGCAGCCAGACGATGGATTTTGAAGAGCGTGTACCTGTCAAAGGTGCGGCCATGTTCCATGTCACGGGCGGGTCGATGCTACCGCTGAAACCGCTGGAGGCAAATTCAGGGGATCTCAGGAGACTGCACGACCATGTGTTGTCGACGGAGAAAAGCCTACTAGCCTCGAAGGATCCAGGATAGCCGACATACGCGGCTTGTGTGCCTGAGGGGAAGTGCTACGTCCACACATGGCCCGCGGAGGTGTTCTTCCTGTGGTTTGACCATATCTTTGAGATGTTTATGACAAGGCGGCTCGATTGTACAATCGTCTGCCTCTTTGCACTACATATGAGCTCCATCATGAAGAGAGAAGAAGTCTCGCAAATCTGTGTGGAGGATCCATACTGCATGCACGAGTCCTTCTTGAATCTCGGCGACTTTGAGCGTAAAACTGCTAGGGAGTACCTTGAAAACTTCATTGTACATAATAAGGACCAGGAAATTGTCCACCTGCCTTATCATCCAAAGTAAGTCGATGATGGACAACCCTTTCGTACATTTCAATCATTCCTTCTTCGTTCATATGGAGAATAATTTGAGGTGTTTTTTCCCGCAGCAATGGGCGCGCCGTGCTTATTGATATTTACTTGTGAGTCTCCCACACCGTGTATTTCGACCCTACCAGAAACTACGAGAAGAAGGACCACACCCACATAATGAATATTCTAGATGATGCTCTCCGAGGCTTCAGCTTGAGGGGTGGCCACCTGCAGATCAGGAAGCTAAGGCACAAGAAGACGAGTTTCTCGCATAAAACTAACTTCTGCTGCATCCATGTCCCAAAACCAAGCAAGAACGATGGATTCTACCTCCTCCATCTCATGATGGAGTTCACAACGGATCACCAAAAGCTTCGCATGACAACCAGAAACCATGATCATATCCACGAGTGGGTAGAATCTCATGTAGAAGCGGATTCTAAACTTAGCGATGACTTCTTTCGCATCCAGAGGGACATTGCGACGATCATCATGAAAGAAGTCATCGATGAGAAGGGGATATTCCACCACAGCCCTATATCGCGAGCTGATGTCCAAACTCACATAGGCATGCAACGTCAGGACCTCACGCCAATCAAGAAGCTAGGGACCATCCTCGATGATATGTAAAGATGGAACTTCTAGTGATATTTGATGCCGATGATGATGATATATGTCAGTTGAACTTGTAGAGTTTCTGTAGCGATGGAACTTTGTGATGTCCACAGTCCCTGCAGAACTTGCATAAGGCTACTTTGTTAGTTTGGGTATGCTGACCCGCGTACCTCTAGTTAATTAGTTTGCTTACGATGAAACTACATTCATTATTTGATATTTACTATATGTTGTATCTAGTTGCTAACCCTTTCTTTTTCATGTTGCTCAAGTATATTTTGTTGCATATATAATTGTACATTCTCTTGATGAAGATGCATCCCTAACAGGCACCTAGATTCTTGATGGTGAAGAAGCAGTGCTATGTCGTGTACAAAGGGAAGGTTCCGGGAGTGTACGCCGAGTGGCCTGAGTGCCAGGCCCAAGTGGAGGGGGGGTCTCCAGCCATAAAGGCTTCAAAAGCACACAAGAAGCTGAAGCTAGTTTCTTGAGGTTCACGCTAGCACGAGAGAGGACTCATAACCGCCGCCTCATGTACTGCATAGTTCCGCTCTCACTCATAGTGATAGCTCTTCTCGCATATATTGTTGTTTCGATGGATGACGATGTAGTTACAAGTATTCGAGACTTGTATCACTATTTTCGAGATGATGACGAGAGACCACTTTGTGTTGGATGATGACATGATTTAATGAGACTATTTGTATGTATATGCTATGATTACATTTGTATGTGTATGATGATGACATTTGTATGTGCTAAAGATTATTGTATAAAGCTTGTTCAAATACAAAACAAATATGCAGGAAAAAAATCAGAAACTAATACAACTAGCAGTAGCGAGGGGAGAAAAGTTAGCAGCAGCGCGCCCTTACCAGTAGCATGGCTTAATTCAAAGCGCTGCAGCTATTAGCAGTAGTGCATCGCTCTAAAGCTAGCTGCTGGTACGAATGTATAGCAGTAGCGTGGGCAGCCATGGGCTACTGCTACAGGTTAGCTTTAGCGTCGTAGCAGTAGCGTGGAAGCCCATGCTACTAATACACCTAATACCCGCGCTATAGCTAGTCTTTTTCCTAGTAGTGTCCTAAAACATTAAGAATCTTTCTTTTTAAATCCCAGTAAATCGAAAACTCACCCAAAAGACATGAAACTTGGCATGGTTTCATGACATGGCACATATATGTCATGGTAAAAAAAGCGTCCAGTTTGCAACAAGGCACACACATTAATAGCCAATGAAGTCCTTTTGAAACAAATAGCTGAGACGTTGATATCGCAAACAATTGCATTATATGAACCGTGTGTGTTCCTGTAACCATTTAAGTGCGGCCACGCGTCCCTTTGAAAGCACAAGTGCTCCCTAAGTGATTTTGGTAATTAATGTTAACATATCTCTTGTTGGACTAATATTTTCAACTAGTATATTTCCGATAAGTTCAACATTGGAGTGGCATGGACAAGAGGAGGTGGAACCGCTTCAAGATGCTAAGGACAGACGTTGAAAAAAGCTCAAGACTCTACATTTTCATTTTAGTGATCCAAGATCACATTGAGTCCATAAGAAAGCCAATACTATTAAAAGAGGATGAGGTGTTGCTTAATGGCTTGCTTGCTCAAAGTGCTTAGTGATATGCTCCAAAGCCCTCCACCACCTTCTCATATCCACATATGTCCTAAACCTGAAAGTTAAACTCGGACCCACCAATTTGATCTATCCGGCGCCACCGAGTTCATTTGACATAGCCACTGCCAAACCCTAATCAATTCGGTCTCACTGATGGGATCTCGGTCTCACCAAGATGGGCTTGCAAATTGTCTGTGACCTCTTGCAACAATTTCGGTCTCGCTGAGTTTGTGCAATCTGTCCCACTGAGTTTGCTTGACCAATTCTTTGTTTGCTTATTACCAAAATCGGTCTCACCGAGTTTGTGTAATCGGTCAAACCGAGTTGAGGTTTTACCTAACCCCCGCACATCGGTCCCATCGAAAATTCTAACGTTCATATTTTGACCTAAATCGGTTTGACCGAGTTTTGCCATTTGGTCTCACCGAGTTTGGGAATTTGTGTGTAATTGCTAGATTTTGTGTGGAGGCTATATATACCCCTCCACCCATTCTTCATTCGTGATGAGAGCCATCAGAAGGTGCCTACACTTCCACCATTCATTTTCTGAGAGAGAACAACCTACTCATGTGTTGAGACCAAGACATTCCATTCCAGCCACAAGAATCTTGATCTCTAGCCTTCCCCAAGTTGCTCTCCTCTCAAATCTTCTTTCCACCATAGCCAAATCTATGAGAGAGAGTTGAGTGTTGGGGAGACTATCATTTGAAGTAGAAGAGCAAGGAGTTCATCATCAACACACCATCTATTACCTTTTGGAGAGTGGTGTTTCCTAGATTGGTTAGGTGTCACTTGGGAGCCTCCATCAATATTGTGGAGTTTAACCAAGGAGTTTGTAAGGGCAAGGAGATGGCCTACTTTATGAAGATCTACCCAAGTGAGGCAAGTCCTTCATGAGCGATGGACATGGTGGGATAGACAAGGTTGCTTCTTCGTGGACCCTTCGTGGGTAGAGCCCTCCATGGAATCGTGCAACTGTTACCCTTCGTGGGTTGAAGTCTCCACCAACGTGGATGTACAATAGCACCACCTATCAGAACCACGCCAAAAATCTCAGTGTCAGCAATTGCGTTTGCACACTCCAATCCCATCCCTTTACTTTATTGCAAGTTGCATGCTTTACTTTCTGTTACTCATTTACTCTTTGTATGCTTGCTTGAATTGTATTGTGAATGCTTGAAATTGTGCTAATTTCCATCCTCAACTTGAAAAACTTAAAAACTGCTATATTTACTTGTTGAGAGTCTAATCGCCCCCCTCTAGACACCTCTTCTCGATCCTGCCACCCTCTTTTCTTATGGGATAGTACTACCTCGATCCTCATTCATTGGTCATCTTTGTATTTTGTGCCACAATTTAACCATACTCGGCGGCGTGTGTGCAACTGTTTGATTAGACGGGACGAGTGCGAGAAGGTGCCATGCAGGCTGAACGGGACGTGTGTGAGCAGTCTGCCGCACAGGCTTGATGGGACACATGTGACCTGTCCACATCGCTGGCTCAACAGGACACTTGCGAGCAGCCAAAGCCGCGCATGCTCGCCGAGAAGCGAGCTCTTTGACCTCCATCCACCTGCCCGCCCACCTCACTCACAACTTATCCATTAATGGCGGCTGAGCCGCTGTTTAACACGCGGTTAATTAAAGCACCTGGACGGAGGGTGTTTGCTTGTGAACCCATGGCCCCTCTCAACGTTAGCATTTGTTTTGTTCATGTTTTCAACTCGTATTCTTAATAATTTAAAATGCCACATAGGGCAACAAATAATACAATAATAAATAAAATGGCAATGGATAATATGATGACAAATTATAATGGCGCGGATAATAATTGTCTTACATATTCATAATAATTTAAAATGCCACATGCGGCAAAGCCAAGAAGACACGGGGGCAAGAGAATAAGGAAATCATAGATAATGATCTAGGCCGCTACTATCGTTACTCCTCGATGGATCGTCCGGCGATGACATCCTCTAGCTCCTTCTTAAATTCCTCACAACTTTGCTTGATAGCATCCACGTATTCCTCCACCTCTTGCTCTTGCTTGATCTAGAGCATCCTCAAGTCACCCATCAGTTCCTCGATGACCGCTTTCAGCGTCATCCCCGAGGCATTGCTCTGCTCATGCAAGTTCTTCCAGGCGATGGCCTCCTCCTCCGTCTCGGCGAGCGCCTTGAGGAGGTTTGCATTGTCACCCATGAGTTTCTCGACAAGGCCGTTCACCTTCTCAACCGAGGCATAACGAATCTCGAGCAGCTTCATCAAGCCGTCGACCAGCTCCTGCTGCTTAATTAGGCTAGCAAGAATGTCATTGTCGCTGGCCAAGGACTTCAACACCGCCAGCATGTCGTGATCGCCGATGCGGTGAGTGTGCTTGTGAGAGCCCTCGTTGCTGGTGAGAGCTTGTTTGAGGGCTCCACGGTACGCGGGGACGTCTCTACTACGGCTGCCGCATTGCGGCCGGACCTCTCTAGTGCTTCTGCAGCCTTGATCTTTGCTGCCTGGTTATATGTCGACCCGAAACTCCTCCTACTGGTCATGGCGAAATGCCTTGACAGGAAAGACATGTTTTGTGGGTGATGAGGAGAGGAACTATGAGGTAATATTCGAGTGGGTAGTTTTCATAGGCCGGTGCTAAGTGTGAACACATTTAGGTTTGATCGATGTGAACAGATTTGCAATTACATATTGCATGGTAATCTAGAATGTGACAAGAAACAAGGTCAAAATTTATTGCTGGTTCTAGGCACGAAGCCTGAAACACACCTTCATATGTGTAACAGCCTAGTTTTGGCCCTTTTCTTTTTCTTTTGATTTATTTGGTCTTTGCTCTGTTTTCTTTTTGGAGTGGTTCCGTGGCCTTGCCACTTAGGAAATCATCCTCATTCCTCCTCCCAAGTGGCTCATAATACTCAAAATCTTGCCAAGATCATGTCACTTCACTCCTTGACCAAACCCTAAAATCTTTTTCTAGGGAAAATTCCTTTTTCATTAAAGGAATAACCCTATCTGCCCTAGGTTGTGAAGCAACCTATATTTAAGTCCATCCAAAAATCCCCAATTAATTCTCATAATTCCTTTGGGTCATATATAGCTCAAATATGCCCAAACATTGCCTTGGCCAGTTCAAAAATAGTTCCCCAATATTCCTTTTTCTATTCTGCCCTAAATGGCACTTTGTGAAGGAAGTGTCATTTATATTTTTCCTAGTGGCTCCCAACATTTTTGGGCATGTTTATATGTCCAAATAATTTCCCCATGCACAAGTTCAAATTTATTTGCCCAGCCAATCTTCCTTAGTGAATTTTCAAAGTTTTTGTCAAAAAGAAGGCTTTGTGAAGGAAGTACTAGCTAGGAGTATCCAAATGAGTTGAACTTTTTAACACTCATTAATGTGCTCATATTAACCCCCTCAACCCATTTGTAGTCCCATCCTATCAACTATGTGAGCACAGGAGCAAATCTTTGAATCTGGCATTATTTTCAGGTTGTGAAGCAAGTGTATTTTATATTGCTTCAAAAATCCTGATAAATTACCAGACCATTCTTATCCCCATAAAACATCTCTCCACCCAATTTGGCATCATTTCATTGATCCAATTGATCACCAATATTATTCCAAGTTTCTGGACAAAAATGATGTTTGTGAAGCAAGTGCCATTTTGGCTTGTCCATTTGGCATGAGCTTTTTACAACATCTTCATATGTCCAAATAATCAAGCTTTGCCCAATCTTAGCCCAAGTTGATTCTCCATGTGTGTGCATCGTACAAATCTCATTTCTGGACCATTTTGGCAGTTGCAAAGCAACTATATTAAAGCCTCGTCCAAATCTTCTCAAAATTACCAGGATGAAAGTCCTTCTTTACATCAACCTCGCAGACAACTCCATTGCTCCCAAAATCCTTCCGGTTGATCGCTAATGCTCACCCAAGTTTACTGCAGTAAACTTCAGAGGTTGCCTACCATTTAACCATAGAGTCTTTAACCAAGTTACAACCGCAGTTGAGACCTACCCAGGAAGGACTATCAGCTAGACAACATTTTGGGTGCTATAGAGCATTGAATGCCCCTGTTCATGTGGTGACTACGATGCTGGCAAGCCTGTGCGCGCGCTCTTTGTGCAGTGGCCACGTCCAGCGCGCCGTTTCTGCTTCGTCTGGTCCCCCCTCGTCGTCTTAGAGCTTGTGAGCATGTCCAATGGCTGCATCTCATCATCGCCGTTCCGATGGACCCCTCTCCCCCTCCGGAAGCTTCCTCACCAACGCAAACCGCCGCATGCCCACAGACGTACAGTGGCGTTTTGGATCCGTTCGTCGCCGTTGTCTTCCTCCCAGCGCTCCCTTGGCCGTCTCTGCCCCGTGGGACTCCCCATGTGCCTCCCTCGTCTCCTGCCCCCCGATTTCATGCGCGCGCACACGCGTCCGTGGCGATGCTAGCACGGCAGCTCCTCCCCCGCCTATTTACGGCCTCCCGATCTCGCCTCTCTTCACTAGCAGCCTCACTCCACTCTCAGAGCCCCGCCTAGCCATCACCTCGAGCCCAAGGAGCTCTTTGTAGTCTCCATTGCCGCCATGGCGGCCTCCCTCTGCCTCGCGGGCGAGCGAGATGGAGAAGAAGACGACCAAGTCGCCCTGCCAGCTGGCCGTGGACCCCGTGGGCCTCGTGCGTCAGTCTTCGGGGCATTGACCCCGCTCGGTCCGATGTGGATAAGTGACGGGCCCCACCAGTGTGGGACCCGCACATTAGTGTCACACGAGCTGGACCCACCTCTGATGACGTGCAAGTGGAAACATATTCTGGGTGAGTACATTTTCGCTGATCGAAAGCATATTTCTAACATTGCGTTTCTGCCTTATCCACTAGGGACTTGTTTGTGATGAAATTTTTGCAGAAAAGTCCGTGAAATTCAACCCTCCACAACTTATTACTCGTAACTCCAAATGAGGTGAATCCAAAGCCCACTTCTTTGTTTTGTCGAGCCCGTTCTGTTGGTCACCCTTTCACCATGTGTTAACATTCTGAGAATTTCCTTTTTGCCCTTGCACGTAAACAGCCCCTTCGAGAGAGAACTGTTTCCGGCAAATCTTTTCGCGACTTCACCGCACTTCTCCCCGGTGCCTCCTTCATCCCTAGGAAAGCCACACCCTCCATTTGCATCACTTAATGCAGTGACATGGTTTAATTTATTTAAACTTGTTTAAAATATTGTTTTAGCTACTTGTGATCTCTGCATGGCATTTTCTCAGAGTATTATTTTGATCTTGTTAATGCCATGCTATTGTTTGGATTACTAGGAGTTATGTTTGTAGTTGATGAGTATCATGTTCCATTGGAGTATTAGTGGTTGATATTATGGTTGTTTCATGACGATATCTGTTAGTATATTTTGGAGTATTACTTTGGATGTCATGCTACCTTTGTATTATTAGTGGTTAGTATGATTATTTTCATGATGCTAGTTCATGTTCTGTTGCTTGGAGTATTATTTTTGGAGATGGTATTTACATGTGGATCTTAGCTGGATAGCTTTATTCTTGTTATTGGAGTAGTAGGATTATTGTTTTCGGATTCATCATGATAGTAGTGTTATGCTATCCTCGGAGTATTTTGGTATGATGATATTATGCTTGGATTATTTGTTGGATACTACTATGGCTTGGATTACAGTTTGATAGTTGATATCGGAGTATCAGTTATCACAATTATATTTTTGGGGATAAATTCCGTCATTAAGTTGGTCAGGTGCCACCGAACCGGGCTTTCTCCAGTGCAAACACATTTTCCTTTATGGGAAGGCCCTAATGTGATGCTATTGTCGTGTCTCTCACCGGTGCCTCCAACAAGGGAAGGTTATGGGCTTGCGCTACCCTGATCAGGTAGGCGGACATAAGCCTTGTGTGCCCGCTGTTGTTGTTATGTGCACATGTCCCCATTTGGGACGGTTTATTGTTTTGGCC
The DNA here is from genome assembly GCF_002162155.2 of Triticum dicoccoides. Classification (NCBI taxonomy): domain Eukaryota; kingdom Viridiplantae; phylum Streptophyta; class Magnoliopsida; order Poales; family Poaceae; genus Triticum; species Triticum dicoccoides. The sequence goes on from NC_041385.1 coordinate 452,400,088, forward strand.
ATGATGGTGGCCGTTGGTGTCTTTGGTAGACACGGGCCACCCAGGACTAGCCCAGTGGGGAGTGAGTTGGAGTGGCCGGGAGAGTATCATAGCAGTAGATCGGTTTTGTCAGAACATTGTTGGTCCACCCGAATGGGAGTGTGAGGCCATGGGTTCCGTGGTGTGGGTATAGTGCGCTACCGCTGCGAAGTGTGTTTGTTTAAACTATCGATAGCCGCGTCCTCCGTCATGGGCATGGGTTCGTACTAGGTCACACCATTCGATCAACACTCACATGATGGAATGACTTATAGGTGATTTTTATGTTGATACTTTGAGCTGTACAGATTGGCAGGATGTTGATGATGATGTTGGAGGCCAAGTGTTGGTCATGATTGTGATCGCCGGAAAGATCACCGTTTGGGACCAAGTGTTGGTCATGGTTGCGATCGTCGGAAAGATCACCATTTGGTTACAAGGTAACCCGATCCAAGACCATGAGGTTGGTCCGTGAATGATCACCGTTTGGTTTTGATCACGAGGTGATCGAGATGGTATATTGCTTGGCCGGCTAGCCAAGAGAGATATGGTTATGGAGATCTGAGATGGTGATTTATCAGTATTGTAGTAGTTTCGTATCATGCTTAGTAGTTGTTGTTGTATCATGGTAGCTCTTATTTTAATTAACCTGCTTAATGCTATGTTGTTGTCTTGCCTTGATGTTTTTGGTTGTTGTGATCTTGCAAGTACATTCAATGTACTGACCTGGTGTGTCATGCCAAATTGCAGGTGATGCCGTGATTGCTTGATTGCTTGTCATGGTTTCCGTTCGTGCGAGCTAGATCGTGTCCCAGCCAGAGTCCCTACAGAGTGGAGTTCACTACCTTCGTCGTTGTTCCACTGCTAGAAGATTTCCGCTGCTATGAGTTGTTCTGCTTCTAGCATAGAGCAAGTGTAGTATCTCAAGCGTAGTGTCGCCGTGCTGATGTGAACCTTTGTAACATCAGACCTTTGTATTATTATTCTTGTAATAAGAGTTGATTTGTTCTATGTCAAGCAATGTCGTATTCCAAAGACTTCTCCTCGATCTCTGGGCTAGAATACGGGGCGTTCCAGTTTCTCTGAGCCAGGGTGCCACAGGCTTGGTATCAGAGCAGGTCTGGCTGTAGGACGCCTTAGTCAGTGCGAGCGGTAGAAACTGGTAGATATCGGTAGTATAGAGTCTGCCTTGATGATTGCATTTGGTTGCTGCATTTGTTTGTTGCATAGCATGCAGATAGAATTATTTTTTGTGCTAAGGGTTTATCTGGTGAGTGTAGCTGGCATCGGTTCGGATCCACTACAGCTAAAACTTTGCATTTTCTCCAGTTCCTTTTTCTTTCAGTGTTTGGTGTCAATTCTGTCCCAGTGGAGTGATGCCAAGTGATCCCGACACAGTTTGCAAAAATGGTGCGCAGGCATCGCGCCGATGTATTTCTTTCAGTCCCGTCTATCGTTTCGGTGATGGACATGCTTCTATCCCAGATCCTTCTTTTATTAGTCATGTTCGCAACCCTTAATGATCTTAGTTATCAAGAAAGGGCAATGTCAGCAACCCCAGTTTTTCCCTGCTATCCGATTTCTTGGACGAGTATGGATCTTTTTCGTCCGCTTGATAATAATGTGGTTGCGACCTTCGTGTCCCACTACATGATTACCGAGTGCGTCCTCGCCTCCGAGCTAGTTCAGGTTGCCACCTGGCTAAGCTAGCACTTGGTGTAGCGCTGTTTTCACCAACCCTTCCACACGTTTATTCATCCTCGTGCACATTATCACAACATGCTAGATCGTAGAACCGGAGATCCTGCGAGATTTGTGTGCTTAAGTAGGCATGCATATTGTGTGACTAGTAGTAATATGTGACATTGATTGTGTGAATTGATTGTTGTTGTGTGCTCTTGTTTAGTTGAGTTATCTTTTGCTTTTTCTTTTGGGCCCTGGTGTTACATTATTTTCCCCTATAAAGAGTTGCTCATCCACCGACACCGGACTTAATGAAGCAATAAGGATTTGAAATATTTGGAAGAAGCTCAGCTAGACATTATTGTCTACACAGTCAACTGCATTATGGCATTAATATTTGCTCAGAATATCAATGGTGTCTTGGATTGATTATCAGCATCAAGTCCCAATCAGTACAAAATCCTCACAGCAGTTATGATCCAGCCAGCAACAAGACAAGTCAGGTACAAGGCCAACGATATATTTTTAGACAGAGGTATGGATCATATACAAAGTTTTGTCTCAGCAATGCATGATGTTGAAACATGTTATCATCCGAAATAAAGTCAGAATGTGATATGCTCAAGGAAGACAGTCAAACTATTTTTCATGCAAATAATCAGCCTCAGAATATTATGGGCGTGTGTATGGATTTCTGTCTACATGTCAATATGAAGCTTTGGATGATATGTGAACAATTTCCGGCCCACGATACCCAGTCCTTCTCAGCAAGATACCTCGATAAAAGTTTCTCATAGACGGAAATGAATTTTTCTCAACAAGCAAAACCAAGGAGAATATTCTCAAGTACAGAACTCAGGCTTCTCTATCATAGTACTTAGGACAAGCTTCGTGTGTAAGCTATAGAGCCTTCTCCTGCACGATACCCAGACATAAGATTTGAGCAGAAGTTAACAAGTCTTCCTTAGCAAGCTACTCGGATGGCTTCTCTCGTAAGCCACCCAGTCTGCGTCAGTACCACAATATTGCACCATCCTTAGAGATTATATGAAGAGTTACCAATGCATGGCAGTACTGCTCAAGGACCAGACTTGCAATAATTTTGTCAGAGGTAAAATTCAGTCAAACCATATGCCTACCGCAAGGATCGAGTGATCGGTGGCATATCCTTCTTATATATGGTGAGCATGCATCCCCAGTCATATCAGTCACTCATACGAGATGCACCAAGGATCCAGCAGATATACCTAAGGAAAGTAAGGACCCCACAACCTCCCCAGTCAAGCAAAGGAAAATAAGCAGAGATACATCTCGTGTGATGCAAGGAACGATAAGATCTGGAGATGATATCACAAACTCAACGGTCGTGACAATGGATACCAAAGTCATTATTTCCCCAACTGACAAGGAGATATTATAAAACCTTGTCACCTTCTTGAATGATAGGCCTCAGCAGAGCTCCGTACAGCTAAAACCCCGAGTATATGTCATATATGTGCGGACACAGGTCCGAAAAACAAGCACAAGGAATAATGTCAAAAATATTAATCACATCCATGGTCATACGAAGAATCAAGGACATGAGTGGCCAAGTTATTTCAGTAAGGTATCCTAACAAAACAAATCATAACCGTAAAAAGGATGAGATTGACAGCAAAGTATGATGATTTTTGCACGACCATCAGGGTCCGGATACCCAACTCAGTTGGAGGCCATAATTCCATATGGATCCACAAAGGCATACTCTCCGCGGCTTACTCCGTCTTACACGGATTTTCATATCCCGCTGACCCACTTGACATGGTTAGTGTGGAATATCCAAGTCTGTTCTGTCAGATCCAAAATTCCTTTGCAACCTTAGTAGTCTGACCTCAGCGGCAGTATTAAAGCATATCACCGCCTATTACCACAAATGGGTATATCAACCACATGAGAAAAATCAAAAGGCGAGCAATCAGCTCAGACCTGGTATACTCACCGACGGAATCAAGTACACGATCAGTCTGTCAGGAAAAGCATTTGTCCGTTAGCCCCCTGTCAGGCCAATTTCAAGATGTAAATATTTGAGGTATGACACAGCTATAACTCCATACACCATTATATTGCTCACGACAGAAGGCAGTCAAATCTTTGAGGTATGACACAGCTATAACTCCATACACCATCAAGATAAATCAGTGCCACCTATGAGTAGTCAGATCCCTCAGAAGATGGCCATGATAATTCTCGGCATTTATTGAAACCAGAAAGCATGCATTTATTTGAAGCAACCCCATGGCAGAAGTAAAAATGTTTTCATGACCAAAGGAAAAATTTATGTTTAGGTCCATTGGATATCACCGCAGCTATGAGAAAATTCACGTCAGTAAAAATATTTGGTATATGAGCAAAGTCCTGTCAGAATTTGGGAAAGGTGAAGCAAACCGGCCAAGAGCAAGGTAAGTTGATCATCTGAAATTCTTGTGGGAACAATAAATAAAGGAGAAAGGATACCCGAGTAGGAAACGGTGTCCTCAAGTCCTACTTGTTCCTTGAGCAAACAAATCTCGAGGACGAGATTTCTTTAAGGGGGGAAGGTTTGTAACAGCCAGGTTTTTGGCCCTTTTCTTTTTCTTTTGATTTTGGTCTTTGCTCTGTTTTTCTTTTTGGAGTGGTTCCGTGGACTTGCCACCTAGGAAATCATCCTCATTCCCCCTCCCAAGTGGCTCATAATTCTCAAAATCTTGCCAAGATCATGTCACTTCACTCCTTGACCAAACCCTAAAATCTTTTTCTAGGGAAAATTCCTTTTTCATTAAAGGAATAACCCTATCTACCCTAGGTTGTGAAGCAACCTATATTACTTTCCATCCAAAAAACCCCCAATTAATTCTCATAATTCGTTTGGGTCATATATAGCTCAAGTATGCCCAAACATTGCCTTGGATAGTTCAAAAATAATTCCCCAATATTCCTTTTTCTATTCTGCCCTAAATAGCACTTTGTGAAGGAAGTGTCATTTATATTTTTCCTAATTGCTCCCAACCTTTTTGGGCATGTTTATATGCACAAGTTCAAATTTATTTGCCTAGTAAATCTTCCTCAATAAATTTTCAAAGTTTCTGTCAAACAGAAGGCTTTGTGAAGGAAGTACTAGCTAGGAATATCCAAATGAGTTGAACTTTTGAACACTCCTTAATGTGCTCATATTAACCCCCTCCACCCATTTGCAGTCCCATCCTATCAACTATGTGAGCACAGGAGCAAATCTTTGATTCTGGCATTATTTTCAGGTTGTGAAGCAAGTGTATTTTATATTGCTTCAAAAATCCTGATAAATTACCAGACCATTCTTATCCCCATAAAACATCTCTCCACCCAATTTGGCATCATTTCATTGATCCAATTGATCACCAATATTATTCCAAGTTTCTGGACAGAAATGATGTTTGTGAAGCAAGTGCCATTTTGGCTTGTCCATTTGGCATGAGCTTTTTACAACATCTTCATATGTCCAAATAATCAAGCTTTGCCCAATCTTAGCCCAAGTTGCTTCTCCATGTGTGTGCATCGTCAAAATCTCATTTCTGGACCATTTTGGCAGTTGCAAAGCAACTATATTAAAGCCTCGTCCAAATCTTCTCAAAATTACCAGGATGAAAGTCCTTCTTTACATCAACCTCGCAGACAACTCCATTGCTCCCAAAATCCTTCCGGTTGATCGCTAGTGCTCACCCAAGTTTACTGCTGTAAACTTCAGAGGTTTCCTACCATTTAACCATAGAGTCTTTAACCAAGTTACCACCATAGTTGAGACCTACCCAGGAAGGACTATCAGCTAGACAACACTTTGGTTGCTATAGAGCATTGAATGCCCCTGTTCACGTGGTGACTACGATGCTGGCAAGCCTGTGCGTGTGCTCTGTGCGCAGTGGCTGCATCCAGCGCGTCGTTTCTGCTTCGTCCAGTCCCCCCTCGTCGTCTTAGAGCTTGTGAGCATGTCTAGTGGCTGCAATTCATCATCGCCGTTCCGATAGACCCATCTCCCCCTCCGGCAGCTTCCTCACCTATGCAAACCACCGCGTGCCCACGGACGTACGGTGGCATTTTGGATTCGTTCGTCGCCGTCGTCTTCCCCCCAGCGCTCCCTTGGCCGTCTCTGGCCCGTGGGACTCCCCCTGTGCCTCCCTCATCTCCTTCCCCCGAGTTCATGCACACGTACACGCGTCCACGGTGACGCCAGCGTGGCAGCTCCTCCCCCGCCTACTTAAGGCCTCCCCGATCTCGCCTCTCTTCAATAGCAGCCTCACTCCACTCTCAGAGCCCTTCATAGACATCCCCTCAAGCCCAAGGAGCTCTTTGTAGTCTCCAATGCGGCCATGGCCTCCGCCCCTGCCCTCCTAAATTCGGTCGAACCGAGCCCTTCCCCTCCGTTCTGCCACCACCAGGAGATCCCCCGTAGTCCGGCAAGCCTCCTAGCCCCCTTTTCTCTCTGCCAGATCATCGGTGGCCTCATCCCCGACTCCTCCCGTATCCGCCGTCCGCCACCGTGCAAACCCTGCCCGACCCCATCCTCTTTGGTGTGCGCCACTGGCTCAGGCCGACGCAGCTCTCCGCGCTGAACTCGTCAGTAGGCGAAGCGTCGCTGGAGGCCCTCTGTGGCGCCGGCAACCGCCGCCCGATGCCAGCAGCCTCCATCTGCCTCGTAGGCGAGCGAGATGGAGAAGAAGATGACCGAGTCGCCCTGCCAGCTAGCCGTGGACCCCACGGGCCTCGCTGTCAGTCTCTGGGGTGTTGACCCCGCTCGGTCCGACATGGATAACTGACGGGACCCACACGTCAGCGTCACACGAGCCAGACCCGCCTCTGATGACGTGGCAAGTGGAAACATATTTTGGGTGAGTACCTTTTCGCTGACCGAAAGCGTATTTTTAACTTTGCGTTTCTGCCTTGTCCACTCAGGGACTTGTTTGTGACAATTTTTTTGCAGAAAAGTCAATGAACTTCAACCCTCCACAACTTTTTACTCGTAACTCCAAATGAGGTGAATCCAAAGCCCACTTCTTCGTTTCGTCGAGCCCGTTCTGTTGGTCACCCTTTAACCATGTGTTAGCATTCTGAAAATTTCCTTTTTTCCCTTGCACGTAAACAGCCCCTCTGAGAGAGAACTGTTTCTGGCAAATCTTTCTGCGGCTTCACCGCACTTCTCCCTGGTGCCTCCTTCATCCCCAGGCAAGCACCACCCTCCATTTGCATCACTGTAATGTAGTGACATGGTTTAATTTATTTAAACTTGTTTAAAATATTGTTTTAGCTATTTGTGATTTGTGCATGGCATTTTCTTGGAGTACTATTTTGATCTTGTTGATGCCATGTTATTGTTTGGATTACTAGGAGTTATGTTTGTAGTTCATGAGTACCATGTTGCCATTGGAGTATTAGTGGTTGATATTATGGTTGTTTCATGATGATATATGTTAGTATATTTTGGAGTATTACTTTGGATGTCATGCTACCTTTGGATTATTAGTGGTTAGTATGATTATTTTCATGATGCTAGTTGATGTTCTGTTGCTTGGAATATTATTTTTGGAGATGGTGTTTACATGTGGATCTTAGCTGGATAGCTTTATTCTTGTTATTGGAGTAGTAGGATTATTGTTTTTGGATTCATCATGATAGTAGTGTTATGCTATCCTCGGAGTACTTTGGTATGATGATATTATGCTTGGATTATTTGTTGGATACTGTTATGACTTGGATTATAGTTTGGTAGTTGATATCAAAGTATCAATTATCACAATTCTATTTTTGAGGATAAATTCCGTCAGTAAGTTGGTCAGGTGCCACAGAACCGAGCTTTCTCCAGTGCAACCACATTTTCCTTTATGGGAAGGCCCTAATGCCATGCTATTGCCGTGTCTCTCGCCGGTGCCTCCAACGGGGGAAGGTTATTGGTGCGCGCTACCCTGATCAGGTAGGCGGACAAGCCTTGTGTGCCGGTTGTTGTTGTTATGTGCACATGTCGCCGTTTGGGACGGTTTATTGTTTTGGCCACGATGGTGGCCGTTGGTGTCTTTGGTAGACATGGGGCCACCCAAGACTAGCCCAGTGGGGAGTGAATCGGAGTGGCCGGGAGAGTGTTATGGCAGTAGATTGGTTTTGTCGAAACGCCATTGGTAAACACCGTTCGATCAACACTCACATGACGGAATGACTTATAGGTGATTTATATGTTGATATTTTGAGCAGTACAGATTGGCAGGTTGTTGATGATGATGTTGGAGACCAAGTGTTGGTCATGGTAGTGATTGCCGGAAAGATCACCGTTTGGGACCAAGTGTTGGTCATGGTTGTGATCGCCGGAAAGATCACCATTTGGTTACAAGGTAACCCGATCCAAGACCATGAGGTCGGTCTATTTGTGATCCGTGAGTGATCACCGTTTGGTTTTGATCATGAGGCGATCGAGATGGTATATTGCTTGGCCGGTTAGCCAAGAGAGATATGGTTATGGAGATCTGAGATGGTGATTTGTCAGTATTGTAGTAGTTTCATATCATGCTTAGTAGTTGCTGTTGTATCATGGTAGCTGTTAATTTAATTAACCTGCTTAATGCTATGTTGTTGTCTTGCCTTGATGTTTTTGGTTGTTGTGAGCTTGCCATTGTGTCCGATGGATGCGCGATTGCGCCTCCCACGGGGTGCCAGAAGGTTGACCAGAATTGCAATATGCAGGTGTGGTTGCTCGCCATTGAGGCGGCCGCGGTGCGCTCTGCTCGTCGTTGAGGCGGCCGTGGCGTGCTCTAGTCGCGTCTGTCCACGCGTTTTGCTCGCCATTGTGGCGGCCGTGGCACACTCCGCTCTAACATCCCTGTGCGGGCTATGCTCGCCGTTGAGGCAAATTTACAATTGCAACAGTTAGTAATTGTCTTACATATTCAGGAGAATTTAAAAGGCACAATTGCATTTTTACCCCTAGTTGGTTCCTACCCATGGGTTTTGCCCTTACTTTTCAAGCTGGCTTAGTTTTGCCCTTACTTTTTCCATCGAGGTCCCTCAAATGCCCTTTGATCGTTTGACCAAAACTTTGAAAATTCATAACTAGTTCATATGAACTCAGAAAAATGCAAATAAGATATCAAAATGTTTAGATAAACATTACCTTTATAGGCATATCATTTGCATTCAGGACAAAAGCATCATTTAAACTAATCAAGGTAATTAATGTTATTAACATTATTAAAAATAAATAGGTATAAACAATATTTTTTTTCATGAATAAAAATTACATGCAAATGTAGGTGATGTTTTCTGAACATCCTGATAACTTATTTGCATTTTTCTGAGTTTGTATCAACTTGTTATGAATGTTCTAACGACTTTGACCATTATTTGGAAACTTCCTAACAAGTTGATATGTACTCAGGAAAATGCAAATAAGGTATGAGGATGTTCAGAAAACATCACCTACATTTGCATATAATTTTTATTCATGAAAATATATTGTTTATACCTATTTATTTTTAATAATGTTAATAACATTAATTACCTCAGGTAGTTTAAACGATGCTTTTGTCCTGAATGCAAATGATATGACCACAAAGGTAATGTTTATGTGAACATTTTGATATCTTATTTGCATTTTTTTCTGAGTTCATATGAATTAGTTATGAATTTTCAAAGTTTTAGTCAAACGGTCAAAGGGCATTCGAGGGATCTCAATGGAAAAAGTAAGGGCAAAACTGAGCAAGCTCAAAAAGTAAGGGCAAAACCCGTGGGTAGGAACCAACTAGGGGTAAAAATGCAATTGTCCCAATTTAAAATGCCACATGCGGTAACTCCCAAAACACACACGAGCTACATATTCTTAGTGAATTAAAATGTTGACATGCGACATTTCCATGCAATTATAATAAAATATATGCTAAAAATCTAAGCTGGAATCCTTCTGACGATGGTCTTCTCAGACTCCATGATCAGCATAACACCCTTGCAGCCATTCATTCTGAGTGTCCCGACCCGCGGCCACATTACCCATCTCCGCCTATGGAGCTGCTGGTGCTGGGAGGCTCTTGGGGCTGCTGGGCCTCTTCCAGAAGAGCTTGACTGCGTGCAATCACGCGCATGAAATCTCCGCGGAACCGCTCCATTTCCATGTCTCTACCCTGGTAGCAAATTCTGTCCATCACCTGCATCCTTAAGATACCACGTTGGTGATGTTCTACTTCATCGGGGAAGTCAACTCCGCCAAGGATGCGCTTGAGCATGGCCACCACATCGTCGGGAACGAGGTTGACATGGCCGTCGCTGGCAATAATGAAGTCACAGGTTGGTTGTCTCATAATTGAATCTCATAGGTCCTCTACCCATTCCTTGCGGGGCATCAGGCTCTCAATGAGCACCGGTGATGGCGGCTCTTCAGGTGGGTCATCAATCATGCCGTCGAGCAGCTCTGGATCTTTTGTGTGGTGGATGGCAAATTGCTCATCACTCTTCCTCTACAATATGTCCATTGCACCCTCAAGGACTGGCACGTCGATATCGTTGCCGATGGCCCATGGCGCCTGCACCGGCCGATGAATCTCTTGCTCCCCGACTTGCTCTGTCTTGTTCTCCTTGCTGAAGATGTAACACAGGAAGGGGTCGACATCAAAGCTTTCGTCGGTGCCTAGCATGCTTGGAATAACTAATGGTAGATGGGTGTGAACTAGATCTATGATACATCTCCAACGTATCTATAATTTTTTATTGTTCCATGTTGTTACATTATCATTCTTGGATGTTTTACAATCATTTTATAGTTATTTTATATCATTTTTTGGTACTAACCTATTGACATAGTGCCCAGTGCCACTTGCTGTTTTCTGCATTTTTTACATCGCATGAAATCAATATCAAATGGAGTCCAAACGCAACGCAACTCCTGGAGGACTTTTTGGGCCAGAAGAAAGCTAATGGGCCAAGGAAGCGCCTAAGGGGTCACTCGAGGTGAGCAGCACCCACCAGGGAGCGCTAGGGGGCCCAGGCATGCCCTAGGGGGTTGTGCCCACCTTGGGTGCCCCCCGGACCGCCTCTTTGCTCTATAAGTACCCAAATATTCCAGAAACCCTAGGGGAGTCAACGAAATATTGATCCAACCGCCGCAGAGTCCAGAACCACCAAGATCCAATCTAGACTCCGTCATGGAGGGGTTCACCACTTCAATTGGTGCCTCTCCTATGATGCGTGAGTAGTTCTTTGTAGACCTACAAGTCCGTAGTTAGTAGCTAGATGGCTTCCTCTCTCTCTCTTGATTATCAATACAATGGTCTCTTGGAGATCCATATGATGTAAGTCTTTTGGCGGTGACTTTGTTGGGATCCGATGAACTTTGAGTTTATGATCAGATCTATGTTTTTATCCATGAAAGTTAATTGAGTCTTCTCTGATCTCTTATATGCATGATTGATTATAGCCTCGTATTTCTTCTTCAATATTTGGGTTTTGTTTGGCCAACTTGATCTATTTATCTTGCAATGGGAAGAGGTGCTTTGTAGTGGGTTCGTTCTTACGGTGCTTGATCCTAGTGACAGAAAGGGAACCGACACGTATGTATCGTTGCTACTAAGGATAACAAGATGAGATCTATATCTGCCGCAATAGATAAACGGATCTCGTCTACATCATGTCATCGTACTTAATGCATTACTCCATTTTCTAATGAACTTAATACACTAGATGCATGCTGGATAGCGGTCGATGTGTGGAGTAATAGTAGTAGATGCAGGCAGGAGTCGGTCTACTAATCATGGACGTGATGCCTATATAATGATCATTGCCTCGATATCGTCATGATTATTTGAAGTTCTATCAATTGCCCAACAGTAATTGTTTTCCCACCGTTTGCTACTTTTCTCAAGAGAAGCCACTAGTGAAACCTACGGCCCCCGGGTCTCTTTTCATCATATTTGCCTTTGAGATCTATTTTCTCTTGCATTTATTTTCAGCTCTATTAAACCAAACATACAAAAATACATTTCTGCAATTTAATTGTTCCGTGATCTATTTATCCTATCTACCACTTTTTACCTCACGTTCTTGCCTATCTTGAGGCGCCGTACCCGGAAGGGATTGACAACCCTTTAACACGTCGGGTTGCGAGTATTTGTTATTTGTGTGCAGATGCTGTTTACATGGTGTGAGGAGGTTCTCCTACTGGTTCGATAACCTTGGTCTCATCACTGAGGGAAATACCTACCATCGCTATACTGCATCATCCCTTCCTCTTTCGGAAATACCGACATAGTTCTAGCAGACATCAAAAGGAATTTCTGGCCCCGTTGCCGGGGAGGATCTTCAACATCAACTAGGTGCCTAATCACAAATCTCATCTTCTCGCAATTTACAATATTTGCCATTTGTCTCTTGTTTTCCTCTCCCCCACTTCACAAAAAAATTCCGTTTTATTCGCCCTCTTTTTCGTCCGCCATTTTCTTGTCTGATATGTTTTTGTGTGCGTTCTTGTTTGCGTTATCATGATGTCTCAAAGAAAATATTATGATGTTCCTTATCTAAATATTTTGCTTGAAATTGGGAAAAGTACTAAGGAATATATGACTACACAATTTGAGCATAACAAATATTTTACTGAAGAACTTAAGGAAAACTCCGTTGTGTTAGAAGCTATAACAAAACACCTTGATGATATTAGTAGAGAAGTTTGCAATCTTCAATCTAAGTATGCTTTTGGTGAAAGTTTGTTGGAAAAAATATCTGATGCACAAGCCACTTTAGTGAATCAAATTGCTGCTAAACCAATCTCGTTAGAAGATAAAAGTGATGAAGATCTTAAAGGGATTGGTGTTTCTTCTATTGATTCTTTGTTTAGTAAATTTAAGATTGATGAAAAAGGTACTGGAGAAGAGTCAACTTTAGTTAGAAGGCATCCCTATGATTCAGAGGGTGAAAATCTTGTTGAAAAAATTGATAAAAGAGGGTTTGAAGAGGTCAAGAATTTAACTAGTGATGTGCCCACTATTTTGTATTACAAAGACTTTAATCATGATAGTTGCTCTTTGGTTGATTGTATTTATTTGTTACAATCCATGATAAATTCACCCCATGCTTATGAACAAAATAAAGCTTTTACTAAACATATTGTTGATGCTATGATGAAAGCTTTTGAAGAAAAGTTGGAACTAGAAGTTTCAATTCCTAGAAAATTGCATGATGAATAGGAACCTACTAACAAAGTCAAGATTAAAAATTATGAGTGCTTTTCTTTATGTGACTTGGGTGCTAGTGTTTCTACTATTCCGAAATCTTTATGTAATGTGCTTGGTCTTACCGATATTGAAGAATGATCTTTAAATTTGCAGTTAGCGGATTCTAATATTAAAAAGCCTATGGGAAGAATTAATGATGTTCTTATTCTTGCAAATAGGAATTATGTGCCTATAGTTTTTATTGTTCTTGATTGCAATCCGTCTTGTCCAATTATTCTTGGTAGACCGTTTTTGCGTACTATTGGTGCCGTGATTGATATGAAAGAAGGCAATATTAAATTTCAATTTACAATAAGGAAGGGAATGGAACACTTCCCTAGAACAAGAATTATTCCACCATATAAATCAATCATGAGGGCGTCTTATGGATCTAGAACCAAAGATGAAAAAACTTAGATCCTACGCGTTATGCCTAGCTAGGGGCATAAAACGATAGCGCTTGTTGGGAGAGGCAACCCAATGAATAATTATTTTTGCATTTTGCTTTCTGTTCTTTAGTGTTAGAACAGTTATTATACTGTTATGATTGTGTTTTTTGTGTTTTAGTTAGCGTTTGTGTCAAGTGATGCCTTTGGGAAGACTTGGATGAAAGTATATTTGTTCTTGCTAAAAAACAGAAACTTTTGCGCTCACGAGATTCGTTTTCATTTTTTACAGAAGAGTGATTTTAAGTTGATTCGTTTTTCAGAGGATTAACAGACAAATTACTCACGTTAAAAAATTTATTTAATAATTTTTGGAGTTACATAAGTATTCTAAAATTTCAGATTGCTACAGACTGTTCTGTTTTTGACAGATTCTGGTTTTTTTTTGCGTTGTGTGCTTGTTTTGATGATTCTATGGTTTTCTTAGATGAGTTTTTGCCATAGAAAAGTTGTAATACAGTAGATATAATTCAAAAACAAACTAATAATAGGTTTTCTACAGCAATTATAGTAGTGTTTTGGTTTCTTATACTAACGGATCTCACGAAGGTTTTGTTTGAGTTTTGTGTGATTGAAGTTTTCAAGTTTTGGGTTATCTTACAATGGATGAAGGAATAAGGATAAGAAAAAGGCTAACCTTGGGGATGCCCGAGGCACCCCAAGATAATATTGAAAGTAGTAGCAAGCAACTAAGCTTGGGGATGCCCCTGGGTGGTATTCCCGCTTTCTTCTAACAACCATCAGTATTTTACTTGAAACTATATTTTTATTCGTCAGACGATATGAGTTTTGCTTGGAGCGTCTTGTATGATATGAGTCTTTGCTTGTTTTGCTTTGTTTTTTAAGTGTTGAATCCTTGCTGCACACAACCTTTTTAGAAAGCCAAAAATTATTCTATGCTTGCTCCTATGCTTCACTTATATTTTTAGAGCCATGGATTTGCTCTAGTACTTCACTTATATCTTTTTGAGCACGGTGTGCTTTGTTAATTTTGAAGAAATGCTCTCATGCTTCACCTAGATTTATTTGGGAATTAGTAAAAAAATAAGAAATTATCTCTTGCTTCACTTAGATTATTTTGAGAGATAGAAAAAATTATGCTCATGACCTTCACTTATATTTGTTTGAGCTTATCAAAAGCAACATATGAAAATAGTCCCAAGGTGATAAATATCCAAGGAGGATATAATAAAAACTTTCATGAAGATCATTGGACAAAATAAAATTGATTCTTAGTAATGGTTTTGAGATATGATGATATGATATGTGAGTCATGTTGATGAGTAATTATGCTTTAGTAAGAATATTGATGTTAAGGTTTGTGATTCCCTATGCAAGCACAAAAGTCAATAATTATGCAATGAAATTTATATCCTACTTATTGTGCCTTATTCGGTGTTACTTATGCTTAATGCTTGGGTATGAGATTTTTTGCTTTTTGGTTGGTTCCTTCTCAATCTTTTTGCTAGCCTTAATTTTGCACTAAGTATGATCACTACTTGTGCATCCAAAACCCTTTAAACCAATTTTTCCTTATGAGTCCACTATACCTACATATATGCGGTATTTCCATGCCGTTCTAAGCAAATTTGCATGTGTCATCTCTAATGTTCAAAATAAATTTCTCTTTTGTGTGCTCTACTACTCGCGAGGCGGTAAAGGGTAGCCAATATTTTCCATGCTAGATGTGTTATTCTCACGATGAGTGTTTATTCACATGTCATTGCACGAGAGTACGGCGAAGGTACTAGGGATGCCCAGTCCCGAAATGAATAAATGAATTTACTTTATGTTGTCAAATATAAATTCCTTGGAAAGTGTTGGTACGGAGGGCACCCGTGGATACGGCTAGCCATGGAAAGTGAAAGTTATGGTGGAAAAAGGAATAAACTTTATTTTCTATTTGGGAACTGTCTATGATGTATCTAGCATGGAAAGTGTTGGGATGCTCCAAGTCATTTTCGTTGGTAGGAAAAGTATGCCTCTCAAAAATAATTTATCTCTCAATTTAAGCTATGCGCTCTGGCACCTCTACAAATCCTTATCTCCCTCTGCGAAGGGCCTTTCTTTTACTTATGCAATTATTATTTTGAATTTGATTCTTCATCTTCTCTTATAAAGCACCAACTAAGGGGCACTATGATCGTATTTGAGCATTGGGTGTAGGTAATATTCGAGTGTGTTTCATGAATGGATCAATGATTGAGCATGATGGGCTAGGGATAACTTGCTTTAGTGTTAATATTTTGAAAGACATGGTTGCTTAATGGTATGCTTGAGTATTAAAGTCTTCATGTCAAAACTAGACTATTGCTTTGAATCATATAAAGTCCATATGTCCATGCTATAAAGAAAAGAATGTGATGAACGTGTTAGGCAGCATTCCACATCAAAAATTCTGTTTTTATCATTTACCTACTCGAGGACGAGCAGGAATTAAGCTTGGGGATGTTGATACGTCTCCAACATATCTATAATTTTTTATTGTTCCATGATGTTACATTATCATTCTTGGATGTTCTACAATCATTTAATAGTCATTTTATATCATTTTTGGTACTAACCTATTGACATAGTGCCCAGTGCCAGTTGTTGTTTTCTGCATTTTTTACATCGCAGGAAATCAATATCAAACAGAGTCCAAACGCAACGCAACTCCTAGAGGATTTCTTTTGGTCCAGAAGAAAGCCAATGGGCCAAGGAAGCACCTCAGGGGCTGCTCGAGGTGAGCAGCACCCACCAGGGCGCGCCAGGGGGCCCAGGCACGCCCTGGGGGGTTGTGCCCACCTCGGGTACCCCCTGAACCGCCTCTCTGCTCTATAAATACCCAAATATTCCAGAAACCCTAGGGGAGTCGACAAAATATTGATCCAGCCGCCGCAGAGTCCAGAACCACCAAGATCCAATCTAGACACTATCTTGGAGGGGTTCACCACTTCCGTTGGTGCCTCTCCCATGATGCGTGACTAGTTCTTTCTAGACCTACGGGTCCGTAGTTATTAGCTAGATGGCTTCCTCTCTCTCTCTCTCTTGATTATCAATACAATGGTCTCTTGGAGATCCATATGATTTAAGTCTTTTGGCTGTGTGTTTGTTGGGATCCGATGAACTTTGAGTTTATGATCAGATCTATGTTTTTATCCATGAAAGTTATTTGAGGTTTCTTTGATCTCTTATATGCATGATTGGTTATAGCCTCGTATTTCTTCTCTGATGTTTGGGTTTTGTTTGGCCAACTTGATCTATTTATCTTGCAATTGGAAGAGGTGCTTTGTAGTGGGTTCGATCTTACGATGCTCGATCCCAGTGACAGAAAGGGAACCGACACATATGTATCATTGCTACTAAGGATAACAAGATGAGATATATATCTACCGCAATAGATAAATGGATCTCGTCTACATCATGTCATCATTCTTAATGCATTACTCCGTTTTCTCACGAACTTAATACACTAGATGCATGCTGGATAGCGGTCGATGTGCGGAGTGATAATAGTAGATGCAGGCAGGAGTCGGTCTACTAATCTTGGACGTGATGCCTATATAATGATCATTGCCTGGATGTCATTATGATTACTTGAAGTTATATCAATTGCCCAACAGTAATTGTTTTCCCGCCGTTTGCTATTTTTCTCGAGAGAAGCCACTAGTGAAACCTACGACCCCCGGGTCTCTTTTCATCATATTTGCATTTGCGATCTATTTTCTCTTGCGGTTATTTTCAGATCTATTAAACCAAAAATACAAAAATACCTTTCTGCAATTTAATTTTTCGTGGTCTATTTATCCTATCTACCACTTTTTACCTCACGTTTTTGCCTATCTTGAGGCGCCGTACCTGGAAGGGATTGAAACCCCTTTAACACGTCGGGTTGCAAGTATTTGTTATTTTTGTACAGGTGCTGTTTACGTGGCATGAGGAGGTTCTCCTACTGGTTCGATAACCTTGGTCTCATCACTGAGGGAAATACCCACCATCACTATACTGCATCATCCCTTCCTCCTTGCGGAAATTCCGACGTAGTTCTAGCAGACATCAATCTACACATAGTGTCACTACGGTGCGTTGCCGCCTGGGTCATATGGAGCAAGCCACTTGCTAGTGGTGGGAAACCGATGAGGGAAGAGGCGGTTATTTTACAATTCACCCATGTGGAGCGTGGGAAGCCTTCGCTGGAGCGCAGAAGCCTTCCCTAGAGCGCGGAAAAACTAAGTGGAGCACACAACCTGACAACCGTATGCGGTGTCACGTGTTATCTATCACACACGTGTTAACATAAGGAAACATATGTGTAACCTACTAATCATTGTACACTAGTACTCGCAAACGTATCATGTGCGATACACCTAGCCACCGCAAGCAACTAGTTTGCATTTTTCAAAGTTTTTTGTACACACAGAATCACACACGAATTAACTGTGGTAACCATCTGTGTTATATTTTCTCATTGCAAATAGTTCATCCGAGTGGTATGTTTGCCGTGTATCACACATATTTACACGAATCATTTGTTTCTTTTGGATCATCGCAAACAGTTCATCTATCTGAACTGTATGCCGCATATCACACACATTTTGTTAAGTTGAACCATTTCTGTTGTGTTCCCTAATCAAAACATTTCGTTTGAGCGAACCGTATGCAATATATCACACACACCTTGATCTGGTCAACCGTTTATGTTGCATTCCCTAATAGCAAACAGTTCATCCGAGCGAATTGTATGCCGTATATCCCACACACCTTTATATAGCTGCCCGTTTCTGTTGTTCTTCCACACCACAAATGGTTCTTACGGATTAACCATTTGTCACGCATTGCACACGCAACTGTAATATGAACCATGCTTGATGTATCCGCCATCGCAAATGTTTTGCATCTTTTTTGACAGTTTTTTACATCATTATTTAGGATTAATGCATCGCACACAGTTTCGTCAAAGGTTCTCTGACCGTAGTGTTGCGTTAGCAGCATCCTGCAGTAGTGTGCCCAAATTATTTTGTCTTCTCCTTTAAATAAAATGTTTGTAGATTCCTGCTTAGTCCAAGGCACTCTTGCACTATTATTATTTTCATATCATTCGGTCATGCAAGTGAGAGGCAATAATAACGATATAAGATGAAGTGACTGTGGCAGGAAAAGAGGGTATGAACTTAACTTGTTTTTGTTTTTTTAGATATGTTTGACTCAGTATCCATGATTCATCATATTATGATTAAACGTGCTTGCAATGACAATTAGAGATTATAGTTGCTCATGCCATGCTTAAGTAGCTAGGAGCGGATAATTATTTATATTGAGTGTCAACATGCATTAAAATGATTGTGATGTAGTATGATGATATGGTATCCTCCTATGAATGTTTCGAGTGGCTTGACTTGGCACATGTTCACATATGTAGTTGAACCAAAACCAACATAGCCTCCATGATATTTATGTTCACGGTGTTTATATCCTACTCATGCTAGTACCCAATGTTAGTTATCCATAATGCATGTTCATGACCGTTTTCTCTCTCTAGTTGGTTGCTTCTAAAGCTAATTGCGAGCATTCACCTGTACTAAGCAGGAATACTGCTTGTGCATCAAAATCCTTAAACCAGATTTATTCCAGATGAGTCCACTATTGTGACGCCCCCGATTCAATCGTACACTAATCATGCACGCAAATGTGTACGATCAAGATCATGGACTCACGGGAAGATATCACAACACAACTCTAAAACATAAATAAGTCATACAAGCATCATAATACAATCCAGGGGCCTCGAGGGCTCGAATACAAGTGCTCGATCATAGATGAGTCAGCGGAAGCAACAATATCTGAGTACAGACATAAGTTAAACAAGTTTGCCTTAAGAAGGCTAGCACAAACTGGGATACATATCGAAAGAGGCGCAGGCCTCCTGCCTGGGATCCTCCTAAACTACTCATGGTCGCCGTCAGCGGGCTGCACGTAGTAGTAGGCACCTCCGGTGTAGTAGGGGTCGTCGTCGATGTGGCGTCTGGCTCCAGGGCTCCAGCATCTGGTTGCGACAACCAGGTAGAAGGGAAAAGGGGAAAAGAGGGAGAAAAGCAACCGTGAGTACTCATCCAAAGTACTCGCAAGCAAGGAACTACACTACATATGCATGGGTATATGTGTAAGGAGGCCATATCAGTGGACTGAACTGCAGAATGCCAGAATAAGAGGGGGGATAGCTAGTCCTATCGAAGACTACGCTTCTGGCAGCCTCCGTCTTGCAGCATGTAGAAGAGAGTAGATTGAAGTCCTCCAAGTAGCATCTCCAAGTAGCATCGCATAGCATAATCCTACCCGGCGATCCTCCCCTGGTCGCCCTGTGGAAAAGCGATCACCGGGTTGTCTGTGGAACTTGGAAGGGTGTGTTTTATTAAGTATCCGGTTCTAGTTGTCATAAGGTCAAGGTACAACTCCAAGTCGTCCTGTTACCGAAGATCACGGCTATTCGAATAGATTAACTTCCCTGCAGGGGTGCACCAACTTACCCAACACGCTTGATCCCATTTGGCCGGACACACTTTCCTGGGTCATGCCCGGCCGTGGAAGATCAACACGTCGCAGCCCCACCTAGGCACAACAGAGAGGCCAGCACGCCGGTCTAAACCTAAGCGCGCAGGGGTCTGGGCCCATCGCCCTGAGCACACCTGCACGTTGCGTGGGCGGCCGAAAGCAGACCTAGCCTAGTGGCGTTCCAGTCCAATCCGGCGCCCGCCGCTCCGTCGCTGACGTCTGAAGTGCTTCGGCTGATACCACGACGCCGAGTGCCCATATCTTTCCCACGTAGTTGGTTAGTGCGTATAGGCTCGTAGCCAACTCAGATCAAATACCAAGATCTCGTTAAGCGTGTTAAGTATCCGCGAACGCCGAACAGGGCCAGGCCCACCTCTCTCCTAGGCGGTCTCAACCTGCCCTGTCGCTCCGCCACAAAGATCCACTCGCGGGTGCTCCACCAGCCGACCCGAATTTAGTCTCCACATGTATCATGTATGAAGTATATAGTATATACCCGTGATCACCTCCCAAGTGATCACGGCCCGATAGTATAGCACGGCTGATGGACAAGAATGTAGGGCCACAGATGGAAATACTAGCATCCTATACTAAGCATATAGGATTGCAGGTAAAGGTATCAACAGTAGTAACAAGGACAGGCTATGCATCAGGATAGGTATAACGGAAAGCAGTAACATGCTACAGTACTCTAATGCAAGCAGTATAGAGTAGAATAGGCGATATCTGGTGATCAAGGGGGGGGGGCTTGCCTGGTTGCTCTGGCAAGAGAGAGGGGTCGTCAACTCCGTAGTCGAACTGGGCCGCAGCAGCGTCGGTCTCGTAGTCTACCGAAGAGAAGAGGGGGAAGAAACAATAAATACAGTGCAAACATAAGCAAGACGACGCAAGACATGACAAAGAGCGGTGCTAGGTGTGTCCTAACGCAGTATGAGGTGATGCCGGCGAAGGGGGGAAACATCCGGGAAAGTATTCCCGGTGTTCCGTGTTTTTGGGCAGAGAAGCCGGAGGGGGAAAGTTGCGAGTTTGATATGTTAGGGGTGTGTGGTGGATGAACGGGCTGCGTATCCGGGTTCGTCTCGTCGTTCTGAGCAACTTTCATGTTGAAAATATTTTAATCTGAGTTACGGATTAAAAGATATGATTTTCTAAAGATTTTATTAATTTCTGGAATTTAATTAAATCCAACATTATCCAGAATAGTAAATGCTGACGTCAGCATGACATCAGAGTGATGTCAGCAGTCAACGTTGACCATTGACCTGGTCAACCTGACGTGTGGGTCCAGTGGGACCCACCTGCCATTCTCTGTTTAGTTTAATTACAGATTAGTTAATTTAATTAGTGATTAGGTTAATCTAATCAGGATTAACTAACTTAATTAATTACTTAATTAATTGATTATTTATTTATTAATTTTATTAATTCATTTTTATTTTATTTCCTTTTTCTTTTCTTCTTCTTTTTTTTAAACGTTCTGGGGGTCGGGCCCCACATGTCTGTGGCCCATAGGGGCCCTTAGCGGGCACGGGCGCTGCAGGTAACAGGCGCGGGCGTGGTGGCCGGACCCCAACAAGGCGCCCGAGGGGGGCGTCGGCAAGGCACAGAGCGGTCGAGGCTGGCGGGGCGCCACCGGCGACCGCACAAGCGGCAGCAGGGCGTAGGGGGCCCAGGGTGGTACGTAACGAGGAGGACGAGGCACGGGGAGGCAGTCGTGGGTTCAGGGGAGGGGGAGCAGCGGGGGAGGCCGATGGCCACGGTGAACTAGGCAGGGCGCGGGTGTCTTCGAGCGGTGCAGTGGGGCGAGGCCACCATGGCGACGGTGCACGCGCAGCCCGACTGGTCCCCGGCGCCGGCTGGGGTGGAGGAGGGCGCCGGCCAGATGCTCGCGGGGGCGCGCGCGGGGTAGCGCGGGGGAGACAGAGAGGAGGAAGGTGCGGTGCTCACTGCGGGGAGTAGGGCCCGGGGCTGTGGGGGTCGAGGAGGAGTCGGGGATGACCGGGCGACGGGGAGGAGGCGCGTGGAGCGCCGGACGGCGGTGGATCGGTCTGGCGTGGCGACGTGATTCCGGCGAGGGGGGCTCCAAGCGGTGGTGGCGTCGGGACCGAGTCCCAACTCCAGATCAAGGGCGGCGCGTGGACGGGCGCCGGGGCGACTCGGGGT
>NC_041385.1:452422863-452425349 GCF_002162155.2 Triticum dicoccoides
GTTTTCCTTTTTTTATATATATTTTCTTGTCTCATTTTATGTGTAGTTTCTTTTATTTTAAGTTTTATAAAATTATCACTAGTGCCTAATTTGTATTTACCAATAAACTACTACGAGATTAATTCTTAACCCATAATAAAATAGTGTTAGCATTTTATAAATTCAATAGGCATTTGTTTAATTGTTTTCACTATTGTTTTAATTGTTTTAGGGCCTTTAAACATTTTATCAAAGTTTGCTTTCTCCACCATAATTACCTATGTATTATTTGGTTCACTCTGAACATTTAAATTTTAATATTTGAAACTTTTATTGTTTGCTCGATTTTGAATTTGAAATTCGAACTAGGTTCCGAACTAACGCGAGTTTATCCACAGTAACCGAGGTGACGCGGCATCATTAGCGGGAATTACTGTAGCTTAATTACCCGGGCGTCACAATTCTCCTGCACTACAAGAAATCTCGTCCCGAGATTTAAGAGGGGAGTAAGGGAAAAGTTCTGGTTACGATATTCTAACGGATCTTCTCGAAGAAGTTAATCCCTTTCGCTGGTGTCTTCAATCCTTTATTCCGATGCATCATGATAAACTTGTCATCATTTCTTCGGGAACTCCATCGTACTTACAAAAAGATAAGGGGCAGCTCACTACGACATAATGCTTTTGAGGGAAACAATCTGGGGTTAACCCGTGAATTTAGTATAAGATTATCTCTCGAGTTGAACATATGAAATACCTCGAGAGTAAGGTACAAAGGTACCATAATAGGCTCCAAGCGGATAGATAGTTGCTCGAGGCCTGAACCAGAGTGAGAAAGGGGTTCAGAGTAGCGAGAGTAAGTATTGCGTCTGATACCAGAATAGATCACTAGGACAGTGGCCCGTGGATTACATACGAGTCCACGCGCGAGGAATAACTTTGGGAATAGGGGGTGTACAGGACAGTCAGGTTTCGATCCTGTGGAACTGTGGGTTATGGGCCCACCATGTGGTTTTTTTTTTTATTATTATTTCTTTAATAGGAGCAGTGACATCTTTCACGGTCATGATAGCAAGGCATGTCAGAGAGTACCATGTCAGTTATGTCGGCAACAACGTTGGTACCAAGGGCGAGGGACGAAGAGAACCATTTTCCTGCTCGTTGAACGAGGCGGACCAGTAGGCGAAGTTCTCGTCCATCGGTGGTTACCGGAATGTCATCAACAAAAGTAACAGGGTCATATTGACAGAATTGTACAACGAGGTGTTTACATAAGCAGGAGAATATTACTGCTCAGATCATATAGTTCACAAGAAAGGTTAAACCAACAATGTAAGGAAAATATGATCATCAGATTAAACAGAACAATGGAAAGGAAATTATGTTTAAACACATATTTCAAGGGTATATCCTTCCCAAGGACAAGCAGAGCATGATATCCATGTCAGGATATAATGTAAAAAACTCTTTAGGTAGGGGAGAGAATTTTCATGACATTGCCCATACAACGGTGTTTGGGTAATTGAGCAAGAAACATTTAGTATTGGGCTTCAAATGGGCTTGTTGAAAATCGGAGTACCATAGACATGCTTCGAGATAGCATTGACATGGTCATCAGTTGAAGATCAGACTTTGGAAACACGAAGGATCCATCAGGAATAACTTGTAGAATAAATCTTACAATTTCCTCATGGATGAATGGATAACCTTGCTGAAAAGGAATCTATAATGATAGGTCCTCCAGCCGGGGGGGGGGGTGCTATGCATGACATCATGTTACCGGGTCATCAAAGGATCATCATCATAACTCTTGGAAAGTTGTCCCAACCATCATATCTGACCGAGATTCAGATCCGATTGGTGTCAGGATACCTCAGACTTAGGAATACCTGAGAAGAAAAGGTGTAACGCAAATTGACGAGATGACATTGTAAGATTCTCGGGGAAATGAACTATGTAGTGATTTCCATTATCAAGAGTCCATCATTAACCCAAGGAGAGGACAAGGAGGTGTCTAGTGAACTCAACGGCAATTCACCGAGATTCCCAAAAGATGGATGTCCACAATTAAGTGAACAAGGAGATAACATTGGTCAGATCAAATGATATAAGGAAATATGCTCAAGGAAAACATACACAATTAAACATTGGTTGAAAGGTGCGCCCGAAATATGGGTTGGGTTGCACGACCAATGTCAGAATGGTGATTCAATAGTCAATAGCCTAAGAATGAACTGTCGATCGTTAACTTCAAAGCAATAGGGTTGCTAGAAGTACAGAACTCACACAGCGTCTATTGGTATGCTGGTTAAAAACAACACAGGGACCAAGGAAGAATGGTGATGGTGAGAAGTATCACCCTACCAAGAATTCTTAAGAGGTGGTGCAATTCTCACAACATTCTTGTCATCAAAGATGGTAATACTCCAAGGTAAAGAACAAATTCTGGATAGCTAGGAAATCAAGGTACAACACAAAATGTGAACAAGTTTGTGTTGGGGGGGGGGG
>NC_041385.1:452425643-452430721 GCF_002162155.2 Triticum dicoccoides
CGATAATACAATTCATCGAGGGCAAGGATGGTATTTCTCATCATGAATTCAATTGATATCCTGGATGAGCTCAGAATGTTGATGATCACGACACCTTTGTCGTGAGAGTTCATGAAGATGTTATCGATCGGTGACGACATCAAGTCAAGTAATGATGAAGTGAAAGGTTATTGGAACCAA
This sequence comes from Triticum dicoccoides, assembly GCF_002162155.2. Lineage (NCBI taxonomy): Eukaryota > Viridiplantae > Streptophyta > Magnoliopsida > Poales > Poaceae > Triticum > Triticum dicoccoides. The sequence continues at coordinate 452,425,824 of NC_041385.1, forward strand.
GGGTACGACACAAACTCGAAACCAAGCTTGTTGTTCAAGGCGAAATGATATGACGATGAGGATCGACGTAAGGTTAGTTCATCGTCGAAAATTGTGCTCCGAGAAGAAGGACCGGGTAGCACAGTTAAAATCATCACGACAATGATATAGCCAAACAGGCTAGGAATGGCGTGATCGGGTACAAACTCGTACTTATAGAAGCTTACTGAAGAGTTGTTGAACCGTAGTGCGGACTCGGTTCAGTTATCGGTGTCTTTGAGTGTTTAATAACTCAGAGCCCGTGAAAAATTGGAATCAGTGGAAAGGTAGCACTTGATGAAGAACTCATAAGAAGTTATGCAGTTCCATGATAATCTCGAGATACCAGGGGGTAATACTCGACGACAGATCCCAGTAGAGGTTGGACTGGGGTATTGTTCTATAGAAGACAAGTGCTTAAACTTGCACAGGAAATGGTATTTAAAGGAGGACATGGTCGGAACCACGATTGCAAAGGATCAATTCACCGATACCCAAGGATATTATATCAAGGAAATAGTTACAAGAAGCTTCCATGATAGGATCGACATCGTGTCCATGGGTATGAACACATAGTTCGAGGTCGACTCCCACTTCTTTAATGCATAACCTTCATTCACCTCTCGTATTTCGAAAATGACATTAGTTGTTGAAAGTTTTACCTGGTGCAATACCAGATAAGTTTGACCCGTGAAATATTTCGGGTTCACATAGATTAGGGAAGGCATAGGTTCAACCCATCAGGGCATCTTAGGAACATATACCACAAACTTCGGAGTAAATAATACAAGCTCGAAAGTAGAGCATTGTTCAAAAGCAGGTGATACAATTTACCAAAGGCATTATATACCCATGTAAAGGCTCACAAGGTTATTCAATATGAAGGACACTGTCGTATAATAATCCAACCAAGGATATAGCGGTCCATAAAAGATCTGATGTGAGTATCGATACTCAACCAGAGGAAGAAGAATGCACGGGCATCATATTATAGAACATCTGAATAATTCGATGCTTAGATAACAAAGGAATTACGATTTCCAAAACAAAGGATCAGAAGTTGTCGCTCTGATCAAGGATGGATAAGTTGGATAGACCAGAATCACAATTGACGTCCAATAGTTTGGTCAAGAACCAGCTCATGTTCAAAAATGATGTCTGAGCCAGAAAGATAATTTAGAAGGGTTGATAGATGATTGTGTGCATTCGCACACATGTTGAATCAATAGGATCAAAATGACGGTGTCAAAAGATACTAGTGAATATTGCTAGATATATGGGAAGCATCCATAATGCAAGTAGACAAGTATTTGCAGAGCAATAAAGCTGCTAAGGATTTTCGGAGGATTGAATAGTATTTCAAAGACTTTTGTGAAACATCTAAACAACCGGGGATGAGCGGGTACTCGGAAAGTGCGAGAAATTATTCTTAGGGGTATTCAAGTGGCAAGGAACTGCAAGGCAGTAGGCACAAAGTATTGTCGGAACATTAGAGAGAATTTCGAGGTATCTTGTAATAACAAGATCGACTGGGTATAAAGTAAGAATGACGGGTGTAAGTATTTATCCTTAGGGATATTGCAGTGGTAGGGAATTGCAAAAGCAACAGGCACAAGGTCTCGGGAGAATATTGGAAGGTATCTTCGGAATCCTTCGATGCACAAAGTAATCATCTGGACTGAAGGGGCTCTCCGGGAGAAAGTATTATCGAGAACCTAGAGTCCGAGTTAGTAAAATCATTTAACCCGAATAGAAGAGATGTCAGAGTCCCAGAGCATAGGTCGAGGAATAAAAGATCCTACTACCACCCAATGGCGACGTGGGCCCGTAAGGCACACAGCCAAGTTAGTAAAAGTTTTGCAATGACTAGACACAACTTCGGCCAAGGAGTTGGAAAGGGGTATTCCTACAGGCAGTCGGCTCTGATACCAACTTGTGACGCCCCCGATTCAATCGTACACTAATCATGCACGCAAATGTGTACGATCAAGATCACGGACTCACAGGAAGATATCACAACACAACTCTAAAACATAAATAAGTCATACAAGCATCATAATACAAGCCAGGGGCCTCGAGGGCTCGAATACAAGTGCTCGATCATAGACGAGTCAGCGGAAGCAACAATATCTGAGTACAGACATAAGTTAAACAAGTTTGCCTTAAGAAGGCTAGCACAAACTGGGATACAGATCGAAATAGGCGCAGGCCTCCTGCCTGGGATCCTCCTAAACTACTCATGGTCGCCGTCAGCGGGCTGCACGTAGTAGTAGGCACCTCCGGTGTAGTAGGGGTCGTCGTCGACGTGGCGTCTGGCTCCAGGGCTCCAGCATCTGGTTGCGACAACCAGGTAGAAGGGAAAAGGGGAAAAGAGGGAGAAAAGCAACCGTGAGTACTCATCCAAAGTACTCTCAAGCAAGGAACTACACTACATATGCATGGGTATATGTGTAAGGAGGCTATATTAGTGGACTGAACTGCAGAATGCCAGAATAAGAGGGGGGGATAGCTAGTCCTATCGAAGACTACGCTTCTGGCAGCCTCCGTCTTGCAGCATGTAGAAGAGAGTAGATTGAAGTCCTCCAAGTAGCATCTCCAAGTAGCATCGCATAGCATAATCCTACTCGGCGGTCCTCCCCTCGTCGCCCTGTGGAAAAGCGATCACCGGGTTGTCTGTGGAACTTGGAAGGGTGTGTTTTATTAAGTATCCGGTTCTAGTTGTCATAAGGTCAAGGTACAACTCCAAGTCGTCCTGTTACCGAAGATCACGGCTATTCGAATAGATTAACTTCCCTGCAGGGGTGCACCAACTTACCCAACACGCTTGATCCCATTTGGCCGGACACACTTTCCTGGGTCATGCCCGGCCGTGGAAGATCAACACGTCGCAGCCCCACCTAGGCACAACAGAGAGGCCAGCACGCCGGTCTAAACCTAAGCGCGCAGGGGTCTGGGCCCATCGCCCTGAGCACACCTGCACGTTGCGTGGGCGGCCGAAAGCAGACCTAGCCTAGTGGCGTTCCAGTCCAATCCGGCGCGCGCCGCTCCGTCGCTGACGTCTGAAGTGCTTCGGCTGATACCACGACGCCGAGTGCCCATATCTTTCCCACGTAGTTGGTTAGTGCGTATAGGCTCGTAGCCAACTCAGATCAAACACCAAGATCTCGTTAAGCGTGTTAAGTATCCGCGAACGCCGAACAGGGCCAGGCCCACCTCTCTCCTAGGCGGTCTGAACCTGCCCTGTCGCTCCGCCACAAAGATCCACTCGCGGGTGCTCCACCAGCCGACCCGACTTTAGTCTCCTCATGTATCATGTATGAAGTATATAGTATATACCCGTGATCACCTCCCGAGTGATCACGGCCCGATAGTATAGCACGGCTGACGGACAAGAATGTAGGGCCACAGATGGAAATACTAGCATCCTATAATAAGCATATAGGATTGCAGGTAAAGGTATCAACAGTAGTAACAAGGACAGGCTATGCATCAGGATAGGTATAACGGAAAGCAGTAACATGCTACAGTACTCTAATGCAAGCAGTATAGAGTAGAATAGGCGATATCTGGTGATCAAGGGGGGGGGCTTGCCTGGTTGCTCTGGCAAGAGAGAGGGGTCGTCAACTCCGTAGTCGAACTGGGCCGCAGCAGCGTCGGTCTCGTAGTCTACCGAAGAGAAGAGGGGGAAGAAACAATAAATACAGTGCAAACATAAGCAAGACAACGCAAGACATGACAAAGAGCGGTGCTAGGTGTGTCCTAACGCAGTATGAGGTGATGCCGGCGAAGGGGGAAAACATTCGGGAAAGTATTCCCGGTGTTCCGTGTTTTCGGGCAGAGAAGCCTGAGGGGGAAAGTTGCGAGTTTGATATGTTAGGGGTGTGTGGTGGACGAACGGGCTGCGTATCCGGGTTCGTCTCGTCGTTCTGAGCAACTTTCATGTTGAAAATATTTTAATCTGAGTTACGGATTAAAAGATATGATTTTCTAAAGATTTTATTAATTTCTGGAATTTAATTAATTATTTAATCCAACATTATCCAGAATAGTAAATGCTGACGTCAGCATGACATCAGAGTGATGTCAGCAGTCAACGTTGACCATTGACCTGGTCAACCTGACGTGTGGGTCCATTGGGACCCACCTGTCATTCTCTGTTTAGTTTAATTACAGATTTGTTAATTTAATTAGTGATTAGGTTAATCTAATCAGGATTAACTAACTTAATTAATTACTTAATTAATTGATTATTTATTTATTAATTTTATTAATTCATTTTTATTTTATTTCCTTTTTCTTTTCTTCTTCTTTTTTTAAACGTTCTGGGGGCCGGGCCCCACATGTCTGTGGCCCATAGGGGCCCTTAGCGGGCACGGGCGCTGCAGGTAACAGGCGCGGGCGTGGTGGCCGGCCCCCAACAAGGCGCCCGAGGGGGGCGCCGGCAAGGCGCAGAGCGGGTCGAGGCTGGCGGGGCGCCACCGGCGACCGCACAAGCGGCAGCAGGGCGTAGGGGGCCCAGGGTGGCACGTAACGAGGAGGACAAGGCACGGGGAGGCAGTCGTGGGTTCAGGGGAGGGGGAGCAGCGGGGGAGGCCGATGGCCACGGCGAACTAGGTAGGGCGCGGGTGTCTTCGAGCGGTGCAGTGGGGCGAGGCCACCATGGCGACGGTGCACGCGCAGCCCGACTGGTCCCCAGCGCCGGCTGGGGCGGAGGAGGGCGCCGGGCAGATGCTCGTGGGGGCGCGCGCGGGGTAGCGCGGGGGAGACAGAGAGGAGGGAGGTGCGGTGCTCACTGCGGGGAGTAGGGCCCGGGGCAGTGGGGGTCGAGGAGGAGTCGGGGATGACCGGGCGACGGGGAGGAGGCGCGTGGAGCTCCGGAC
>NC_041385.1:452431308-452542527 GCF_002162155.2 Triticum dicoccoides
TGTTTTCCTTTTTTATATATATATTTTCTTGTCTCATTTTATGTGTAGTTTCTTTTATTTTAAGTTTTATAAAATTACCACTAGTGCCTAATTTGTATTTACCAATAAACTACTACGAGATTAATTCTTAACCCATAATAAAATAGTGTTAGCATTTTATAAATTCAATAGGCATTTGTTTAATTGTTTTCACTATTGTTTTAATTGTTTTAGGGCCTTTAAACATTTTATCAAAGTTTGGTTTCTCCACCATAATTACCTATGTATTATTTGGTTCACTCCGAACATTTAAATTTTAATATTTGAAACTTTTATTGTTTGCTCGATTTTGAATTTGAAATTCGAACTAGGTTCCGAACTAACGCGAGTTTATCCACAGTAACCGAGGTGACGCGGCATCATTAGCGGGGATTACTGTAGCTTAATTACCCGGGCGTCACAACTATACCTACCTATATGCGGTATTACCCTTCTGTTCTAAGTAAATTTGCATGTGCGACCTTTAAAAACTCAAACAAACATCTATTTTGTGTGCCTGTATCACTCATGGAGCGACAGGGGGTGTTCAGTATCTTCCATGCTAAGCGGGTTATTCTCATGATAAGTGTTTATTCACTCGTCCTTGCATGTGAGGGGCGGGTAATCGGGATGCCCAGTCCCATGATAAAAATTGCAAATAGTTAAACAAAACTCCCCCGAACTGTTGTTGGTATGGAGGCATGGCTAGCCATGGATTGTGTTTGTTGGTGGAGGGGGTAAACTTTACTTTACTGCTTGGGAACCGCAACTAATTTTTTTAGCATGTATTATATTGAAAACTCTTGGTCGTAACGTTGTTAAGAAAGGTACACCTCCCAAAATTATATTTATCTCTAATTTAAGCTTCAGCTCTAGCACCTCTGCAAATCCCTGCTTCCCTCTACGAAGGGCCGATCTATTTACTTCTATGTTATTTACTTTTATTGTTGAGTCATCATCTTCTCAAACAAGGACCAGTCCTAAGAGCATTATTGTCATCCTCATGCATTGTTAATAGTTAATGGTGTGTGCGTCATGATTGGATATCCTCTACCATGAATTACAATGTTTAGTGATTGGTAGAACTTTGGAGGTGCTCTGCATTTATGTTTTGCGGTCTCAGAAAGGGCTAGCGAGATACATGACAAAGTGTTGGCATTTGAAATATTTTATTATTGCTTGCTAGTTGATTATGCCATTAATATGAGTGAAAATAATTTCTAAGAGTTATCATTTGCATGGTTAGTTATGATCTTTGCTGAAAACCTGGGTGCTATTTAAGCATATATATGGACACAAGAACAAAAAAGTTTGTAAAAGTTTTTCTTTATCACTTTTAGTTTGTCAACTGAATTCCTTGAGGACAAGCAATGGGTTAAGCTTGGGGGAGTTGATACGTCGCCGTCGTATCTACATTTCCTAATGCTTTTGCTTTTGTTTTGGACTCTAATTTGCACGATTTGAATGAAACTAACCCGAACTAACGTTGTTTTCAGCAGAACTACCATGGTGTTGTTTTTGTGCAGAAATAAAAGTTCTCGGAATTGGACAAACTTTTTGGAAATTATTTTGGAATCTATAAAAATTACTGGAACCAAAACCCACTAGAGGGGGGGCCCAGCTGCACACTAGGCACCAGGGCGCGCCACCCCCTCTGGCACGCCCTGGTGGTTAGTGGGGCCCACGAGGCTCCGTTGACCCTAATCTTTATCCTATAAATTCCTACTTTCGGAGAAAAAATAAGAGAAGAATTTTCACCACATTTTACGACACGGAGCCGTCGCCACCTCCTGTTCTTCATCGGGAGGCCAGATCCGGAGTCCGTTCAACGCTCCAAAGAGGGTGGTGAGGGAGTCCTGGATTAGGGTGTCCTTGGATAGCCGGACTATATACTTTGGCCGGACTGTTGGACTATGAAGATACAACATTGAAGACTTCGTCCCGTGTCCGGGTAGGACTCTCCTTTGTGTGGAAGGAAAGCTTGGCAATTCGAATATGTAGATCTCCTTCTCTGTAACCGACTCTGTGTAACCCTAGCCCCCTCTGGTGTCTATATAAATCAGAGGGTTTAGTCTGTAGGACAACAACAATCATAATCATAGGCTAGCTTCTAGGGTTTAGCCTCTACGATCTCGTGGTAGATCAACTCTTGTAATACTCATATCATCAAGATCAATCAAGCAGGAAGTAGGGTATTACCTCCATCGAGAGGGCCCGAACCTGGGTAAACATTGTGTCCCTCTCCTCCTGTTATCATTAGCCTTAGACGCACAGTTCGGGACCCCCTACCCGAGATCCGCCAGTTTTGACACCAACATTGGTGCTTTCATAGAGAGTTCCAGTGTGTTGTCACGGTAAGGCTTGATGGCTCCTTCAATCATCTACAATGATGCGATTCATGGTGAGGTTTTCCTCCCCGGATAGATCTTCATATTCGGCGGCTTTGTACTGCGGGCCAACTCGCTTGGCCATCTGGAGCAGATCGATAGCTACACCCCTGGCCATCAGGCTAGGTTTGGAAGCTTGAACTACACTGCCGACATCCACGGAGACTTGATCTTTGATGGATTCGAGCCCATGACAGGTGCGCCGTACAGTCAAGATGAGCATGACTTAGATCTCCCATCAGACGGTGTTTAGGAGAACACACCTACAGCTTCCCTGGCCTTAGATCCAGAGCAGATTGCGCCATCCGAGACGGGTGGATAGACCCCGCCACGGAGGCCGCACACTCATCGGTGCTAGAGCCAAACACAGACTTCACCTCCAAAGAGAACTGTGTCATCGAACCCTCGGACTCGTCTCCGGTCATAGGTTCCGAACCACGCACATTCGTGCCTATCGAATCTGATTGGGCACCGATCATGGAGTTTACCTCTGCTGATATCTTTCAACACTCATCCTTGGGCGACGTGCTAAATTCACTGTAATCTCTCTCCCTGTCAGGAGACTCTTGGCCGAACTATGTCCGACTTGAGTGGGAAGTGGACGATGAAGAAATTCGTTCCCCACCCACCACCCACTTAATAGCCACTGTCGTCGACTTAACCGACATGCTTGATTTTGACTCCGAAGACATCGACGGTATGGACGACGATGCCGGAGAGGAACAAGAACCACCGCCTGCAGGGCGCTGGACAGCCACCTCATTATATGATATATATATATATATATATATATATATATATATATATATATATATATATATATATATATATATATATGGTGGACACCCCCAAAGAAAGCGATGGCGATGAGGCAACGGAGGATAATCCCCTTGAGAAGCAATCTAAGCACCGGCGTCATCGGCGCCGCTCTAAGCCTCGCCATGGCAAAAATAGCAATATCGGCACAAGAGACAATAATGCTCCGGATAATGCCGAGGATGAAAACAATTCTGCCCAGCCAGGCTTCAAGCAGGCCGAACAGGAGGATGGGCAAGCTAGCCCCAAGGAACATGCAATGGATGGAGAATCAGAGGGTGACAATTACATGCCCCTCTATGAAGACGAGGTGAGCCTCGGAGACGAAGAATTCATCGTGCGTGAGGATCTCGTCGAGCAGGAGCACTTCAAGCGCCGGCTTATAGCCACTGTAAAAAGCCTAAAGAAAAAGCAGCAGCAGCTTCAAGATGATCAAGATCTTCTAACTGATAGATGGAATGAGGTCCTGGCAGCCGAGGAATACGGACTCGAGCGCCCAACCAAAAGTTACCCAAAGCGCAGGTTGCTACCTCAACTCGACGAGGAGGCATTGAAGCTACACTACCAGCGCAGGATGCGGCTGACCGGCCACCTCGTGGCCGAGACAAAGCGGCGTATCAGCCCGAACACCAGCTCGCACCCCATCACCAATCAAACAAAAACACTAAGGCCCGGGGCTACACGCAGGACCAGCGAGACATATTGGAAAACAAAGCAGGACAGTCAAGATCGATCTACGGATCACGGGGCGCGCCCCGACGCGAGATGATGACCGTCACGCCGGATATACTAAAAACAAATCCGGCCAGGACGAATACAACAAATCAGACTCATTTGAACTGCGTGACGATGTAGCCTGGCATACAGGCGCCACACCCCCCCTATGCTTCACTGACGAAGTAATGGATCATGAATTCCCAGAAGGGTTTTAACCCATGAATATTGAATCATACGATGGTACAACAGACCCCACGGTATGGATTGAAGATTTCCTTCTCCACATTCACATGGCCCGCGGCGATGATCTACACGCCATCAAGTACCTTCCACTAAAACTCAAGGGACCGGCTGAGCATTGGCTGAATAGCCTGCCGGCAAGCTCCATTGGCAGTTGGGAGAACCTGGAAGACGCATTCCTTGACAACTTCCAGGGCCCTTATGTGCGACCACCGGATGCTGATGACTTAAGTCACATAACCCAACAGCCTAGAGAGTCAGCTTGGAAATTCTGGACTCCGTTCCTAACTAAAAAGAACCAAATTGTCGACTGTCCGGATGCCGAAGCCCGAGCGGCCTTTAAGCATAATATCCGCGATGAATGGCTTGCCCGACATCTCGGCCAAGAAAAGCCGAAGTCCATGGCATCCCTCAGGACACTCATGACCCGCTTTTGTGCGGGCAAGGATAGCTGGCTAGCTCGCAGCAATAGCACATCAAGAAATCCTGACACTTCAGATGCCAGAGACAAAAATGGCAAGCCCCAACGCAACAGACACAAGCGTCGCAACAATGGCGACAACGCCGAAGACACAGTAGTCAATGCCAGATTCAGCGGCTCTAAGTCCGGTCAGCGGAAAAAGCCATTCAAAAGAAACAATCCAGGCCTGTCCAGTCTGGACCGCATACTCGATCGCTCGTGTCAAATTCACGGCACCCCCGATAAACCAGCCAACCACACCAACAGAGAATGTTGGGTGTTTAAACAAGCCGGCAAGTTGAATGCCAAACACAAGGAAAAGGGGCCACATAGTGATGACGACGAGGGGCCCAGGCTGCTGAACACAGGAGGACAGAAGAAGTTTCCTCCCCAAGTGAAAACGGTAAACATGATATACGCCACCAATATTCCCAAGCGGGAGCGGAAGCGCGCATTAAGGGACATCTACGCGATGGAGCCAGTCGCCCCAAAGTTCAATCCATGGTCTTCTTGTCCGATCACTTTCGATCGCAGGGACCATCCTACCAGTATCCGTCATGGCGGTTCGGCCGCATTGGTCCTCAACCCCATCATTGACGGATTCCACCTCACACGAGTTCTTATGGATGGTGGCAGCATCCTGAACCTGCTCTATCAGGATACAGTGCGCAAAATGGGCATCGATCCCTCAAGGATCAAACCCACCAAAACCACCTTTAAAGGTGTCATACCAGGTGTAGAGGCCTGTTGTATGGGCTCAATCACACTAGAAGTAGTCTTCGGATCTCTGGACAACTTCTGAAGCAAGGACTTAATCTTTGATATTGTCCCCTTCTGCAGTGGCTATCATGCACTGCTCGGACGAACCACATTTTCTAGATTCAATGCGGTACCGCATTATGCATACCTCAAGCTCAAGATGCCAGGACCTCGCGGGGTCATAACAGTGAATGGAAACATAGAGCGCTCCCTCCATACAGAGGAGCACACTGCGGCCCCCGCAGTAGAAATACAGAGCAGCCTTCTTAGGCAGATCTCCAACTCGGCAATAAAGCCCCCGGACACCGCCAAGCGAGTCCGAAGTACTCTGCAACAGGATCGTCCGGCACATCCAGAGCTCGCCTAGCAATTCGGCCTCCGTCCTAGTCCCGGTCAAGCGGTGAAATTTGTGCCGCGCATACATAATTATGCAATTAAAATAGCATGGGCATAGGCGGAGGAATGGACACAACGCGGTCCAAAATATGGCTCAACCGTCACAAGACCCGTATACGTTCACCCTTTTGTTTCTTTCAGGTCCTTCTCTTCTCGAGGCTCTTCCGATAATCTGAGTATCGGACCCATTACGGGACAGAAAAAACAAGGAGGCAAGAAGATTTGACGTACAAGGGAATCCCCAGGTGGTCTCTGATAACGATCGCTATACCCGTTTTACATACCCACACGCAGCTCACTCTTGGTTAGGACATGTCAAATAGTCCTATTTTGCTTACTGCACTACTTGTAAATACATATGCCTTGATGTATTATTCAAATAACAATGGAAAATAATGTACAACGTCAGCTTATTATTACATTTCTCTATCTTTTCCTTGACTGTTGATTTATTACAAATAGCTCCTATACATTTTGGTACGATCAGCTCGCCAGGGGCTTCAGTATACCCCATAACACGGCAAGAAAAGTCCGAACACTTTTGACAGTGCGGCACCCCGAACTTATAGCATTATATGCATCAGCTCCGAATCATGTCTTGGGTGAATAGTTGGGTTTGCCCAACTCCCATGTTTTGGTGCCTTATGTTCCGCTATATCGGCTAAGGTAGCATAGGGAGAACTACTGCAATTGTGTCCCGGTTCTTCCGGACGAGTACCTCAGTAGAGAAAGCCAAAAACTGACTGCCATGATGCGGCGAGAGCTGGTCGCTGTTCGAGAGGTCTCAAATCCTTAAAGATTTTCTCCGCTTTGGGCGAGGAATCGACCTCGTCCGATTTAGGCGTGTATAGCGCCCCAAGTTTGGCTTTCCGAATACCAGGGGCTACGCCAAAATTTAAAATTATAGACTTCTATGGCTAAGTGAGAGTGATAAAGCTATATAGTCCGATTGCCTTGTTCGTTGCGGTAAACACCTCCTTAAAGGACCAAAAATTTGGATAAAGAGTGTTTAGATTTATTCTGAAAACCCTGGTACTAGTTACATGGGGGCAGAAGCCAATGACTGGCCAACTCTCAGATTTTATAAACGGCCGCACAGAAGGTAATATTTTAAATCAGCAAGCGTTTTATAGCGCACATGAACTCGTTTTCATATTACAGGATCAAATGGCTACATTCATTCAAATATTACATCCTTAGCACATTCTTCTGCCACAAGGCGGGAGCCCTTCAGGACACTGTCGTAATACTTTTCGGGGTGGCGGTGCTCCTCACCCTTCGGCGGCCCCTCCGTCACTACCTTCTCGGCATCCATCTTCGCCCAGTGCACCTTCGTGCGGGCGAAGGCCTTGCGCGCACCTTCAATATAGACTGACTGCTTTATGACTTCAAGCCTCGGGCAAGCAATCACAAGCCGCTTTACTAGGCCAAACTAGCTGCTGGGCAAGGGCTCGGTAGGCCACATCTGGACTATGAGGTCCTTCATGGCCAGTTCGGCCGCCTTGTGCAGTTCGACCAGTTGCTTCAGCTGGTCGCTCAAGGGCATCGGTTGTTCGGCCCCAATATACTAGGACCAGAACAACTTCTTTGTCGAGCTCCCTTCTTCAGCTCGGTAGAACTCTGCGGCATCAGATATACTGCGCGGCAGATCTGCGAATGCTCCTGGAGATCTCCAAATTTGGGTAAGTACAAAGAAAGCCTCTTTCACATGCTTGCTTTGCATATGAGTGCCTTACCCGCCGCAATCTGCTTGGCCGCTTGAATCTCCTGGAGGGCCCTTTGGGCATCGGCTTTGGTGTCTCAGCACTCTGGAGGGCCTCAGCAAGCTCGGAGTCTCGCGTCTTAGAGTCACGCTCCAAGGACTCGTATTTCTTGACGAAATCCTGGAGCTCTTGCTTGACCTCATCAACCCGGGCCTCCTGCTTCTCACGCTCGATGCGCTCCTTGGCCGCTTTCCCTTCGGCCTCGGTCAGCGCCTTCTTACGGGTCGCCACTTCAGTCATGGCCCCTATCAAAATTCATGATGTTTCTATGAGCTCAAACCATTTTTTCTTTATCAATATACAAACGGGGTATTATGTACCTTTGTTCTCCTTGAGCTGCCTCTTCACGAGGCTGAGCTCTCCTTCGGTCCGCTCCAGGTCCTGCTTCAGTCCGGAGACCTCCGCAGTACGAGCGGCAGCAGCCAATAGTGACGCCTGCTTATTCACATGGACATTTTCTGTTAGACTCCTGTGGATGTTATTTGATCCTCTGTTCGGCCTTTCTTTCCGAATGCCAAACAGAGCATCAGGGGCTACTGTCTATACTGTGATATTTCCTTATAAATTTATTACTTACCTCAAAGCCTGTTAGGAGGATGGCGCAGGCTTCGGTCAATCCGTTTTGGCGGACCGGACCTTTCCGATCACCGCACCCATGATGGTGCAGTGCTCTTCGTCAATGGAAGCGCCGCGAAGCGCTTCCAGCAAGTCGTCTGATGCCTCTGGATGGACAGAGGTCATCGGCACAGGCGGCTCGCCCCCCTTAGAGAGAGGTTGCCTGCCTGAATCCGGAACCACTGGGGGTTCTGGAGCGGTATCCGGCTAGGGGCCAGTCTGGCTGCGGCCCCCGTTATCGGAGTCCATGGGGGTTTTCCCTCCCATGTGCCCGGCGTCTGGGATTTCTCCTTGGGGTGTCTCTAGAACAGTCTCCCCCTGGTCTGGTATCCTCTGAGACAACACCTCGGTGTCGTCCGCAGGCCGGGGGGAGGTGGTCGTCGAGAGTGACTCACTGTTCATCTCCGACAGGCCCGGAGGCCCATCCAAAGAGGATACGTCGATGTGCGCTTTGACCGGACTACACTAGTATGTTTGGCATAATAAGAAGCAATAAAGCAAAACGTACTGGAAGTATTATAGTGTCCATATACTTATGACTTCGCCAGGGGCTTGTCCCTGGGCAACCACTCCTCGTCGCTGTAGGCGTCCGTGGTGGAGTGGTCCGGAGGGAGGGTATTTCCCTTCTTGGACCCTTCGGCCTTCCCATATGTGGCGGTCTACCTTTTCTTCTCCCTCCTCCCCCGGTTGGGGGAGGGATTTCCTCTTCCTCCTCCTCGTTTTCGTTGGAGGAGCATGCTTTGGTGTCTTCGGACGATGAGTCCAATACAACCTTGCGCCGGAAACCTTTCCTGGTCCCCTCGGCCTTCTTCTTGGCCTTCTTCTCCGGCACCTCATAGCGCGCCAGAAACAGCATCTTCGTCAAGAGGTGTGTTGCTGGATCTTCGGGTTGTGGAGCTGGACAGTCAATCCGCTCCGCTATCGCTATCCAGTCCTGTTAAATTGGCGTGGAGGCTTGGATTCCTCCCATGAATACACTGGGGAAAGGAACATCTTGCAAAATATAAAGAGCTTACCGGATAGCAGGGCGCTTTGTGCTGAGTCCGTGATCCTCGGTTATGGGAGGAGGTACCTCGGCGGCCTTGAACAGCACCTTCCAAACGTCTTTGTGTGTCATGTCGAAGAGCTCTCGCAGCGTCTGGTGTTCGGTCGGATCGAACTCCTACATATTGAAGGCCCGTCTTTGGCACGGAAGGATCCGTCAGAAGAGCATGACCTGGACCACGTTGACAAGCTTGATTTTCTTGCTTATCATATTCTTGATGCAGATCTGAAGTCCGGTCAGCTCTACCAATGAGCCCCAGGCTAGGCCCTTCTCTTTCCAGGAAGTGAGCCGCATGGGGATGCCGGATCAAAATTTGGGGGCCGCTGACCAATTGGTGTCGCGCGACTCGGTGATGTAGAACCACCCTGATTGCCACCCCTTCACGGTCTCCACATAGGAGCCTTCAGGCCAGGTGACATTGGGTATTTTGCCCACCATGGCGCCTCCGCACTCCGCTTGCTAGCCGACCACCACCTTCGGCTTCAGGTTGAAGGTCTTCAGCCATAGGACGAAGTGGGGCGTAATGCGGAGGAAGGCCTCGCACACGATGATAAACACCGACATGTTAAGGATGAAATTGGGGGCCGAATCATGGAAGTCCAGCCCGTAGTAGAACATGATCCCGCGGACAAATGGGTGGAGGGGGAATCCCAGTTCATGGACCAAGTGAGAGAGAAACACTACCCTCTCCCGAGGAATCGGGGTAGGGATGATCTGCCCTTCGGTGGGGAGCTGGTGCGCGATGTCCGCAGCCAGTTATCCGGCATCCCAAAGCTTCGCTATGTCCTCCTCCTTAATGGAGGAGGCCATCCACTTGCCTCCCACTCTGGACATGCTTGGAATGACTTTGCGGAGAAGGAGAAGGCTTGGGCGCTGGAGCTCGAGCAAGTGGGAATGGATGAGCCAAGGAAGAAGAAGGCTTGGGTGGAGAAAGGTGAATCCTTATCTCTTTCTAAAGACAGTAGAAACCATGCGCCTCCCCACTTGCCCCATAAACTCGCTTATTCCCCAAGCGTCGTGTTGATGACGCGGTTGGGTTACCCACACCCATATTGATGAGAATCCCATGATAAGGGGACACGATCTCTGCTTCGACAACACGTGCCAAGGAAACCGCCTCACAATAGGTGCAGCAGTTGGTTGATAAAAACGGTTCGAATAATGACCGGGTCGTGGCGTGATGTTACGCTGTGAAAAGTTGTCAGCAGATTAGATTTGTGGAATATTATGCTCTCTACGGAGGTGTGCGAAATTTGTTTTGCAGAGCCGGACACGATCCTTGTGTTCAAGATCTTCTATGGAGTACTCGGAGAAGGAACCCGCCTTACAATGAAGAAGACAATCTGCGCACCAGACTCATTGTCATTGAAGCCTGGTTCAGGGGCTACTGAGGGAGTCCTGGATTAGGGGGTCCTCGGACAGCCGGACTATATACTTTGGTCGGACTGTTGGACTATGAAGATACAAGATTGAAGACTTCGTCCCGTGTCCAGGTAGGACTCTCCTTTGCGTGGAAGGAAAGCTTCGCAATTCGGATATGTAGATCTCCTTCTCTGTAACCGACTCTGTGTAACCCTAGCCCCCTCTGGTGTCTATATAAACCGGAGGGTTTAGTCCGTAGGACAACAACAATCATAATCATAGGCTAGCTTCTAGAGTTTAGCCTCTACAATCTCGTGGTAGATCAACTCTTGTAATACTCATATCATCAAGATCAATCAAGCAGGAAGTAGGGTATTACCTCCATCAAGAGGGCCCGAACCAGGGTAAACATTGTGTCCCTCGCCTCCTGTTACCATTAGCCTTAGACGCACAGTTCGGGACCCCCTACCCGAGATCCGCCGGTTTTGATATCGACAGGGGGGTCTTCGATCTTCGTCATCATTAACTATCCCCCATCACCAATTTCATGATGCTCACTGTCGGTGTCAAAATCGGCGGATCTCGTGTAGGGGGTCCCGATCTGTGCGTCTTAGGCTG
The DNA here is from genome assembly GCF_002162155.2 of Triticum dicoccoides. Classification (NCBI taxonomy): domain Eukaryota; kingdom Viridiplantae; phylum Streptophyta; class Magnoliopsida; order Poales; family Poaceae; genus Triticum; species Triticum dicoccoides. The sequence continues at coordinate 452,442,505 of NC_041385.1, forward strand.
ATGGTAACAGGAAGTAAGGGACACAATGTTTACCCAGGTTCGGGCCCTCTCGATGGAGGTAAAACCCTACTTCCTGCTTGATAAATATTGAAGATATGAGTAGTACAAGAGTAGATCTACCACGAGATCATAGAGGCTAAACCCTAAGAGCTAGCCTATGATGGTATGATTGTAATTGTGATCGGCCTTCTAAGGACCATCCTCTCCGGTTTATATAGACACCGGAGAGCTAGGGTTTACATGGAGTCGGTTACAAGGAAGGAAATATAATATCCGAATCGCCAAGCTTGTCTTCCACGCAAAGGAGAGTCCCATCCGGACACGGGCCGAAGTCTTGAGTCTTGTATCTTGACGCTTCTATAGTCCGGACAATGTATATAGTCCGACTATCCGGATACCCCCTAATCCAGGACCCCCTCAGTAACCCCTGAACCAGGCTTCAATTACGAAGAGTCCGGCACGCAGTCTTGTTTTCGGCATTGCAAGGCGGGTTCCTCCTCCGAATACTCCAATGTACCCATGATGAAGAACAGTGTCCGGCATCTCATCAATGTTGTACTCCTCGACTTCAGTGTTTCAATAATAACCATTTCCACATGTTGAGTGAATGCGAGGAGTCGAGGCAATTTTGCATTTGCCACCCTCGGTCCTTGGAGCTAACCGTCTATTTGAAGAGACGGGGATTCCCAGATCCAAACCTCACTCTCCCTCCTCGAGCGAGCATCCAACAGAGCGCCCAGAAAAAAAACCATTCCAACATGGCAGGTCGTCGCAACTCTTCTGCTCGCTCCCCTTGCCCCAAGCCGGGGGACTGGGGAGAGTGTTGAGTTTCTCATAGCCGTTTGATAAAGTTACAAACCCAAGGGCTCCTCCCGCCGGTGTTCATGGTCCTTGTTCGAGTCGGAGTGGCCACCTATAATGGCGGAGAACAGGCGGAGAGATCTCCCAATCCGTCTCTAGAGGAGCGAATATGCCTAATTCCGCATCTGTTAAGGGGCATCGGGTTTCCTATTCATCCATTCCTTCGTGGGCTTCTGGAGTTCTACGGCCTCCAGTTGCACAACTTTACCCCGGCCTCCATACTACATATAGCAGGGTATGTCGCCCTTTGTGAGCTATTTCTAGGCTGTGAGGCTCATTCCAGATTATGGAAGAAGATGTTCTGCCTTGTCCCCTGCAACCAGGGAGAATCCCTATGTCAAGTGGGCAGGGCCGAAGTATGGCGTATCTCTGAGACCGGATACCTATCTGGTACTCCCAAGAGGGCACCAGATAACTGGGCTTCAGAGTGGTTTTATATTGATGACGCTCCCCTTCCGGATCCAGTCCGGACAGGACTCCCCTAGTTCAGTAACACCCCGCCGAGGGCACGTCTAAGCTGGCGCCCCCGAGGCCCCCAAGAAGTGGATTCCAGGGAAGTACATTTCCTGATGAGCAGGATAAAGTTACTGGCCAAATCCGGACTGACGATAGTCAAGGTCATGGCAATTTGCATAATGCGGGGAGTGCAACCTCTTCAATATCGGAGGAATCCCATTTGGCACTACAACGGGACAAACGATGCCACCCGCTGTGGCCGTAAGGGTCCGGACTCCCTCACCGCTCTGGCAAGGATACTGTCTGACCTGTACAAAGGAGAAGAGGAAGACTTTCTCCATATCAAACCATGGGACGGATTCTCCATGTACAATCCCCCAAACTGGGTAAGTCGTCATTTATTTTCTCGCTTCACTTACTGTGGCGTTCTTCGCTAAAGTTACCCGCATCGACATTTTCGAGCAGGAACTGAGGAGGGCCGTAGAAGGAATCTCCAGCCCTTCCCCGCAGCCAGAGGACCCCGACAGGGCCCTGGATCTAGGACTCGTAGAAGACCCAGATGCGGCCGTGGAGCTTGTCGACGGGATATTTTATCGGGCGAGCCATGACGGCGCCTCGGTGGCCATTACTGCCGATTATCCCGGACTGCTACCCTCGTCGCGCGTAAGCCAAGCCGAAGACTCGATCGTCCGAAGAGGACTCTTCCCTGATGTCATGCCTTATCCCTGAAGTGTTGTGTTTTTGCAGAAGCGACGTTCAGAACGCAGGGCCGAGCCCCTAGGGACCCATCAGCCACAGGCGTCCGGATTGGGCAGGCTCAAGAGGAAGGCGGTTAGGACCGACACACCCTTATAGAGGTAAGGAAACCACCTGTCATGTAATTTGTTGTTATTTGAAGTATAATAGTGCCCTTTTACATCCTGGCAGGAAGAGGAGTATCCCGACTGTATCCGGAGATCCTGCCAACCACGCCTCCACCAGTCGGGCTCCAGAACCGATTTTGAGAGAGGAGGCGGACGTAGGGCCAATGCCGCATAGTCCTCCGACAGAGGACGCAGATATGCTCTCTGCCACGAATTCTGAATTAGAGAGCGCCATGAATCATCAGCGTCGACGGGCTGTGCTTCGCAACAACATCTTTTCTGAAGAGGCATTTAATGCTTTCAATTCGGGAGACGCATACATCCGGGCCGCTCAAAGCGGACTCGCCCGGGGGACAGTCCAGTATACCAAAGATATATGGGTAATAAAGTTTGATGAGCATGTATAGCAGTAGCCCCTGAGACTTGAAACGGTTGAAACAACAGTTTTAAGTATCAATTTATGCGCAGGTTCTTGTAGATAAGAATGAGCAATTGTCTCGGGAGCTAGAGGAGTGCAATACTCAACTCAGGGACACGATTGCCAATCTAGAGGAATCCAAGAAGGCCTCCTCCGGTAACATTATCTTGAGTGGATGAAAGTGAACCGGTTAGCAACTGGCTGGTATGACAATTTAACAGAAAATTCTACAGATAACCCTGGAGTAAATCTGGAGGGCGGCAGGGATGATGAGTCGCATCTCCAGAGGCAACTAAAGGCCGATGAGCGCATTCTTACACAACTGAAGCATGATAAGAATACGCTCCAAGATGCCAATATTTGGCTGGACGTGGAATTGAAGGACGTCCGCGCGCAGCTGGCAGACTCCGTGAAGGAGAACAGAAGGCTTCGCCACGACATTTATCGTAAGTGCCTAAACGAACTATAGCATAGTTCGGCGAGGAAATATATTGAAAAAGTTGTGTTTGTAGGAATGCTGACGGGTCGCCCTGAGGAGGAGATGCCCGCATCTGCAAGTGATGTACTACAGGACCTCTCACAACTACATGAGCGAGCTTGGCAGGTGATGCAGGGCATTGCGCAGTCTCTGTGGCCATCAAGCTCCCTGCCAAATGGCATGGGGGGGCTTGTGGACATGCTTCAAGGAGCACGGCGGCACTTCGATATCAGCCTGCCGGCAAGGTGCAAGAGAAGCATGGGCTATGGTGAAGACGCGCTACACCAAGCTGGATCCGAACCATATGGCCGAAGTTGGACCGGTCGGACCAGATGGGCAAGAAATTCCCGTGGGTCTGGTATATGACCAGGTGGCGTTAGCCGCAAAGTATTCTCAACAGGATTGTAAGCTAGATAGCCTGTTGGATGGTATAGAGGATGAATATAATCAGTCCAAATGACTGTGTAATTCGATGGACATAAGTAGCCCCTAGCCGGATTAAAATCATTTGTCATGGCGGACCATTTCGCTTCAGCCCCCGGATCCTAAAGTCCGGGGTGTGTTCGAATACCCGCTCGGTTATACAAAACCAGAGTATGCGTGGAAACCAGGCGTAGGGGTCATAAGTGCTTGAACAGATAAGTACCCAACTAGTTATGTTATATTACATGGATAGTAAGAAACATCTTCCAGGGAGAATAGTTCTGTTAAGGGTTCCATTCCGTGGGTAAGCATCTGTCAAGGCACATGTACAGACTGCGAACCAAAGCGCAGGAGACAAAACTTCTGGGGTTAATGTTATAATAAACAAAGACATCTTTTGTTCACCGACCGAATATTCTCTTAAGGAAACTAGCTTTCGGCTTCACCCAGTCTGAGGTACACATCCGGCTCAACCGGCAGTAACAATCGCAGAGGTGCTCCCCTTATGCCCTAGCCGAATTAATGGGAACATAGGGCATAAACACAGGAGCCAGGAAACCCAGCTTGGCCACGTCTTAAGTCATATCGATGCATATAATGGTGAATAAAAGGCACACAGGGAAAAAGAAACGCATGTGTGATGGGCAAAAAGCCCTGAAAGTAATTTATATTTAGCTTCCGTATAGGAAACCCCCAGGTAAAGCTTACACACATAGTGCGGCCGGAGTAATCCGGGAGTCGGTACTATATTAAATACTGTGTGTGCAAAGAAAACCATCGAGAAAGGAAAAGGGAGGGAGCATAATTGAAAAACGAGGGTTAAGGAGACGAACACTAAGTTCGACGCTTGGCGTAGAATCTTCGGAGTCTGGCCGCGTTCCATGGGTTCGGCTCGAATGTGTTATCAGACGCATTACGTAAGCGGTACGCTCCTCCAGTGAGAACTTTGTCGATGATGAAGGGGCCTTCCCACTTGGGTTTGAGCTTGTCCTTCTTCTTCTCCAGTAAGCGTAGAACGAGTGTCGGTGTCAAAACCGGCGGATCTCGGGTAGGGGGTCCCGAACTATGCATCTAGGCGGATGGTAACAGGAGACAAGGGACACGATGTTTTTACCCAGGTTCGGGCCCTCTCGATGGAGGTAAAACCCTACTCCTACTTGATTAATATTGATGATATGGGTAGTACAAGAGTTGATCTACCACGAGATCAGAGAGGCTAAACCCTAGAAGCTACCCTATGGTATGATTGTTGTTCGTCCTACGGACTAAAACTCTCCGGTTTATATAGACACCAGAGAGGGCTAGGGTTACACAGAGTCGGTTACAATGGGAGGAGATCTTCATATTGAATCCCCAAGCTTGCCTTCCATGCCAAGGAAAGTCCTATCCGGACACGGGACGAAGTCTTCAATCTTGTATCTTCATAGTCCGGGAGTCCGGCCAAAGGTCATAGTCCGGCCATCCGGACACCCCCTAATCTAGGACTCCCTCGGTAGCCCCCGAACCAGGCTTCAATGACGACGAGTCCGATGTGCAAGTTTGTCTTCGGCATTGCAAGGCAGGTTCTTCTCCAAATTCCATGTACCTGTCGGATAGTGTCCGGCTTCTGGTGTGTGTTGCTCTCCTCAGCTTCTATGCCCAATAATGACCATCTTCCACATGTCAAATGAATGCGAAAAGCCAGGTTTTTTTTCATTTACCCCCCCCCAGCCGCGTAAATGAGCCGCCCATAGAAGTGACGGGGGTTTAGATCCAATTCACACCACCTTCCCTCCGCGAGTAATCATCAGAGCGCTTTCGACAGAGATCCATTCCACCATGGCCGGTCGAAGCAGCTCCTCCTCTCGCCTCTCCAGCCCTCGACTTGGAGATTGGGAGCGGTGTTCCGCCCCGCATAGCAATCTAGTAGTGCTTCAACCCAAGGGGCTCCTCCCCCCGGCATATATGGTCCCAGTTCAAGCCGGGATCGCCACCTATAGCGGCGGAGAGCAGGCGGAGAGCGTCCCCAATACCTCTCAAGGAGAGCGGGTATGCCTAGTCCCTTATTTAATAAGAGGACTCGAATTTCCAATTCATCCGTTTCTCCATGGGCTACTGGAGTTCTACGGCCTCCAGCTACACAACCTCACGCCTGCCTCCATTCTGCATGTTGCGGGCTTCGTGGCCCTCTGCGGGCTGTTTTTGGGCATCGAGGCCCATTTTGCGCTGTGGAAGAGGTTGTTCTGCCTTGTGCCCCGCTCTCAGGAGGGGTCAATTTATCAAGTGGGCGGAGCCGAACTATGGCGCATCGCCGGGACCGGATATCTGTCCGGTACCCCAAAGAAGGCGTCCGAGGACTGGCCTTTGGAATGGTTTTATATGGATGATGTCCCCCTTCCGGACCCTGTAGGGATCGGCCTCCCTGAGTTTAACAATGCTCCGTTGAAGAAACGCCTGAGCTGGCGCCCACGAAACCCTCAGAGGGAAACTGACAGGGACGTCCTTTACCTGATGAGCCGGATAAGATTGTTGGCTCATTCCGAATTGACCATGATCGAGGTCATGGCCACATGCATTACGCGGGGGGTGCAGCCGCTTCAGTACAGAGGCCACCCCATGTGGGATTTCAACGGGGAGGACTACGCCACCCGGTGCGGTCGCAAGGGGCCGGATTCGGCCGCCACTCTAACGATGATCTTATCCGCTTTGTACAAGGGAGAAGAAGAGGAATTCCTCCGTGTCAACCCACAGGGCGGATTCTCCATGTACAGTCCTCCAAGCTGGGTGAGCGAACACTTACACTTGTCTACCCGCTTTCGAAATTCCCATAATTGAGTACTTAGTCTAGCGACGTTAACGCAGGAGCTGCGCCAGACTGTGAAGGAGATAAACAACCCTCCTCCACAACCCGAGGACCCAGAACGGTCCCTCGATCCGGACTCCCAAGAGGACCCGGACATATGTGTGGAGTTAATTGATGGGGTGTTTCATCAATTGAGTAAGGACAACACCTTAGTGGCCATTACGGCCGACAATCCCGGACTACTTCCGGCCTCAAAGGTAACCGAGACTGAAGTCCCAGTACTTTCAAGAGGATTCATCCATGCTTTATTTTGATTGCCGTAAACCAATAGTGTTTCGCTTTGCAGGGGAAATCCTTGAGGCGGAGGGCCAAGCCCGCGGTGGGTAGACAACAAGGGCCATTGAAGCCAGGCGGGCTAAAAAGAAGTTCGGAACGGATCGAGATTCCGGCGCAACGGTACGGCGTGCAATTTTAACGCCTAGGGTTTATACCCTTAAGTCACACTAACGCCCATGCTCTCCTTAGGAGGAAGAGCACTCGCCGGACTATATTCACCGGCCAGGCTTCAAGGCCGGGTCCGGAAGCGGAGGCGAACACGGGGGGTGCACCGGACGCTCCTCCGACAGAGGACGCGGACGGGCTATCTGCCACCAATTCAGAGGTGGAGAGTGCCGTGAAGCACAGGCGTCGCCGGGCTGTTCTTCGTGACGCATGTTTTTCCCAAGAGGCGTTGGACGCCTTTAATACAGGAGATGCGTATCTCCGTGCCGCTCAAAATGGTCTAGCCAGAGCCACAGAGCAGTATGTGAAAGACATACGGGTGAGCAAATCTGATGGTTATATATGTCAGTAGCCCTCGATACTTGAAACAGTTAAGATAACTGATTTAAGGATCATATGTTATGCAGGATGTTACAAAGAAGAACACGCAACTGTCCCAGGAGCTGGAAGAGTGCAAGGCCAAACTCGAGGCTGCAGTGGCCGCTTCAGAGAACAACAAGGGGACCCCCTCAGGTAATATATACTTCGAAAGATAATTCTCCTCTGAAGTGCGGCATATGTGCAATTCTGACACTAACAGTGCAGATGGGGCCGGAGTGAATCCGGACAAGCAGCAACTCCTACGCCAGTTAAAGGCCGGCGAGAGCGTGCTGACGAGGGTGAAGCAGGAGAAGAACAAGCTTCAAGATGCCAATACCCAGCTGGGCGAGGAACTAAAGGATGTTCATGCTCAGCTATCTGATTCCGTAAAGGAGAATCGGCGACTTCGACGCGGCATTTTTAGTAAGTGCTTAAACGAATCTTTGAAAAAAGAGTTCGGCAAGGAAGTCGATTGACAGAGCTATGTCTGCAGATGTGCTGACAGGTCGTCCTGCGGAGGAGATGCCTGGTTCAGCGGGGGACCTTCTTCCCGAGCTATTGCAACTACAAGAACGAGTTCGGCAGGCGATGCAAGGTGTCGTCCAGGCTATGTGGCCATCCCTCTCCGTGCCCGAAGGCCTTGGAGAGCTTGCAGAGAAGCTGGAGGGAGTGCGGTAGTGCTTCCGGTTGTGGAAGATATCGGCCTGCCGTCAAGGTGCCAGGGAGGCCTGGGCCATGGTGAAGACTCGGTACACGAAGGCTGACCCGAACCACATGGCCGAGGTCGGCCCTGTGGGGCCTGACGGAAAGGAGATCCCTGTCAGTTTAGTGTATGGCCAGGTAGAGCTGGCTGCCAAGTATTCTCAACAGGACTATAAATTAGACAGCCTGTTGGATGGTATTGAAGAAGAATATACCGAGTCAAATTGGCTATGTAATTTAAAATGACATGTAAAATGCCTTCTAGCCGGATTGTAGATCGTTTGTCATTGCGGACCTTTTCGCTTCGACCTCTGGACCCGATAGTCCGGAGTGTGTCCGAATACCCTCTCGGTTATGTAAGAACCGGGGCATGCATGGAGACCAGGCGTAGGGGTCATAAGTGCTTTAGCAGACAAGTGCCCAACTAGTTATGTTATATTACATGGTTAGTAAGAAACATCTTCCAGGGAGAATAGTTCTATTAGGGGTTCCTTTCCCTGGGAGGCATGCCCTAAAGTGCATGTCCGGAATGCGAGTAAAAAGCAGAAAAGCATCTGGGGGCTGATAAATAAACAAGAAAAATCATCTTTTAGTTCATCGACCGAATATTCCCTTAAGAATGCTAACTTTCGGCTTCACCCAGTCTGAGGTACACATCCGGCTGACCCGGCAGTAACAATCACAGAGGTGCTCCCTTTACCACCTAGCCGAACAAACGAGAACGTAGGGGTAAGCACAGGAGCCAGGCAACCCAGCTTGGCCAAAACTTAAGTCATATCGATGCATATAATTGTGTATAAAAGGTTCATGTGGAAGTGTCACGCATGTTTTGGGCATGAGGCCCGCTTATATAAACTTCTGATAAAGAAGCCCCCAGGTATAATGAGCGTGGGTGGCGCGTCAAGTATGTGCGAACAACGCGCAGGCAAGCCCCTAAAGGCTTGGGAGAAAAAGGGAGGGAGGAGGAGAGAAATACTAGGCAGCTAATCTGAAAGAAATAATAAAAAAATGATAGAGGAAGGAGACGAACACGGAGTCCAGTGCTAGGCGTAGAATCTTCATAGGCGTGTTGCGTTCCATGGGTTCGGCTCGAGTCGGTTGTCCGATGCGTTTCACAGACGGTATGCTCCACCAGTCAGGACTTGGTAGATTATGAAGGGACCCTCCCATTTGGGCTTTAGTTTGTCCTTTTTCTTGTCCGGCAGGCGTAGAACTAGTTCGCCAATGTTATAAGTTTTGGCCCGTACTTCTCTGCTTTGATATCTTTGAGCCTGCTGTTGATAGAATGCGGAACGGGCTTTTGCCATGTCGCGCTCCTCCTCCAATGCGTCCAAGCTGTCCTACTGATCGAGCTCGGCTTCTCTTTCTTCGTACATGCGCACGCGAGGCGAGTCATGAATTATGTCGCAGGGCAGGATTGCCTCTGCGCCGTATACCATAAAAAATGGTGTGAATCCGGTAGTGTGATTTGGCGTGGTCCGCAGCCCCCAGAGTACGGAGTCAAGCTCCTCTACCCAGTGTGTGTTAGACTCCTTGAGGGATCGCACTAGTCTAGGTTTGATGCCGCTCATGATGAGACCGTTGGCTCGCTCGACTTGACCGTTAGTTTGTGGGTGATAGACTGAAGCGTAGTCGAGCTTAATGCCCATGTTTTTGCACCAGAGTTTAACTTCGTCGGCCGTAAAGTTTGTGCCGTTGTATGTTATTATGCTATGGGGGATGCCGTAACGGTGTACAACCCCAGATATGAAGTCTATTACCGGTCCGGATTCTGCCGTCTTTACAGGCTTGGCCTCTATCCATTTGGTGAACTTATCCACCATGACCAGTAGGTATTTTTGCTTGTGGGTTCCTCCTTTAAGGGGTCCAACCATGTCAAGCCCCCAGACCGCAAAAGGCTAGGTTATGGGTATGGTTTGTAGGGCGGTAGGCGGCATGTGGCTTTGATTAGCGAATAATTGGCAACCGACGCATCGCTGGACTAAGTCCTGAGCGTCTGCCCGGGCCGTTGGCCAGTAAAATCCGGTACGGAAGGCCTTGCTTACAAGGGCTCAGGCTGCGGCGTGGTGCCCGCCGAGTCCGGCGTGAATTTCCGCTAGAAGGTTCCGCCCTTCCTCTTCGGAGATACACCTTTGAAGGACTCCGGTGATGCTTTTCTTATAAAGCTCTCCTTCATGGACTTTATAGACTTTAGATCGCCGCACTATGCAGCGTGCCTCATTTTGGTCCTCGAAAGTTCCTGCCTAGTTAAGTAGGCCAAGAATGGTTCTGTACATAGGGAAATTACTGCCATTATTTCGTGGGCTGAGGGTGTGACTTCATTGACGGAGTCTTCCGTTGTGTCATGGTGTTCTGGGTTAGGCGATGCGGCCTGGTCCGGTTGTTAATTCCGGATTCCCCTTCCCACTGTACGGATGGCTTGAATAACCTTTCTAGGAAAATGTTGGGGGGGGGGACTGCATCGCGCTTTGCGCCAATGCGTGCTAGGATGTCTGCTGCCTGATTATTTTCCCGGGCTATATGGTGGAATTCCAGCCCTTCGAACCGAGCTGACATATTTAGGACGGCGTTGCTGTAAGCAGCCATTTTCGGATCTTTGGCATCCAAGTCTCCATTTATTTGGGATATCGCGAGGTTCGAATCCCCACACACCTCTAGGCATTGAATGCCCATGGAGACTGCCATCCGGAGGCCATGTAGAAGGACCTCGTATTCAGCTGCATTGTTGGAGTCCGTATACATTATTTGGAGTACATATTGGACTGTATCTCCTGTTGGGGACGTCAGGACCACGCCAGCCCCCAGACCTGCCAGCATTTTGGAGCTGTCAAAGTGCATGGTCCAGTTGGAATATGTGCCGTACTCTTTAGGGAGTTCGGCTTCAGTCCATTCCGCGACAAAGTCATCCAAGGCTTGCGACTTGATGGCTCGCCGTGGCTTATATGTTCTGTCGAACGGGAGGAGCTCAATGGCCCATTTGGCAATTCGGCCTGTTGTGTCGCGGTTGTTTATGATATCGTTAAGAGGTATTTTGGAGGCTACTGTTATCGAACATTCTTGAAAGTAGTGTCGTAGCTTCCGGGATACCATGAACACTGCGTATGCTATTTTTTGGTAATGCGAGTACCAGGACTTGCATGGAGTGAGGACATTGGACACGTAGTACACTGGTTTTTGGACATGGAATTTGTGTCCGTCCGTTTCTCATTCGACGACGAGGACTGTGCTTACAACTTGGTGAGTTGCCGTGATGTATAACAACATTGGTTCGCCAATGTTTGGCGTGGCCAGGACAGGGTTTGTTGCCAGTATGGCTTTTATTTCTTTGAGTCCGGCCGTGGCGGCATCCGTCTACTCGAAGTGTTCGGTGCGCCGGAGGAGGCGGTAAAGGGGTAATGCCTTTTCCCCAAGCGGGAGATGAAGCGGCTTGGAGCCGCCACGCATCGAGTCAATTTTTGTATTTGCTTGAGATCTTTTGGGATATCCAATTGTGACAGAGCTTGGATCTTGGCTGGGTTTGCTTCAATTCCCCTACCGGATACAATGAATCCCAAGAGCTTTCCGGCTGGTACGCCGAAAACGCATTTTTCCGGGTTGAGCCTAATGTCATATGTTTGGAGGTTATCGAACATGAGCCTCAAGTCGTCTATTAGAGTTTCGACGTATTTGGTTTTGACGACTACGTCATCCACGTATGCTTCAATCGTTTTGCCGACCTGGTTGGCCAGACATGTCTGAACCATGCGCTGATATGTTGCGCCGGCGTTTTTGAGCCCGAAGGGCATTGTGTTGAAGCAGAATGGGCTGTATGGGGTGATGAATGCCGTTGCGGCTTGGTCTGACTCTGCCATCTTGATTTGTTGGTGGCCAGAGTATGCGTCGAGGAAACACAATGAATTGTGTCCTGCAGTGGCGTTGATGATTTGATCAATGCGCGGGAGGGGGAAGGGATCCTTTGGGCAGGCCTTATTTAGGTCTTTAAAGTCGACGCATAGGCGCCAGGATTTGTCCTTCTTTGGTACCATCACCAGGTTTGCTAGCCAGTCCGGATGTTTTATATCTCTGATGAATCCGGCTTCCAGTAGTTTGGCTAGATCCTCTCCCATGGCTTGTCTCTTGGGTTCGGAGAAACGCCGAAGAGTCTGCTTAACGGGCTTGAATCCTTTTAGGATGTTCAGGCTGTGCTCGGCCAGCCTGCGTGGGATTCCTGGCATGCATGAAGGGTGCCAGGCAAAAATGTCCCAATTTTCTCATAGGAATTCTCTGAGTGCGGCGTCTACATCTGGGTTTAGTTGTGCCCCGATGGAGGCCGTTTTTGTAGTGTTCGTTGGATGGACATGGAACTTGACTATTTCGTCTGCCGGCTTGAAGGAGGTGGACTTGGATCTTTTGTCGAGTATTACGTCATCCCTGTCCACCATGGAGTGCAACACAGTTAGTTCCTCGGCCGCTAGGGCTTCGGACAATGCCTCGAGGGCTAGTGCGGCTGTCTTGTTCTCTGCACGGAGCGCTGTGTCCGGATCACTAGCAAGAGTGATGATTCCGTTGGGTCCGGGCATTTTGAGCTTCATGTACCCGTAATGGGGTATAGCTTGAAAATTGTGAATGCTTCTCGCCCTAACAGAGCGTGGTATCCGCTGCTGAACGGGGCCACTTGAAATGTGACCTCCTTGGATCTGTAATTATCCAGCGTGCTGAACACCACATCCAGTGTGATTTTCCCTGAACAGCATGCTTCCCGGCTTGGTATTATTCCTCTAAAGGTTGTGTTGCTTCGCTCAATGCGGCTCCAGTCTATTTCCATTTTTCGCAGGGTTTCCTCGTAGATGAGGTTCAGTCCGCTGCCACCGTCCATGAGTACCTTTGTAAGCCGGAAGCCGTCCACTATCGGACTGAGGACCAGTGCAGCTGGTGCTCGGGCTGTCCGGAATTTAGGTTCGTCACTGGCATTAAAGGTAATAGCCGTGTCACTCCATGGGTTTATTGTTGCTACTTGGTAGACTTCGATAAGGCTGCAGAGCGTTCGTTTCCTCGCATTGTTTGATGCGAAAGTCTCGAAGACTATTGACACCATACTGGTGTTTCTGGGGTGGTACTCTGCGGATTTTGGAGTTAGAAGCTCCTCGCCACTTTTGGCCACCTCCCGGAGTATCCAACATGCTCTAAGGCTATGAGTTGGTGTGACTTCCCCTGAACTATGAACTTTACAGGATCCATTGAGCCATCCCTCTAGTACGGTTCCATACCCTATAGAGGGTTTTTGTTTTTTGCTGTTTGGACCAGGTGCCTGGCGATAATGCGCCCTTTTGTTTCGAACTGGGATTGTATTCAGGGTCGGATTGTCCTAGAATTTTGTTTCGGTTTTTCGAACGCTTTCTGTTGCATAGTACTTTCATACTATGGATGTCAAGTCGGCGAAGCGTGTAATTTCGCGGAGACTTATGGAGTTGAGGATTCCGATGTCCGTGCAGTTGTTACAGAAGAATGAAATTGCATCCCTCTCGCTGCAGTCCTTTATCCTGTTTCTAACCAGGAGGAATCTGGCCCAGTAATGGTGTACTGTTTCCCCGGGCTCTTGCCGAATTTGGGATAGATCCCTTGTATTTGGGTGGGCGGGTGGATTTAAATCCGGAACCTCGCCCGATCTAAGACTCAGGGGCCAAGAAATTTCCGAATTCGGAATCTTGTTTTCTTGGATGTTATTCAATGAATCAGGCCCGCTGCCTGACATTAGGTTCAAGGCTTGGGAGACGTCCTCCCCTCTACGGATGTCTAGCTCGGAGGGATCAGGAATCCGGACACATCTGGTCCTTAGGATGGGCGAAGATTCGCCGCATTGTTCTTCCACCACTTCAACATGGTGGATGACCTGGGGAGAGTCAATCTCTCTCTAATCGGGTTTAAGCCCAACCTGGCCGTAATCTGTAGCGACTCCCAGGGCGGTGATGCGATCCAAGAGATCGTTTAGGGAAGAGAGCTCCATCGGATCTAACTGCTCGGCAAGTTCCGAGCTGATGTGGAGATTGCTTTCGATGGCCCGAGAGGTCATCGTCGGCGCGGCGGCCGAACAGGTGGTCATCAAAAAACTGCCTAGCCGGAGAGTTTGGCCGACAGCCAAAGCTCCTTTAGCAACAGCGCCGTCTTTAAAGACGGGGTGCGGCATCCTTCCTGGCGGTGACGACACAGAGGAACTCTGAATGAAAGCACCAATGTCGGTGTCAAAACCGGCGGATCTCGGGTAGTTGGTCCCGAACTGTGTGTCTAGGCGGATGGTAACAGGAGACAAGGGACACGATGTTTTTACCCAGGTTCGGGCCCTCTCGATGGAGGTAAAACCCTACTCCTGCTTGATTAATATTGATGATATGGGTAGTACAAGAGTTGATCTACCACGAGATCAGAGAGGCTAAACCCTAGAAGCTAGCCTATGGTATGATTGTTGTTCGTCCTACGTACTAAAACTCTCCGGTTTATATAGACACCAGAGAGGGCTAGGGTTACACAGAGTTGGTTACAATGGGAGGAGATCTTCATATTGAATCGCCAAGCTTGCCTTCCACGCCAAGGGAAGTCCTATCCGGACACGGGACAACGTCTTCAATCTTGTATCTTCATAGTCCGGGAGTCCGGCCAAAGGTCATAGTCCAGCCATCCGGACACCCCCTAATCCAGGACTCCCTCAACGAGTTCGCCAATATTGTAAGTTTTGGCCCGCACTTCTCTGCTTTGGTATCGTCGAGCCTGTTGCTGATAGAATGCAGAACGGGTCTTAGCGACATCATGCTCCTCCTCCAGGGCATCCAAATTATCCTGCCGATCTAACTCGGCTTCCTTCTCTTCGTACATGCGTACGCATGGCGAATCATGTATTATGTCGTAAGGTAGTACTGCTTCCGCACCGTACACCCTAAAAAATGGTGTATATCCGGTGGTGCGATCCAGCGTGGTCCGCAGCCCCTAGAGTACGGAGTCGAGCTCCTCGACCCAATGAGTATCTGACTTTGTCAAGGATCGCACTAGTCTGGGTTTGATGTCGCTCATGATGAGACCATTTGCCCGTTCGACCTAGCCATTTGTTTGAGGATGGTAGACGAAAGCATAGTCGAGCTTAATGCCCATTTTGCCGCACCAAGCTTTCACCTCATCGGTCGTGAAATTTGAGCCATTATCGGTGATGATGCTGTGGGGGACACTGTATCGGTGTACGACCCCGGATATAAAGTCTATTACTAGTCCGAATTCGACCGTTTTCACTGGTTTGGCTTCTATCCATTTGGTGAACTTGTCAACCATGACCAATAAGTATTTTTTCTTGTGGCTTCCCCCTTTAAGGGGTCCAACCATATCTAGCCCCCAGGCCGCGAAGGGCCAAGTTATGGGGATTGTTTGGAGAGCGGTAGGGGGCATATGACTCTGATTGGCAAAGAGCTGGCAACCGATGCAGTGTTGGACACGGTCCTGTGCGTCTGCTCGGGCTGTCGGCCAATAGAAACCTGTACGGAAGGCTATGCTGACTAATGCTCGAGCCGCAGCGTGGTGCCCGCCCAGTCCGGCATGGATTTCAGCCAAGAGTTGCCGCCCTTCCTCTTCGGAGATGCACCTTTGGAGCACTCTGGTGGCACTTTTCTTATAGAGTTCCCCTTCATGGGCCTTGTAAGCTTTAGAACGCCGAACGATGCAGCGTGCTTCATTTTGGTCTTCGGGGAGCTCCTGCCTATTTAGGTAGGCCAAGAAAGGCTCAGTCCACGGGGCGATAACAACAATTATTTCGTGGGCTGACGATGTTATTTCGGTGGTGGAGCCTCCGATTATGTCTGATAGTTCAGAATCTGGGGATGTATTCAGATCCGTGCTGGTATTGTCGGGCTCCCCTTCCCATACCACGGATGGCTTGAACAGCCTTTCCAGGAATATGTTAGGTGGGACAGGGTCGCGTTTAGCACCGATGCGGGCAAGGACATCTACCGCTTGATTGTTTTCTCGAGCCACATGGTGGAATTCGAGCCCCTCGAGCCGAGCTGACATTTTAAGGACGGCATTGCGATAGGCCGCCATTTTCGGATCCTTGGCATCAAAGTCTCCATTTTTTTGTGATATTGCGAGGTTTGAATCTCTGTGCACTTCTAGGCGTTGAATGCCCATAGAGACTGCCATCCGAAGACCATGCAATAGAGCCTCATATTCGGCTGCATTGTTGGAGTCTGTGTATATTATTTGGAGGACGTATTGGACCGTGTCTTCGGTGGGAGAGGTCAGGACTACGCCTGCTCCCAATCCGGCCAGCATTTTAGAGCCGTCAAAGTGCATGATCCAGTTAGAGTACGCGTCGTACTCTTTAGGGAGTTCGGCTTCCGTCCATTCGGCGACGAAGTCAGCTAATACTTGCGACTTGATAGCCCGTTGAGGCTTGTATGTTATGTCAAATGGAAGGAGCTCGATGGCCCATTTAGCAATCCGGCCCGTGGCATTGTGGTTATTTATTATATCGTTTAGTGGTACTTCGGAGGCCACCGTAATCGAACACTCTTGAAAGTAGTGTCGTAGCTTTCGGGATGACATGAAGACCGCGTATGCTATTTTTTGATAGTGTGGGTATTGGGATTTGCATGGGGTGAGGACCGTGGATATGTAATAAACCAGCTTCTGTAGCGGGAATTTGTATCCGTCAACCTCTCGTTCAACGACGAGTACTGCGCTTACAACTTGATGTGTTGCAGCTATGTACAGCAGCATAGGTTCGCCGATATTTGGCGCTGTTAGGACTGGATTATTGGCAAATAAGGTCTTTATTTCATCGAGTCCGGCCGCGGCTGCATCCGTCCACACAAAGTGTTCGGTACGCCAAAGAAGGTGGTAAAGAGGCAATGCCTTTTCTCCTAACCTGGAGATAAAGCGGCTCAAAGCAGCCACGCATCCAGCTAGTTTTTGGATGTGTTTGAGGTCTGTTGGTATAGCTAACTGCGACAAAGCTCGGATTTTTGCCAGATTAGCTTCGATTCCTCTATTGGAAACGATGAAGCCCAACAGTTTTCCGGAGGGGATGCCAAAAGCGCATTTCTCCGTGTTCAGCTTGATGTCGTATGTTCATAGGTTGTCGAACGTAAGCCTCAAGTCATCTATTAGGGTTTTGACGTGTCTTGTTTTATGACTATGTCGTCCACGTATGCCTCCACTGTTTTGCTGATTTTCTTTTCCAGGCATGTTTGAATCATGCGTTGATAGGTTGCTCTGGCATTCTTAAGCCCGAAAGGCATAGTGTTGAAGCAGAAAGGGCCATATGGCGTTATGAAAGCTATTGCAGCTTGGTCGGACTCTTCCATATTTATTTGATGGTATCCAGAGTATGCATCGAGAAAACACAGCGAGTCATGTCCTGCTGTGGCATCGATGATTTGATCGACGCGAGGGAGGGGAAAGGGATCCTTGGGGCAGGCCTTGTTAAGGTCTTTGAAGTCGACGCACAGGTGCCAGGATTTGTCCTTCTTTGGTACCATCACCAAGTTCGCCAGCCAATCCGGATGTTTGATATCTCTGATGAATCCGGCCTCAAGTAGCTTGGCTAGCTCTTCCCCCATGGCTTGCCGTTTGGGCTCTGAAAATCGCCTTAGGGTCTGTTTAACAGGTTTGTATCCCTTCAATATGTTAAGGCTGTGTTCGGCCAATTCGTGTGGGATGCCCGGCATGTCCGATGGGTGCCAAGCGAAGATATCCCAATTCTCGCGTAAGAAGTCGCGCAGTGTGGCGTCCATAGCGGGGTTCAACTGCGTTCCGATGGAAGCTGTCTACGTGGAGTCCGTTTGGTGGACTTGTAATTTGACTATCTCATCTGCGGGTTTAAGTGAGGTGGACTTGGGTTGCTTGTCGAGTATCACGTCGTCCCTGTCCACGGTGGCGCGAAGCGTTGTTAATTCTTCTGCTGCTAGGGCTTCGGATAGTTCTTCTAAGGCTAGTGCTGCGGTTTTGTTTTCGGCGTGGAGTGCGACGTCCGGATCACTAGCTAGAGTGATGATTCCATTGGGTCCGGGCATTTTAAGCTTCATATACCCATAATGGGGTATGGCTTGAAAGCTTGCAAACGCGTCCCGCCCTAGAAGGGCGTGGTATCCGTTGTTGAAAGGAGCCACTTGGAGGGTGATTTCTTCGGACCTGTAATTCTCTAGGGTGCCGAATACCACATCGAGTGTAATTTTTCCCGCACACCATGCCTCCCGACCAGGGATAATTCCCCTGAAGGTTGTTCCACTTTGTTCAATGCGGCTTTTGTCAATCTCCATCTTCTTGAGTGTTTCTTCGTAGATTAGGTTTAATCCGCTTCCGCTGTCCATGAGTATTTTAGTGAGCCGAAAGCCATACACTATTGGGCTGAGGACCAGAGCGGCCGGCGCCCGGACGGACTGGAATTAGGGTTCGTCACTGGCATTGACAGTTATAGAAGTGTTGTTCCACGGATTTATTTTTGGCACATGGCAAATTTCAGTGGAGCTTCGATGTGCTCGCTTGTGCCTATTGTTTGAGGCGAAGGTCTCGAAGACTATTAGTACCATATTGTGTTCCTTGGCAGGATGTGGTTCTGCTTTATGGCTCTCGAGGAGATCCTCGCCACTCTTAGCTACCTGCCAGAGTATCCAACATGCTCTAAGGCTATGGGTCGACGTTGCATCCGGTGTGCTGTGAACCTTACTTGGCCCGTTGAGCCATTCTTCCAATACGGTTCCACGCTGTCGGATTTCGGGTTCCGGCAGACCCTCTAGATTCGAACACTAGGGTGCGCGTGGAGATTTCGCCCTCTGCCTACCTGCACCTCACCGCCTCGCTATGATCTAAGCAATCAAAGGAACAACACAAGAGACACAGGGTTTATACTAGTTCAGGCCACCATTGTGGTGTAATACCCTACTCCAGTGTGTGGTGTGGTGGATTGCCTCTTGGGCTGATGATGAACAATACAAGGAAGAACAGCCTCGCGAGGGTCTGTTCTTGGCTGGTGCGATGAACTTCTAGGGGGAGTTCAGTCGCTCTCTGAATCGATGCCCCTACCCTGGGAGTGGCTAGTCCTATTTATAGGCAAAGGCCCTGGGCCTCTTCCCAAATATTGAGCGGGAAGGGCGCCAATAATTGGCCATTTTGAAAGGGAACATCTAGTACACTTATCCTGACTAAAGTTGGTCCTCGCCTGCCAAAGGCTCTGGTGGTGACGCCGGCTTGGGCTCCACGATGACCTCCATCCTGCCGTTCTGCTGGTCTTTGTCTTGTTGCACTGAAATGGATGCCTTTGCTTGATGCTCTTGCCTGCACTTGCTCCCTTTGCACCAAAGAGGAAAGAAGGACACTGCGCGGGCTGGCGCCCACCTGGCACCCTTAGTCATCATGTCTTGCGTCATGGGCATCTCGTGAGGTACCCCACCTTGATCTCTCCACCTCCTCGCGAGCCAGCCTGACGAGGCCAGGCCTGAGGAGGCTCCCTGTCGTCCACCCCGTGAGGCTTGGCCCCTCGCGAGGGTCTTGAGCTTGTGCTGATGAAGATGGCCCGCGCTGGGCCGCTCCTTGAGCCACGCCGCAGGCCGCAGGCAGGCAAGTCTGGGGACCCCCGTTCCCAGAATGCCAACAGTAGCCCCTGGGTCCAAGGCGCGCCCGGACTTGGTTGAGCAGAGAAGCGAAGGGGTAAGTGCGAAGCGCCACTGGCCCTAACAGCCTGCGGCCTCGGGCACCACGTGGCGGTTGATTGGACGTGGGTGGCCCCGCTCTCCCACGACTCCTCATTTTGTGCCCAGCTAGGTGGACCCGTGGTTGCACACAGTCTTTCCTCTTTCCGCCACTCGACCGTCCCCTGCTTTTCCTCCTCTCGAGCTCCAGTCTCTGCTTCCAATCCAATCTCGAATCCTCCCTCTTCCCGTCGCCATGGCTCCGACGAAGAAGGGAAAAGGGAAGAAACCGGTGCCTCCGCCTCGCCCGCCGCCGTCGGCGGCTCCCGTCGTCGATCGGTCGATCATACTCAACCGAGAAGGCTTGGGCAAGGTCGGCTCTGCTCTGGCCACCATCTTCAATGAGTGCGGGAGGACGACGGCCTGGCCCGCATCCCACTTCTCCATCGACGGAGTGGTCACCGAGGTCCAGTACTTTGCCGACGCCCTGTGGGCGGGATTAGTTCCCCCCTTTTCCGATTTCTTCAACGCTGTGCTTTCCCATTACCAGATCCATATGATGCATTTGGGTCCTCAATCCATTACTCTTCTTGCCGTCTTCGCCTTTGTCTATGAGGCGATGATGGGCATTCCTCCTTCGGTTGCCTTGCTGCGCCACTTCTTCTCTCTGCGCATCGTCGATCCCACCCAATGCTCAGGGTGCGTGAGCTTCATTGCCGCACCAGAAACAGCGGCTTCAGGGATTGATTTCAGCCTTCCTCCGTCCGCGCCTGGGTCCCGCGAGCGGTGGCTGTACGTGGATGTAGGGGTGCCCAGTCCCCTGCTCTCGGAGCCAAAGTCGCCTGCTATCCCCAATTCATGCTGGGGCCAGGAGACACTCACGAGCCCCCGGCTCATCTTCGTCTGGCATCACTTCGTGCTCTTAGGGCGCTTGGTGTGACGGCGCCCAAGGTGGTGAAGGAGTTCCTGCTACGCCGCATTGCTCCTCTCCAGCGCCACTCCCGCCGGATGTGGGCCTTCAGCGGGCGTGAAGATTGCAGGAGGCTCTAGGAGGAGGACCTGACGCCCGAAGCACTGAGGAAGGTGCTCTTGGTCTTGACTGGGACCTTTCCCCCGGCAGCGTCCGGCATGGGGGGGCTTTGTTGTACGTTTGCTCGAATAGGGGCGACTTTGTGAAGCAGATGCCCGGCTTCGACGAATGGGGGATGCGCCCCGCCGGCCTCAGGGGTCCCCGCGAGAACCCAGTGATGGTGACTGCCCTCCCAGTCGCCCACGGTGGTCCTTCCTCGAGTGGTGGAGCAGGAAGGCATGGGCCGCCGGAGGCTGAGGGGGGCCCCACCGGAGTGACGATGCCAGGGGGCACTCCTGAGGGGGCAGCTGCTGAGGCCCGTACTGCTGCGGCTGGAGGCATTGAGCCGTGCCCACGGCACCCATGGTTGAGGCCCCTGGGGCCCCAGCTATCCTTCTTCGTGAGGCGACCGGAGGCGTGCATCAGGACGACGCACCAGACGCTGGGCATCTTGACGCTTCTTCCTCGTTGCAGGCTGACCCCTGCGCTCAACTCCTGGGTCACTTCTGCGTTGACTTCGAGGCTCTCCGGAAGAAAAGGAAGGCCTTGGGTGACGATTACCCTTACCGCCTGCTGAAGTGCCAGAAGTATTTCGCCATTGATGAGTAAGCCTTCCCCTTTCCTAGCTCCTGATCCTGCCGTTGCTTTGGCTGATCCTTGCTCTGCAGGGCCCTTCCTGCCGAGCTCACGGAGATGGCTGAGGAGCCATCCCCCCAGGCTCCGCCCTCTCCACCACCTTCAAGCGCTCCGAGTTCCAGCAGAGCCCTTGCGGTGAGGCCGGTGGGAGAGGTGAGCCATCCTATCGTGCATCGCGGCCCTGCGCGCCTCGCGACCCTCCTTCGCGAGCCCCCTCGGGGCATAGCCAGCCTACCTTGGGCTTCACGTCTGATCGTGGATGGTAATTGGCTGAGGTCGGCCCTGCACTCTTCATTTGGGGAGCGGCTGGCTCCTGGCCGGGCTTCTAGCGAGGCGTGCCTGGCCATCACGAGGGCGCCAGCCCCCAGCCCCCTGCCCAGGGAGGGAGTGCTGATTCGTGGCCCCCCACACGTACTTGGGGCGGATGACGATGCAGAAGATGTGCTTGAGCGTGCCTGGAGGCGTCGCGTTCTTCGCCAAGGGTTTCTCCGGAGGGCGGCTGACGTGGTGAGCCGGCTTGGTGAGGAGCTTGATGATGAAGACGCGTGCCTTGAGGCTGAGGGCCTGCGCGTGGCTGAAGAGAGGCGCAAGCTGAAGGCAGCTGTTGCCCTTGCGCGCCACCAGTGTGACCTTGACAACGAGGAGGCCGAGGTGTTGCTGGCGGCCTCTTGGGAGGCTCGCTCCCGGGCCGTCGAGGAGGCCCGAGGGGCTGACCAGCGGCGCGAGGCGTCGGAGGAGCAGGCACGGGAACTCTTGGCCCGGTGCCACTCCCTGGAGCAGTAGGTGGAGGCGCACGAGACGGCCCTTGCATCGATGAAGGTGGCTTCGGTCGACCAGGCAGAGCTCCTGAGGTGTGAGGAGGCACTGACGCTGGAAGCTGCTGAGCGCGCACGTGATCTCGAGCGTCTGGAGACGAGAGAGTGCTTGGTGAGACAGGCGGAGGACGACGTCGCTGCGCGCGAGGCTCGAGTCCTGGTAGAGGTTGGACGTAGGGTGGCGACAGCCTGCTTGAACCTTGAGCGCGAGTTCGAGGAGAGGCTGGGGTTGATCCGGGTCGAGGCCGAAGGCAGGACCGCCGCCCTGAGGGCCAAGCTGGAGGAAGTGACGCGGCGGGCCGACGCTTCCCGGGCCGCCCTCGATGTAGCGCAGGAGGAGCTGACTACCTCCCGCGCCGAGGCGCTTCTTCTCCGCCAGTGGGTGGACGAGGCTGAGGCCGTTGCTCGGCAGAACGAAGACGAGATACGCCAGCGGCGGATTCTGGAGCACGAGCACGGCCCCATGCTCGCCAGGCTCCGGGAGAGAACCAACGCGGCCTTGGATAACATCTGCGAGGCGGCTGTTGACCAGCCCCACACAATCAACTATGCTGGCAATCTTCTGTTCTTCATCGACGTGGTGACGCAGCTGGAGGCGCGGTCGATCGGAGCCAACAGGCTAGTGGAGGAGAGGAGTCGCGCCCTGCTCGGGCGCGCCTTCTCTCGTGTCTTCAGCTACCTTCAGAACATGGACCCCAACTTCGACTTTGATGCCGCCATCGCCCCAGTGCCCCAGGCCGTCTAGGCTGACCTGGCGCGCTGGGTGGAAGACAACGTGGATGCCCTTGTCAGGGCCTTCGCTTCTGATAACGACGGTGCGGTCGTGGCTGCTGATGAAGGCGACGTGGTGAACGGCCCTGATGCCGCTGCCGGCGGCACGGAGAACGACGGCGAGGCCAGCGACGCCAGCGACGATTCAGGAGGCGCTCCCGAGGATGCATTGGGGGATTTATCTGATTGACCGCGTGTTATCTCTGCTTCTTTATCCTGTGCAGATAGAGTTCGGGCCTTGCCCTGAAGGTTGTAAGAGCATTTTGGGAGGGGGAGCCCCTCATGCAAAAACTCGCATTCAACGTCTTAGTAAATGCAATATCACCCGTACGCCTGCGCCAAGCGGCTGACCTTGCGACGAGCCGGCTGGCTTGTTTACCTTCGACCCGCATGGGCCTCGAGTTAGCCTGCGGAGGGCTGTGGTGCCTCGACCGTCTTCTGAACGATCCCATCAAACCTGTAATGAAAACCTCCTGAGAGGGCACGGCGACGGCAGTCTGGGCTGCACGCAAGCTAGGCCTGGCCCGGCTCGCGAGGGGCTCACGAGGGGAGGCAGCTGAGGCAAAGTGGTAACCAGAACGCGAGAGATTGCTCGAACGAGAGTAAACACATCTTCCCCGAAAACACGCAAATCCTCGAGCTCAAATCCAACTTAAATTCAACGGGGAAATCGACAACCAAGGGGAAAAGCAACGAAAGCAAAAAAAAGGCCGCGTTCGGCACCTAATCTAGTCTTGGACGTCTTCTCACCAGCGCGGAGCTAAGTGCTGCCACTGGGCGTGGGAGGGAGCCCCAGGGCCTGAGGCCGGCACCCCTAAGACTCCGGGGCGTGTACAACCCCACTCATTATTACGTGAGAGTGAAACGGGGCGGCGAGCTTCACAGGAACTGGGGCTTCTTCACAGGTACCGGCCTTGCTTCATATCGCCAGAAAAGGGCCCCGCCTTGCACCACACTCTAGTGCCACTGACGACGATCGGAAACCAGGACGTCGCCGATGGGGTAGAGCGGTCGCCAGCGATTCCCTCGACGACCACAGGTCCTCTGCCACGGGCAGGCCCTGAGGCACCTCCCCAGCAGAGGGCCTACCTCCTGAGGACGCCTTGCTCCGAACGCCGTGGTGGTGATGTCGGATCTTGGCCCCTCTCCTGCTGCCCCCGACGCCGTCCTCCTGAGGGGTAGGAAACTGCGGGAGTGGGGCAGCCGCCCGTTGTGGTGACCTGCACCTCTTGCGATCCATGGTTTGCGTATGCCGGCTCCTGAGGAATTAGTGGTACCTGATAATCGTTGTTTCCAGCATAGCCGACGGGGCCTTCCCGGGGCTCCTGGAAGAGCTCAGCTTCTGTTGCCTCGTCCCCCCAGCTTGGGCCGAGGAGCGAGCCTTGTTCGACCTCATGCACGCGCCCTTGGTCCATCATATGGGGCACGTACTCTTCTGGGGCCGCCATCCCGAAGGCCGTGCCGTAGCGCCCTGGATGCCATGTAGTGCTGCTTGGGGTGCCCGGCTGGGGGTGGCAGCGGCGGCCCACCGGGGTCGTGGGTTGTGGCGAGTCCTTCTTCGATGGCCGGGGGCGGAGGCAGCGCTGCTGCTGGCCCGGTGCTGACGGCCTCGCCGGCGTTGGGGTGGCCTTGGAGTCCGCTTGGGGCTGCACGGGCATGCATCGAGCCCCCGCGCGGGCCACCCTGGACCTGAGGTGGGAGTTAGGTGCAGAAGGGGGGAGCCCCCGAGGCGGCGAAGACCAGTAGCTCTGCCACCCGCTCTAGCAGCACATCGTGACCGCCTTCCAGCAGCCTGCACTGCAGCAGCTCACGGGCCACCGTGAGCGCGGCCCTCGAGTTTGCCTGCTCCCGTCGGGTGTACGGCACCGTGGCCGCAGCATGGTGGGAGGCCCTCGCCGCCGACCGCGCCTGCCGCGTTGTGAGAGCTGTTGTTGCCTGTCCGCACCGCCCGCGGCCCGCAGCGCCCTGCGGACCGCGAGCTGCCTGGGGCATGGGGTTTCCTAGGGCGAGCGGCTCTGCATGGGCGGGCCAGGCTGCCCAGGGATCAGGGTTGCCTGTCTGGTCGCTGGACATGATGATGACGATGCGATGGGACGCGAAGCGGCAGAAGGTGGATTCCGGCGCACCCCTACCTGGCGCGCCAAATGTCGGATTTTGGGTTCCGGCAGACCCTCTAGATTCGAACACTGGGGTGCGCGCGGAGATTTCGCCCTCTGCCTACCTGCACCTCACCGCCTCGCTATGATCTAAGCAATCAAAGGAACAACACAAGAGACACAGGGTTTATACTGGTTCAGGCCACCATTGTGGTGTAATACCCTACTCCAGTGTGTGGTGTGGTGGATTGCCTCTTGGGCTGATGATGAACAATACAAGGAAGAACAGCCTCGCGAGTGTCTGTTCTTGGCTGGTGCGATGAACTTCTAGGGGGAGTTCAGTCGCTCTCTGGATCGATGCCCCTACCCTGGAAGTGGCTAGTCCTATTTATAGGCAAAGGCCCTGGGCCTCTTCCCAAATATTGAGCGGGAAGGGCGCCAACAATTGGCCGTTTTGAAGGGGAACATCTAGTACACTTATCCTGACTAAAGTTGGTCCTCGCCTGCCAAAGGCTCTGGTGGTGACACCGGCTTGGGCTCCATGATGACCTCCATCCTGTCGTTCTCCTGGTCTTGGTCTTGTTCCACCGAAATGGATGCCTTTGCTTGATGCTCTCGCTTGCACTTGCTCCCTTTGCACCAAAGAGGAAAGAAGGACATTGCGCGGGCTGGCGCCCGCCTGGCACCCGTGGTCGTCATGGCTTGCGTCATGGGCACCTCGTGAGGTACCCCGCCTTGATCTCTCCGCCTCCTCGCAAGCCAGCCTGACGAGGCCGTGCCTGAGGAGGCTCCCTGTCGTCCACCCCGCGAGGCTTGGCCCCTCGTGAGGGTCTTGAGCTTGTGCTGATGAAGATGGGCCGCGCTGGGCCGCCCCTTGAGCCACGCCGCAGGCCGCAGGCAGGCAAGTCTGGGGACCCCCGTTCCCAGAACGCCGACACACGCCTTGGGGCGGGTTTTGGTTTCTTGGGAATTTAGTTGGTCGACTTACGAGAGTTCGGCCGTTTAGTTCGGACAAAGGTTTTGGTTAGGGCCGTACTATCCCAAAATTCTGTTTGGGTCTTCTAGGCACTTTCCGTCGCACAGTACTTCTGTACTATGGTTGCCAAGTCCGTAAAGTGCACTATGTCACGACGACTTATAGCATTAAGGAGTCCTTTGTTCGTGCAGTTTCTGCAGAAAAGAGAGACTACATCCTCCTTGTGGCAGTCCTTGACCTTATTAAGAGCAAGGAGAAATCTGGCCCAGTAACGGTGTACCATCTCCTGGGGCTCCTGCTTGATACGGGAGAGACGGTTTAAGTTCGAGCGGGCGTCGTTGGCTGAATCCGGATTCTGATCCGATTTGACGCCCGGGGGCACGGGAAGTACCAAGCCTGACAGTTCGGGATCTGGGGCATTACCTAATCCCTTCGGCTCAACGCCCGATTCTAAGTCCGGGATCTGGGTCATGTCTTCATTTGGGTGGGTGTTCGGCTCACTGAGTTCGGTGATCCGGACATAATTCATCCTCAAAGTTGAGGGGCAACCAACGTGTGGTTCCTCCACTACCGCTATCTCATGGGTGGCCGGCGGGGATCTAATGCCCCTTTGGCCGGGTTTAAGCCCAATCCGGTCACAGTCTATAGCGACTCCCAAAGCGGCGATGCGATCCAAGAGCTCATTTAAGGGAGGAGAACTCAATCTGATCCATCTTTTCGGCAAGCTCCGAATCGATGCGAAGGTTATGCGTGATGACCCGAGAGGCCATTGTCGGCGCGACAGCCGATGGGGCGGTCATAATGAAGCTGCCAAGCCGGAGAGTCTGGCCTACAGCCAGCGCTCCCCCAAAGGTGATGTCGTCCTTGACAACTAGACGAGCCATCGAGCCTTTGCAGCGACGACACAGAGGAACTCTCAATGAAAGCACCAATGTCGGTGTCAAAACTGGCAGATCTTGGGTAGGGGGTCCCGATTTGTGCGTCTTAGGCTGATGGTAACAGGAAGCAAGGGACACAATGTTTACCCAGGTTTGGGCCCTCTCGATGGAGGTAAAACCCTACTTCCTTCTTGATTAATATTCAAGATATGAGTAGTACAAGAGTAGATCTACCACGAGATCGTGGAGGCTAAACCCTAAGAGCTAGCTATGATGGTATGATTGTAATTGTGATCGGCCTTCTAAGGACCATCCTCTCCGATTTATATAGACACCGGAGAGCTAGGGTTTACATGGAGTCGGTTACAAGGAAGGACATATAATATCTGGATCGCCAAGCTTGTCTTCCACGCAAAGGAGAGTCCCATCCGGACACGGGCCGAAGTCATGAGTCTTGTATCTTGATGCTTCTATAGTCCGGACGATGTATATAGTCCGGCTGTCCGGATACCCCCTAATCCAGGACTCCCTCACTCATCGCTGGGAGTGAGTACTTCCTTCATAGGCTTGTTGAACGGTGATGGGTTGGATGAGATTCATCATGTAATCGAGTTAGCTTAGTTAGGGCTTGATCCTAGTATCCACTATGTTCTGAGATTGATGTTGCTTTGACTTTGCTATGCTTAATGCTTGTCACTAGGGCCCAAGTGCCATGATTTTAGATATGAACCGTTTATGTTTTCACCATTATATCTATGTTCTTGATCCGATCTTGCAAGGTATATGCACCTATTACGTGTTATGATTTACATACCGCATGGTGACAATAATTGGGATTCTTTCCAGTGATTATCGCAATTTGAGGAGTTCACGTATTCACTATGTGTTAATGCTTTGTTCTAGTTCTTTATTAAAAGGAGGCCTTAATATCCCTTAGTTTCCTTATGGACCCCGCTTCCACGAGAGGGTAGGACAAAATATGTCATGCGAGTACTTTTCCATCAGCGTGTATGACTATTTACATAATACATGCCTACATTATATTGATGAACTGGAGCTATTTCTGTGTCGCCCTAGGTTATGACTATTATATGATGAATATTATCCAACATTACCACTGATCCAATGCCTATGATCTTTTCACATATTGTTCTTGCTAAGTTACTATTGCTATTGCTACTGTTACAACTGCTACAAAACTGTTACTATTGTTACTATTACCACTACTATTGTTACTACTACTATCAAACTATCATATTATTGTGATACTGATCACTCTGTTGTAGATATTTACTCTCCAGGTGTGTTTGAATTGACAACTCAACTGCTAATACTTACAAATATGCTTTGGCTCCCCTTGTGTCGAATCAATAAATTTGGTTTGAATACTCTACCCTCGAAAACTGTTGCGATCTCCTATACTTGTGGGTTATCAACAAGTCAAAATATGAAACAAGACACCGAGGTAACCACAAAGGAATTGGAGATTTTGCAGACTGAAATTTGCACTATTTGAATCCGGCCAATCCTATTTTCTGAAGAGATTATAGTACGAATGGTAAGTTCTGTTGATGCGCGTCCATGATGTATGAGCTTTATTTGACCAGTGTATGTAATTTATCACTGGTGGCGAACTATGATGCCCAGTGGATGTATTCTTTTGTAATTTCTTTATTGTATAGCATAGGATTATTCTTCGTTTCTATGCCTTAATCTCTTTATTGTATGGTGTAGGTCTTTTAGAGTGGATAGTATAGAATAGGATAATTCTTTGTATATTCTATCGTTGAAATGGGGGCCAACATGCCCAAATATTACCTGCACACCATCCGAATAAACAAACATGGGTAGTCAAACTAGGCCTTAATTGGGCTGGCCAACTTATAGTTAGTGGATCCTAATCTATGTGGGCTCATAATGGCTCATATGGCCCAATCAACTAGGCCCGTTACAATTAGTGGATTTCGGCCCCATGTGGGCTCATTGTAACAAGGTCTCTTACCAGGCTGTTAACGGGCCAAAAGCTCGATAGGGCCGCAGTAATGGAAACGACATGTGGGCCTCTAGTAGGCGGAAATAAATGTTAGTTTTGTCTCGGCCCATTTCCATGTTGGGCCATTAAGAGGCCTAAAGCTTTTTGGCCCAAAAGAGTCCCAATGTACAACATAGGCTTTTAACAAGCCGAAAGTCGGGTCAGGCTGGAATTGTGCTGTGGAGAATGTGGGCCGCTAATGGACCCAAAGTCAGGTGGGACCATCAAAGGCCCAACTATTGTGTGGGCCATTAACAGGCTAAAAGACACAACGGACTAGGGATTGGCCCAACTACAGAATGGGTCAAGAAAAGGCCGAAAGGCATACTTGCGGGATATTGGCCCATCTCTATGATGAACTGCTAACAGGACGAAAGAAGTGTCAGTGTCAAAAGTGGCAGATCTCGGGTAGGGGTCCAGAACTGTGTGTCTAAGGATCGAAGGTAACAAGGAGGCAGGGGACACGATGTTTACCCAGGTTCGGGCCCTCTTGATGGAGGTAATACCCTACTTCCTGCTTGATTGACTTTGATGAGTATAGGAGTTACAAGAGTTGATCTACCTCGAGATCGTAATGGCTAAACCCTAGATGTCTAGCCTGTATGATTGTGTGTCCGCCTATGGACTAAGCCCTCTGATTTAGATAGGCACCAGAGGGATCTAGAGTTGTACAGAGTTGGTTTACAGAGAAAGGAAGGTACACGATCCGAACGCCAAGCTTGCCATCCATGCAAAGGATAGTCCCATTCGTACACGAGGGAGGTCCTTCTACCTTGTATCTTCACGGCCCATCAGTCTGGCCCATGTCACATAGGCCGGCTCCCCGAGGACCCCATAGTCCAGGACTCCCTCAAGAACCTCAGGTCGCAATTGAGCCCAAGGATGTAGCGAGATGTTAACAGGCTGGAACTAACGATGGGCCAGAATGCTTTCAAATTTATAATGGGCCTTTGACGGGCCGATTTTTCATAACTCGTATGGGCTGTGGTTATGAATGGACCAGACACAAGTAGGCCTCTAATGGGTCAGCCTACTTATTTTGATAGGCCTAGCCTTTTAACCTAAATGGGCCACTGTTGGGCCCTACCACGTGTCGACGTATCATAGGTGCCTCCTGACCATTGGATGAATGACATCTGCTGTGGTGCGGAGCTGACACGTGGTTCCTTCGGTCAATGACAATTTTACACATGGAAAATCGCCATTGGTCTGGGTTGTTAACGAGTTACCGGATCCAAAACCGGACTCGATAGCTTAACGGTGACCCATTATGGTGGATGCCTCATGTTGGTTACCCTTGATGAAAGCACTTCCATGACGCGCCATTTATCATCATGGAAGTTGACACTTTCATGATGATAATTTGAGTATTGTCATGGAACACTTCTACGACAACACAAGTATGACTATCTTGGTTCTGGCATAAAAATCGTCATGGATGTACATGCGTCACAGAAAACATGAACTACTGTGACAAAAACGTATCATCATGGAAGTACTATTTTTGTAGTGCTTGCAACTCGGACCGAGCTTTTCAATCTCCACGGAAGAAGCTGCAGATACATTAACACATGATTTAGCGCTCAAAGTAGACACATCATAATTTTAGTACAATTTTCAATTGCTAAAGCTTTTTGGTATTTACCTTGAGCCTCCTCCATCTGCTTCTTAGGCACATATGCATCCTTCTCGGACCGGTCCATCTTGTAGTTCAGTTCTTCCAACTCTTGCGAGTTGGATACTGAAACCGAGGACGACACCTAAAAAAGGAATTGTTAGCTTCCACGAATGATATCGATCCCCTGATCGGCTTTGTTTATCCGGTCAGGATCTTGGGGGCTACTGTGCATTTGTCCTTATACATGTTTTTTTCATTAAGACCCCCGAGTAAGATCTTTGTATCTAACTCAGGACTCGGGGGCTACTATGGTTATACACTTGCGGCACGTGTCCGCAGTGGTATAAGTCTTTGGACCATTTACTTTCTACTTATCCGCTAAGGATTATCGGATGCATTTAGTGCTAACAGCCCTGTGCATTGATGTAATGTCTAAAAGATGATTATAAGCTTACCTCAAAACCTTCGTATAGGCCCTTGAAGACCTGTCTTATTCCAACCTCTATGGACCGGATTTTTTTAATGTCGCACCTAGAAGGACGTGCGGTGTTCGGCGATGATGGAGGAGCCCACCATGGATGCCTCCATCTCTTCATTCCACCCTGTGGCCGCCTGCCCTCCAGTAGGCAGGGATGGATGAACCACCTCGCTTGTCCCCATTGAGGGAGGAAGTGTCATCGTGGTAGGCTGCTGAGGTGGGTCTGGACTAATGGGGGCCGAGGTTGTCGGCTGCCCCAGTTTTTCCCCTTCCATGGAGAAAGGGTTCTTCCTCGGTGGGTCCTTGGAGGCCAAGGCCTCCACCTCGGCCATGGAGACATTGGCGCCACCCCCGTAGGCAAGGGTGGGGCTTGCTGAGAGGTCACCTCCCTACCCTGTCTTGGCAAGAGGGGAGGGGGGACGCTCCTCTAATGCGCTGGGTGGAGGGATCCCACTTGACGACTTCTTGTTGCTAATGTGGGAGCGCTATGGGTTGTGAAAGGTATTTGATCACGGCCACGGCAAAGAGAGTTTGTAGCTCGGGGGACCGGTTATCTTTGGGTAGCAGCATCGAACACTTGATGAGCGCCGCCTTGGACGCCCATTGCTGAAGGCAAAGAAGGCAGGTTTAGACAAATATGAAAAATGGAATTACTGGTATGCATATGGGATGGTGGTTACCTTGGATGGGCCGCTTGCGGTGTTGTAGCCATTGCGCGGACCGTCCACGGGGAACTCGATTTGGGATGGCTTGAAGAGAGCCATCCACATCCCCTCAATGCCGGTACGGAAGAAATTCCATAGTGTCGGTATGTCGTCAGGCTTGTAAAGCCACATGGGGAAAGCCCAAAGCTTGAGGGGGAGAGTGTAGCGATGCAGCATCACATCCACCACATCCACTAGCTTATATTTTTTCTTGAGAGCCCGGATCCTCTCCTGGAGGGCGATGACCTCATCTGGACTGCCCCACTCCAGGCCTTGCTTCTGTCGGGACACCAGCTTCCTCAGAGGTGTACCCGTGAAGGTGGGAGTCACGGCCTAGCCCGTAGCGGGTGGCTCAATGATATAGAACCACTCGTGCTGCTAGATCTTTACGGTCTCGATGAAGGTTCCCTCCAGCCACTCCGGCTTCTGGAATTTGCTGGTCATGGCACCTTGCTACCTCTTGATCATGCGTTGGTTTTCCCGTGAAGAGGAAAGGGTGATGCAGCAAAGTAGCGTAAGTATTTCCCTCAGTTTTTGAGAACCAAGGTATCAAACCAGCAGGAGGTTACACGCAAGTCGCCTTGTACCTGCACAAACAAATAAGAACCTTGCACCAACGCGATAAAGGGGTTGTCAATCCCTTCACGGCCACTTGCAAAAGTGAGATCTGATAGAGATAATAAGATAAATTTTTTTGGTATTTTTGTTGTATAGATTGAAAAGTAAAGATTGCAAAATAGTAAACGAGATGCAATGTAAATAAAAGAGATATAAAACGATGGAAAAGAGACCCAGGGTCCATAGGTTTCAGTAGTGGCTTCTCTCAAGATAGCATATCTTATGGTGGGTGAACAAATTACTGTCGAGCAATTGATAGAAAAGCACATAGTTATGGCATGATCATGTATATAGGCATCACGTCCATGACAAGTAGATCGAAACAATTCTGCATTTACTACTATTACTCCACACATCGACCGCTATCCAGCATGCATCTAGAGTATTAAGTTCATAAGAACAGAGTAACGCGTTAAGCAAGATGACATGATGTAGAGGCATAAACTCAAGCAATATTATATAAACCCCATCTTTTTATCCTTGATGGAAATAGTACAATACATGCCTTGCTGCCCCTGCTATCACTGGGAAAGGACACCACAAGATTTAACCCAAAGCTAAGCACTTCTCCTATTGCAAGAAAGATCGATCTAGTAGGCCAAACCAAACTGATAATTCAAAGAGACTTGCAAAGATATCAAATCATACATATAAGAATTCGACAAACACACCGCAAAAAGTATTACATCGAATAGATCTCCAAGAAGATCGAGGAGAACTTTGTATTGAGAATCAAAGAGAGAGAAGAAGCCATCTAGCTAATAACTATGGACCCAGAGGTCTGTGGTAAACTACTCACACATCATCAGAGAGGCTATGGTGTTGATGTAGAAGCCCTCCATGATTGATTCCCCCTCCGGCGGAGTGCCACAAAAGGCCCCAAGATGGGATCTCACGAGTACAGAAGGTTGCGGCAGTGGAAATAGGGTTTCGTGGTGCTCCTGGATGTTTTCTGGGTATATGTGTATATATAGGCAAAAGAAGTAGGTCAGTGGAGCCATGAGGGGCCCACGAGGGTGGGGGCGCGCCTACCCCCCTGGGCGCGCCCTCCTACCTCGTGGCCGCCTTGTTGCTTCCTTGACATCCACTCCAAGTCTCCTGAATTGCGTTTGTTCCAAAAATGATTATCCCGAAGGTTTCATTCCATTTGGACTCCGTTTGATATTACTTTTCTGCAAAACACTGAAATAGGCAAAAAAACAACAATTTGCACTGGGCCTCCGGTTAATAGCTTAGTCCCAAAAATAATATAAAAGTGCATAATAAAGCCCATTAAACATCCAAAACAGATAATATAATCGCATGGAACAATCAAAAATTATAGATACATTGGAGACGTATCACACCCCCGCACTCAGTGAATTCGGCACCGCTACTCTTCGGCTTGACGCATAAGGTCTTTAGCCACAGGCCGAAGTACGGCTCCATGCGCAGGAATGCCTCACACGCTATGGTAAAAGTGGTGAGGTGCATGATGGAGTTTGGGGCTAGATTGTGGAAGTCTATTCCATAGAAGAAAAGGACCCCCCACACAAAAGGGGTGTCGGGGGGACACCAGACCTCGGATGAGGTGGGAGATAAAAACAACCAGCTCCCCAAGCTGGGGAGTGGGGACACATTGGCTGGGCTCAGGCGCCCTGCAGGCGGCATCGGCGGGGATGTATCCCACCACCCGGAGCTCGCTGATGGTGGCGTCGGTGACCTTGGAGGCCACCCACCTACCCTTCAAATCCGCATCAACCATTAGCGAGGGATGCAAAAGCTTGGAGAAAGCCTTAGGCTTGGAAAGGAGATTGGGGTGCGAGAGCTTGGAGGGTTCGGGCGTTGGAGCAGAGGGAGAGCGTGAGAATAGATTCGTTGGCCCCCGCTCTTTATAAGTTGGTAAAAATACGAAGTGTCCCCTTCGTTGTGCCAAAAAAAATTCCACGTTTCGGCTGATCGTGCTGTTATGGCTGTGTTGGGTGAAACAATTGATTGATGATCTCCCCTAAAATGCAGGCATGATTTCTACTTTTGTTACGACGTGCCAATAAGAGTGTTGCATCAAACCACGATCAAATAAGTAATGACTGATGTATATGATGTCATGGGTGGTGATGCTTCGGTAAAGTTGTCAGTAATTGACAGCCCAACACACCTAGGCTTTTAGTCTTTGAGACTAATAAAGCCGTGCACATCAGATGAGTGAAGTTGCGTTTTGGTAGCACATGGTCAGTTGGCCTTATCCCTAGTCAAAAGGATAATGTTCAACGGTTGGGGATCTACAGGCTTTGTGTGGATGCTTAGCCTGGGGAGTTGCACTTGCCATGCTAAACTGAAGACCATCAAGCCGAAGACACTGTCCGAAGAAGATTATTGACCTCGGCTTCAAAGACAAGTTCGGGAACTACTAGCGGTGTCCTGGACTTAGGGGTCCCGGCCTGGCTAGCCTAGTCCATAGGCCGAAATGAAGGCCCTCTAATAAGGAATGACTCCAGAGGCTTCCAATCTGTGGCATAAGCATATCGGGCTTCACCGAGGACTTGGCGTGTACTCCAAGTATGACTATCGGATTTGGCATGTAACCCCTAGATGGAAACCGACCATCTGTAGCCCTAGATAGCACTGGTGCCTATATAAACTATAGGGTTTAGTCCGGAGGCAAACACTGATGACCCACAATTATAGGGAATCTATCGTAGCCTTTTGATAAGTAAGAGTGCCAAACCCAACGAGGAGCAGAAGGAAATGACAAGCGGTTTTCAGCAAGGTATTCTCTGCAAGCACTAAAATTATCGGTAACAGATAGTTTTGTGATAAGATAATTCGTAACGGGTGACAAGTAACAAAAGTAAACAAGGTGCAGCAAGGTGGCCCAAAACTTTTTGTAGCAAAGGACAAGCCTGGACGAACTCTTATATAAAGCAAAGCGCCCCCGAGGACAGATGGGAATTAATGTCAAGTTAGTTTTCATCATGCTCATATGATTCGCGTCTGTTACTTTGATAATTTGAGATGTGGGTGAACCGGTGTTTGGGTGTTGTCCTTCCTTGGACAAGACTCCCACTTATGATTAACCCCTCTCGCAAGCATCCGCAACTACGAAAGAAGAATTAAGATAAATTTAACCATAGCATGAAACAAAATGATCCAAAATAGCCCCTTACGAAGCAACACATAAACTAGGGTTTAAGCTTCTATCGCTCTAGCAACCCATCATCTACTTATTAATTCACAATGCTTTCCCCTAGGCCCAAATCATGGTGAAGTGTCATGTAGTCGACGTTCACATAACACCACTAGAGGAAAGACAACATACATCTTATCAAAATATTGAATGAATACCAAATTCACATGATTACTCATAACAAGACTTCTCCCATGTCCTCAGGAACAAACGTAACTACTCACAAAGTATATTCATGTTCATAATCATAAATTATCATTAAGGATATGAATATATGATCTTCCACCGAATAAACCAACTAGATCAACTACAAGGAGTAATCAACACTACTAGCAGCCCATAGGTACCAATCTGAGGTTTTGAGACAAAGATTGGATACACGAGATGAACTAGGGTTTGAGAGGAGATGGTGCTGGTGAAGATGTTGATGGAGATTGACCCCCTCTTGATGATAGGATCGATGGTTATGACGATGACGATGATTTCTCTCTCCCGGACAGATGTTTCCCCGACAGAACAGCTCCACCGGAGCCCTAGATTGGTTCTACCCAGGTTCCGCCTCGAGACGGCGGCGCTTCATCCCGGAAGCTTCCTTCTATTTTTTTCCAGGTCAAAACAGACCATATAGCATAAGATGGGCGTCGGGGGACCCCCAGGGGGCCCACAAGATTGGAGGGCGCGCCCTCCACCCTTGTGGATGACAGGTGGCCCCCCTTTGCTGCTTTCTTCGCCCAATATTTTTTATATTTTCCAAAAATATTCTCCGTGAAGTTTCAGGACTTTTGTAGTTGTGCAGAATAGGTCTCTAATATTTGCTCCTTTTCCAGTCCATAATTCCAGCTGCCTGCATTCTCCTTCTTCATGTAAATGTTATAAAATAAGAGAGAGTGTGCATAAGTATTGTGATATAACGTGTAATAACAGCCCATAATGCAATAAATATCAATATAAAAGCATGATGTAAAATGGACGTATCAACTCCCCCAAGCTTAGACCTCGCTTGTCCTCAAGCGAAAGCCGATATCGAAAAATATGTCCACATATTTAGAGATAGAGGTGTCGATAAAATAAAATATGGACATGAGGGCATCATGATCATCTTTAGCACAACAACATATATTGTCATAAAATTTCTTATGCTAAAGTAAAAATTCATTCACAAGGTAAAGTATGAATCTGAAACTTCATTGAAAACTAACAAACTATGATATCGGTCACTGAAGCAATTGCAATTTATAATAACATCGAAAAGAGTCAATAGAAGAGCTTTTCAGCAAGTCCACATACTCAACTATCATTTATTCTTTTGCAATTGCTACTCATGCGATACTTATAGGTACAAACTTTCAATCGGACATAGAGAAAGATAGGGGCTTATAGTCTCGCCTCCCAACCTTTTACCTCAAGGGTAATGTCAATAATAATACTTTATGAAAACCTACATCCGAGTGGACATATATATATATATATATATATATATATATATATATATATATATATATATCCGGATCTCTCCAACACATAGTGCTTGCCAAAGGAAAAAGTGTAAAAAAGAAAAGGTGAAGATCACCATGACTCTTGTATAAGGGTAGAAGGTAAAAATAAAAGATAGGCCCTTCGCATAGGGAAGCAGAGGTTGTCATGCGCTTTTATGGTTGGATGCACAAAATCTTAATGCAAAAGAACGTCACTTTATATTGCCGCTTGTGATAAAGAAATTTATTATGCAGTCCGTCGCTTTTATTTATTCCATATCACAAGTTCGTATAAAGCTTATTTTCTTCACACTAATAGATCATACATATTTGGAGATCAACTTTTATTGCTTGCACCAGTGACAACTTATTTGAAGGATCTTACTCAATCCATAGGTAGGTATGGTGGACTCTCATGGCAAAACTAGGTTGAGGGATGTTTGGATGCACAAGTAGTGTCTCTACTTGGTGCAAAGAATTTGGCTAGCATGAGGGGGAAAAGCAAGCTCAACATGTTGGAGGATCCATGACAATATAACTTCTATTCGGATATAAGGAAACATAACCCAAAATGTTGTCTTCCTTGTCCAATATCAACTTTTTAGCATGTCATATTTTAATGAGTGCTCACAATCAAAAAAGATGTCCAAGATAGTATATTTATATGTAAAACCTCTATTTCTTTATTACTTCCTATTAATTGCAGAAATGACCAAAACTATGTTTGTCAACTCTCAACAACTTTTATTCATCATACTCTTTATATGTGAAGTCATTACTCTCCATAAGATCAATATATGATATTTTTATTTCTTTTTATTCTTTCTTTGATTCCCTCAAGATCATAGCAAGATAACAAAGCCCTCAACTCAAAACTACTCTTTATTATATATAACTCACGGACTCGATTATATAGAGAGAGATCAAAACAAAACTAAAAGCTAGATCATACTAAAACTTTATTCTACTAGATCAAGAGATATCCAAAAGGATCAGACTAAGAAAAACGATAAAGTTAGAGGTGTGATGTTGATACGATACCGGGGCACCTCCCCTAAGCTTGGCAGTTGCCAAGGGGAGTGCCCATACCCATGTATTTATGTCTCTTCCTTAAGAGGTGGTGATGATGGAGTTGTTGATGATGTAGGCTTATCTTCCATCTTCCAAGGCATAGGCTCACCATTGTAGAAGGATAAACGAGTCTCCGGGGTCCTCAAATCTGTAGCCAAACTCATTCTCTTGAATCTATATTCATACTCGCAGTTTTGGTTTTGCAGGTCATAGATCTAGGCTTGTAGATGCTCGATTTTTTCATGAAGCTTGAAGATGGCCTCCCCGATGTTCTCGACATCCATCTTGTGATTGTTGGTGAACTTCACGATCATCGTGTGATTGGTGTTGAGTCCATGTTCCACCATCCCTTGACACTTCAAAACTTCTTGTTTCATTGCCTCAAGTCTTGTCTCCATGATTCCAGTCTTCTTCGGCCCCTCAACATCGCGGATGTGCAGCATCCCCTCATGCATCTGAATGGTTTGAGGGTGTTGCAGCACCTCTGTGGTAAGGGTTGATGACCTTCTCTAAAAACTTGTCCTTGCGGGGCGCTTGGAGATGTCATGGTGATCTAGATCTGTCAGAAAAACAGCTCGAAACAAAACAGAGGATTTTGTCGTGGTACGGTGGTCAAAACCTTTGGGAGATTATATAATTAATTATTATCGACAAAAAGAAGTATTGTGCAAGAAAACGGAGTCCAGGGGGCACACGAGGTGGCCACATGGCAGGGAGGCGCTCCCTCCACCCTTGTGGTTGCCTCGTGCGCTCTTCGGACTACTTTTAATTTTCCTTATTTTTTAAATATTCCAAAACTGAGAAAAATTGCTATTAGAACAGTTTTGGAGTCGGTTTACTTACCGTACCATATACCCATTCCTTTTCGGAGTCTAAAACATCCTAGAAAGTGTCCCTTCTGTACTCCTCTGGTGTTACAGTGTCAATAATATTGGTCTCAACATTTATGGGATTACCTGAGATATAATGCTTGATTCTTTGACCGTTCACTACCTTCAGATTTGTGCCTTCGGCGTTGTTGATTTTTATGGCACCGGAATGATAGACCTCCTCGATAATGTAAGGACCTTCCCACTTAGAGAGAACCTTTCCTACAAAAAATCTTAAATGGGAGTTGTATAGCAAAACATGATCACCTACATAAAACTCACGCTTTTGTATCCTTTTGTCATGCCATCTTTTAAAACTTTCTTAAACAACTTGGCATTCTCATACGCTTGGGTTCTCCATTCATCAAGCGAGCTTATGTCAAATAACCTCTTTTCACCGGCAAGTTTGAAATCATAGTTGAGCTCTTTGATTGCCCAATAAGCTTTATGTTCTAGTTCAAGAGGTAAGTGTAAGTGACCATCCTTTCCATAAACTATTTTATATGGAGACATACCCATAGGGTTTTTATAAGCAGTTTTATAAGCCCATAATGCATCATCAAGTTTCTTGGACCAATTCTTTCTAGATCTATTAACAGTATTTTGCGAAATCCATTTAATCTCCGTATTGCTTAATTCTACTTGACCACTAGACTGAGGATGATAAGGAGATGCAATTCTATGGTTAACATCATATTTAGCAAGCATTTTACGAAAAGCACCATGAATAAAATGTGAACCACCATAAGTCATTAAATATCTAGGGACTCCAAACCTCGGAAAAATAACTTCTTTAAGCATTTAAATAGAGGTGTTATGATCAGCACTACTAGTTGGAATAGCTTCTACCCACTTAGTAACATAATCAACAGCAACTAGAATATGTGTATACCCATTAGAGGAAGGAAAAGGTCCCATATAATCAAAACCCCAAACATCAAATAATTCAATAACAAGTGAATAATTCATAGGCATTTCCTGGCGTCTACTAATATTACCAATTCTTTGGCATTCATCACAGGACAAGACAAACTTACAAGCATCCTTGAAGAGAGTGGTCCAATAAAAACTAGATTGCAATACCTTATCTGCAGTTCTATCGCCAGTGTGGTGTCCTCCATAAGCCTCGGAGTGGCACTTGTGTAGGATTTGTTCCTATTCATGCTCAGGTACACAACGTCTAATAACACCATCTACTCCTTTATAAAGGTGTGGGTCATCCCAAAAGTAATGTCTTAAATCATAGAAAAACTTTTTCTTTTGTTGGTATGTGAAACTAGGTGGTATAAATTTAGCAACAATGTAATTAGCATAATCAACGTACCATGGAGTATTACAAGAAGCATTTATGACAGCTAATTATTCATCAGGAAAGCTATCATGTGGTTCATCAAGAACATTTTCTAACCTAGACAAGTTGTCTGCAACGGGGTTCTTAACTCCATTTTTATCAATAATATGCAAATCAAATTCTTATAATAAGAGAACCCATCTAATAAGTCTAGGTTTAGCATCTTTCTTTTCCATAAGATATTTAATAGCACCATGATCAGTGTGAATAGTTACTTTGAAAACAACAATATAAGATCTAAACTTATCACAAGCAAAAACAACTGCTAAAGATTCCTTTTCAGTAGTAGCATAATTCCGATGGGCACTGCCTAGAGTTATGAAAGTGCAACTATCCCTGGGTGGTTTTGGTAATTCCTAACAACATATAGCTCATTGAGCTAATGCTATTTCAAGATAAATATTTCAGGAAAGCTCAATGATTGGCATGGCATGGATGAGAAAAGTGGACCCCTCAAAATACTAGACAAAATGATTGGCTCAAGCTCAAAGCACAAGACTCTACATTTTCTATTTTTAGTGATCCAAGATCACATTGAGTCTATAGGAAAAGCCAATACTATCAAGGAGGGATGAGGTGTTGCTTAATGAGGTTCTTGCTCAAAATGCTTAGTGATATGCCCCAAAGCCCTCAACTACTTTCTCACATCCACCTATGACCTAAAACAAAAGTCAAACTCGGCCCCACCGATTCTTTCTATCCAGCGCCACCGAGTTCAGATGTCATAGCCACTTCCACAAACCCTAGTCAAATCGGTCTCACCGATAGGGATCTCGGTCTCACTGAGATGGGATTGTAATCTCTCGGTTTCCCTTCGTAAGGTTTCGGTCTCACCGAGATGGGCGATCGGTCCCACCAAGGTTGCAATGTAAACTCTCTGTTTCCCTTTCATAACGTTTCGGTCCAACCGAGATGAGTGAATTGGTCCCATCGAGTTTGCCTGACCAACTCTCTGGTTAGCTTATTACCAAAATCGGTCTCACCAAGTTTGTGTAATTGGTCTCAACGAGATTACGTTATGCCATAACCCTAATGATATCGGTCCCACCAAGTTGACATGTCGGTCCCACCGAAAATGCTAACGGTCACATGATTTGCTAAATCGATCCGACCGAGTTTCCCAATTCGGTCCCACCGAGATTGGTAAGTTGTGTGTAATGGTTAGATTTTGTGTGGAGGCTATATATACCCCTCCACCCCCTCTTCTTTCGTGGAGAGAGCCATCAAAACATGCCTACACTTCCAACTTAATTTTCTGAGAGAGAACCACCTACACGTGTGTTGAGGTAAAGATATTCCAATCCTACCATATGAATCTTGATCTCTAGCCTTCCCCAAGTTGCTTTCCACTCAAATATTCTTTCCACCAAATCCAAATCCAGTGAGAGAGAGTTGAGTGTTGGGGAGACTATCATTTGAAGCACAAGAGCAAGGACTTCATCATCAACACACCATTTGTTACTTCTTGGAGAGTGGTCTCTCCTAGATTGGCTAAGTGTCACTTGGGATCCTCCGACAAGATTGTGGAGTTGAACCAAGGAGTTTGTATGGGCAAGGAGATCGCCTACTTGAAAGCACAAGTGCTCCCTGGGAGATTTTGCTAATTAATGTCAACATATCTCTTGTTGGACTAACACTTTTACCTAGTATGTTTCAGATAAGTACAACAATGAAGTGCCATGGACTAAAGGATGTGGAACCCCTTCAAGATGCTAAGGACAAAGGATTGGGTGAAGCTTCAAGAACAAGACTCTACATTTTGTATTTTAGTGATCCAAGATCACATTGAGTCTATAGGAAAGCCAATACTATCAAGAAGGGATGAGGTCTTTCTTAATGAGGTTCTTGCTCGAAGTGCTTAGTGATATGCACCAAAACCCTCAACTATGTTCCCACATCCACATTTTACCTAAACCAAAAGTCAAACTCGGCCCCACCGATTCTTTCTATCCGGCGCCACCGAGTTCAAATGGCATAGCCACTGCCACAAACCCTAGGCAAATCG
Source organism: Triticum dicoccoides (assembly GCF_002162155.2). Lineage (NCBI taxonomy): Eukaryota > Viridiplantae > Streptophyta > Magnoliopsida > Poales > Poaceae > Triticum > Triticum dicoccoides. The sequence continues at coordinate 452,484,619 of NC_041385.1, forward strand.
GTTTCACCGATAGGGATCTCGGTCTCACCGAGATGGGATTGTAATCTCTCTATTTAGCTTATTACCAAAATCGGTCCTACCGAGTTTGAGTAATCGGTCCTACCGAGATTACATTGTAAACTCTCTGGTTCCCTTTCGTAACATTTCGGTCTCACCGAAATGAGCGAACCGATCCCACCGAGTTTACCTGACCAACTCTCTGGTTAGCTTATTACCAAAATCGGTCTCACCGAGTTTGTGTAATCGGTCTCACCGAGATTACGTTATGCCCTAACCCTAACCACATCGGTCCTACCGAGTTGCATGTCGGTCCCACCGAAAATCCTAACGGTCACTAGATTTGCTGAATCGGTCTGACCGATTCTCTCAATTCGGTCCCACCGATATTGGCAAGTTGTGTGTAAAGGTTAGATTTTGTGTGGAGGCTATATATACCCCTCCACCTCCTCTTCATTCGTAGAGAGAGCCATCATAACAAACTTACACTTCCAACTTACATTTTCTGAGAAAGAACCACCTACTCATGTGTTGAGACCAAGATATTCCATTCCTACCATATGAATCTTGATCTCTAGTCTTCCCCAAGTTGCTTTCCACTCAAATCTTCTTTCCATCAAATACAAATCCTGTGAGAGAGAGTTGAGTGTTGGGGAGACTATCATTTGAAGCACAAGAGCAAGGAGTTCATCATCAACACACCATTTGTTACTTCTTGGAGAGTGGTGTCTCCTAGATTGGCTAGGTGTCACTTGGGAGCCTCCGAAAAGATTGTGGAGTTGAACCAAGGAGTTTGTAAGGGCAAGGAGATCGCCTACTTCGTGAGATCTACCGCTAGTGAGGCAAGTCCTTCGTGGGAGACGGCCATGGTGGGATAGACAAGGTTGATTCTTCGTGGACCCTTCTTGGGTGGAGCCCTCCATGGACTCGCGCAGCTGTTACCCTTCCTGGGTTGAAGTCTCCATCAACGTGGATGTACAATAGCACCACCTATCAGAACCACGGCTCAAAAATCACCGTGTCTCCAAATTGCATTTGAACTCTCCAAACCCTTCCCTTTACATTCTTGCAAGTTGCATGCTTTACTTTCCGCTGCTCATATACTCTTTGCATGCTTGCTTGAATTGTGTTAAGATTGCTTGACTTGTGCTAAGTTTGCTAAAATCTGCAAAAGACTAAAATTGGGAAAAGGATAGATTTTCATTTGGTCAAGTAGTCTAATCACCCCCCTCTAGACATACTTCCGATACTACAAGTGGTATCAGAGCTTTGGTCTCCATTTCTTTGGTTTAATCACCATTGGAGGAAGATGGATGAGTCTACTTTGGGGAGTCTTAGACATAGAGTGCCTATACTTGATGGAGAGTATTTTCATGAGTGGAAAAATGAGATGCTTGTGATTTTCAATCAATATCATTTGAACAAGTACATTGCTAGACCTTGTGCACCTCATGTTGATTCTATGCATCCTACCCTTGATGAGTCAATTGACATGATCAAGAATCTTAGAACTGTTAATCTTAGAAACTTGATTGGAAACTTGCCTACTCTTGAGTGTGCCTACACTATATGGAAATTTCTTGAGGAACGATTTCCAGATTATTCCTTGAAAATCTAGATGAAATTCTTCATAAGTCTATTGCCTTGAGTAAGATGAATTCCAATGATCCTATGTTTGGTGATTGTCTATTCGAACTTACAAATCTTATGTGTGCCAAAGGAAATGTTGGAATAATTAGCGATATTATTTTCGAAGCTACTAGACTTCATAAAGGAGATCATTGTCAAACTCATTCTAATGAATCACTCTCTCTAGGAATTGATCCACCACATGACGATGTTGAACATGGATACTATGATGAGGATGATGATAGTGACTTTGATCTTGATAATGCAACGAGACACTTTGGTCTTATGGAAAATCTTCGGGGATACATGGCAGGAGGAAAGGAATGGGTTCTTGACAGTGGATGTACCGATCACATGACCGGAGATAAAGACATGTTTCGTGAGCTTGCTGAAAACGATGGTCCTCGAAAGTATGTCACTTTCAGTGACAACTCGAAGGGTAAGGTGGTTGGCCCCGGTAAGGTGGCCATCTCACATGATAGCAACTCGAAGGGTAAGGTGGTTATGCTCATTGAATCTCTTGGCCACAACTTGCTTTCAGTATCTAGACTTGCTGATTTCGGTTTCAATGTCCTTACTGAAGTAGATTGCCAAGTGTTTCGTAGAGATAATCATAAAATGGTCTTTACCGGTATACGTAGAGGTGATCTTTACATTGTTGATTTCACTAAAAAGGCTCAACCTAGAACTTGCTTTATTGCTAAATCCTCTAAACGTTGGTTATGGCATGGACGATTAGGTCATGTTGGCATACGAAATCTTGACAAGCTTATTAAAGGAAATCATATCCTTGGTGTTAACGATGTCATATTTGATAAGGATAGACTTTGTAGTGCTTGTCAAGCAGGTAAACAGGTTGGAGGAAGGCATCCCGTAAAGAACATCATGACCACAAGGAGGCCACTCGAGCTACTTCACATGGATCTCTTTGGTCCTAATGCTTACAAGAGTCTCGGTGGAAATTCTTTTGGTCTAGTTATAGTTGATGATTTTTCAAGATTTACGTGGGTGTTCTTTCTCGATGATAAATCGCAGGTCCAAAAGATCTTCAAAAACATCGCTAGGAAGGCCCAAAATCAATTTGAAGTGAATATCAAGAAGGTTCGCAGCGACAACGGAACGGAGTTCAAGAACACAAATTTGGACACCTTTCTTGACGAAGAAGGGATTTCACATGAGTTCTCGGCTACGTACACACCTCAACAAAATGGAGTTGTTGAGAGGAAGAACCAGACGCTCATCGAAATGGCAAGAATGATGCTTGATGAGTATATGACGCCAAAGCACTTTTGGGCAGAAGCAGTTGAGACAGCTTGTCATGCAGCAAATCACTTGTATCTTCACAAGCTACTCGGCAGGACGGCATATGAGCTCCTCACCGGTAACAAACCCCAAGTTGGATACTTTCGAGTGTTTGGCTCAAAGTGCTATATTCTTGATAAGCATTGTCGTTCTAAATTTGCTCTGAAGTCTCATGAAGGTTTCCTACTTGGTTATGGCTCAAACTCTCACACTTACCGTGTCTACAACAATTTCACCCGAAAGGTTGAAGAAATGGTAGATGTGAAGTTTTATGAATCTAACGGCTCGCCAGTAGAGCAATTGCCAATTGATGTAGGAGACAAAGATCCCTCGGAAGCAATCCAAGACTTGTCTATTGGAAAGATTCGTCCAACGGAGGTGAAGGAGAGTAACTCGTCCGTCCAAGTGGAAGCTTCTACCACACGACAAGGTGAACCAAGAGTTCATATGGAAGCATCCACAAGTGGGACACACCAAGATGAAGAAAACGAGGAAGTACACCAAGAACGTCAACAACCTCCTTCTCCACCACGACAAGATAACGACAACGCCAACAATGAAGAAGGCCAAGAAGAAGAACAAGATGAAGAAGATGTTCAACCAAGACCCAAGCAAAAGCTTTCACGAGTTCGAGCAAGAATTGCTAAAGACCATCCCGTCGAGCAAATCTACAATGATATCCAAACCGGGAGAATCACTCGCTCTAAAACTCGTTTAGCTAACTTTTGTGAACACTATTCATTCATCTCTAGCATTGAACCTATGAAGGTTGAAGAAGCATTGGAAGATCCGAACTGGATAAATGCTATGCATGAAGAGCTACACAACTTCGAGAGGAATCAAGTTTGGACTTTGGTTGAGAAGCCCGATAACAACCACAACATCATCGGTACCAAATGGGTGTTTCGCAACAAGCAAGATGAAGATGGACAAGTAGTTCGCAACAAAGCACGTCTCGTCGCCCAAGGCTACACACAAGTCGAAGGTATGGACTATGGTGAGACTTATGCTCCCGTTGCTAGACTTGAATCCATTCGCATCTTACTTGCCTATGCTAATCACCATGATATCACCTTGTACCAAATGGACATCAAAAGTGCTTTTCTTAATGGTGAAATAGAGGAGGAAGTTTATGTTAAGCAACCACCCGGCTTTATCAATCCTAAGAAACCTAATCATGTCTACAAACTTCGCAAAGCTCTTTATGGTCTTAAACAAGCTCCTAGAGCTTGGTATAAATGCTTAACCAAGTTCCTTATTGAAAAAGGCTTTGAGATTGGAAAAATTGATTCTACACTTTTTACTAAAAGGGTCATTGGAGAATTATTTGTATGCCAAATTTATGTCGATGATATTATATTTGGATCAACCAACCCTCATTTTGGTGAGAAGTTTGGAAAGCTAATATCGAAGAAGTTTGAGATGCCGATGATGAGTGAACTCAAATTCTTTCTTGGGTTGAAAATCAAGCAAACTAAGGAAGGTACTTTTGTCTCTCAAATGAAGTACACCAAGGACTTATTCAAGAAGTTCAATACGCAAGAATGCAAAGGTATGTCTACACCCATGCCTACTAGTGGACATCTTGATTTGACCAAAGATGGTGAACCGGTTGATCAAAAGGTTTATCGCTCTATGATTGGTTCATTGTTATACCTATGTGCTTCACGTCCTGATATTATGCTAAGTGTGTGCATGTGTGCACGATATCAAGCTGCACCTAAAGAATGTCATCTTAAGGCCGTGAAAAGGATAGTGAGATACTTAATTCATACACCAAATTTTGGCATTTGATATCCTAAGAGGGCCTCTTTCAATCTTGTTGGCTACTCCGACTCGGACTATACCGGTGACAAGGTTGATAGAAGGTCCACTTCGGATACTTGTCAATTCCTTGGTAGATCTCTTGTGTCTTGGTCTTCCAAGAAACAAAACTCGGTATCCTTATCCACCGCCGAAGCAGAACACATTGCCGCTGGTTCATGTTGTGCTCAATTACTTTGGATGACCCAAACTCTTAAAGATTATGTGATATAGGTGAAACATGTTCCATTACTTTGTGACAATGAAAGTGCTATCAAGATTGCTCACAATCCTGTGCAACACTCTTGAACTAAGCACATTGAAGTTCGTCATCATTTTATTCGAGATCATGTTGCCAAAGGGGACATTAATCTTAAGCATGTTCACATCGAAAAACAATTAGCGGATATTTTCACTAAACCTCTTGATGAGAAAGTGTTTTGCAGGTTGAGAGGTGAATTGAACATCATTGATGCTTCAAACTTGGAGTAGGAACTCCATTTGATACATGCAAGACATGAGCCTATGACTAATCCTTGATATTTCTCTTATGATGATCTTACATCTTGGATATATTTGCACCGTGCATGTTATCTAACCCTTGTAGGTACTTGGATGAATCTAAATCTATGAGATTGTAACTCACTCACATCTCAAACAATCCCTACATCACCAAGTCTCTACATAATGGTGGTTGAAGACAAGGAATCACGAAACCATTCAAACATATCCTTTGACAAATTTATTATTGAGATTCATGATTGTCAATTTTGAGACACAAGTGTTCTTCCTTGCAAAAAAACCCATGTAGGTAGATGAACTCAAATTCCAAGTAGTTCTCCCAACTCTTGATGAGCTACATCAACCTTGAGCAACCCATACAAGTTCAACTACATGATCACGATCAACACCACCACCCAAGGTATGTCATTCCATCTTAGAGAAGCTTTACTCCAAGACATGAGTCAAAGCAACTCGACAAGATGTGAATACATCAAGATGCTTAAATGAAAAATGGTAACCCCATTTTGAGATTAAACGATGAGTATGACCTATGATCAAGTGATTACACTTGACTCCTAAGTCAATATACTCTAACATAGGTGACCTTGTCGCCGACCAATTCTAGATGAAGTTCTCTTGTGTTCTTTTATGTGCTCTTGCATTTGTCTCATGCATATTTATTTCCCCTTTCGAAAAAACTTCATATAGATTCCTCCTAAGTTTCTTCTCGTTTATTTTCTGTTCTGCATTCCTTGCATCCAATTCATTGCAAATCATTCGTCTAATTCCTTGCAAATCCTTGTGAGATCTTACTTGTCTAAGTGAGCTGAGGTGACAAGTGTTTTCTCTGTCATGAACTCGGTCCCACCGACCTGTTATTTTCGGTCCCACCGAAATCTTTCGGTGCTTCCGAAGTATACAACTCGGTGTTACCAATTTCACAACAGGAAAAACATCTTGCCACTTATTTATGTGATTCTTTTGATCCAGCTCCACTTAATGAATCTAGTCCTCTACCAGCATCACATTTTTCTTGCTGCTTTGATCTGTGACTCAAGGACCAAACCCATGTGACAACAAATCCAGAAGACCCTTCTTGGAAATTGATGTCAAAGGGGGATGTAGGACCTTGAGAAGAGGTGTCTAGAGGGGGGTGATTAGACACTAAGTACCAAAGTTGCAGTTTTTAGCCCTTTTTAAGTTTATAAGTGGAGTTTAGGCACAAATTTAACATTCACAGCACATAGCAAGTAAGGATGCAAAGAGTATATGAGCAGCGGAAATTAAAGCATGCAACTTGCAAGAATGTAAAGGGAAGGGTTTGGAGGATTCAAACACAATTGGAGACACGGATGTTTTTGGCTTGGTTCCGATAGGTGGTGCTATCGTACATCCACGTTGATGGAGACTTCAACCCACGAAGGGTAACGGTTGCGCGAGTCCACGGAGGGCTCCACCCAAGAAGGGTCCACGAAGAAGCAACCTTGTCTATCCCACCATGGTCGTCGCCCACGAAGAACTTGCCTCACTAGCGGTAGATCTTCACGAAGTAGGCGATCTCCTTGCCCTTACAAACTCCTTGGTTCAACTCCACAATCTTTGTCGGAGGCTCCCAAGTGACACCTAGCCAATCTAGGAGACACCACTCTCCAAGAAGTAACAAATGGTGCGTTGATGATGAACTCCTTGCTCTTGTGGTTCAAATGATAGTCTCCCCAACACTCAACTCTCTCTCATATGATTTGGATCTGGTGGAAATAAGATTTGAGTGGAAAGCAACTTGGGGAAGGCTAGAGATCAAGATTCATATGGTAGGAATGGAATATCTTGGCCTCAACACATGATTAGGTAGTTCTCTCTCAGAAATAGGATACTGGAAGTGTAGGTTCGTTCCGTTGGCTCTCTCCACAAATGAAGAGGAGGTGGAGGGGTATATATAGCCTCCACACAAAATCTAACCGTTACACACAATTTACTAATCTCGGTGGGACGGAATCAACAAACTCGGTCAGACCGATTTAGTAAACCTAGTGACCGTTAGGATTTTTGGTGGGACCGAAACGCAACTCAGTGAGACCGATATGGTTAGGGTTAGGGCATAACGTAATCTCCGTGAGACCGATTACACAAACTCGGTAGGACCGATTTTGGTAATTAGCTAATGAGAGAGTTGGTCAGGCAAACTCGGTTTGACCTATTACTCAAACTCGGTGGGACCGATATTGGTAATAAGTTAACCAGAGTTTTTGCATTGTAATCTCGGTAGTACCGATTGCTCAAACTTGGTGAGACCGATTTTGATAATGGACATACACAGAGAGATTACAATCCCATCTTGGTGAGACCGAGATCCCTATCGGTGAGACCGATTTGCCTAGGGTTTGTGGCAGTGGCTATGACAGATGAACTCGGTGGCGCCGGATAGAAAGAATCGGTGAGACCGATTTTGGCTTTAGGTTTAGGTCATATGTGGATGTGAGAAGGTAGTTGAGGGTTTTGGAGCATATCACTAAGCACATGAAGCAAGAGGCTCATTAAGCAACACCTCATCCCTCCTTGATAGTATTGGCTTTTCCTATAGACTCAATGTGATCTTGGATCACTGAAATATAAAATGAAGAGTCTTGAGCTTGAATCTTTAGCCAATCCCTTGTCCTTAGCATCTTGAAGGAGTTTCACATCCTTTAGTCCATGCCACTAAATTGTTGAACTTGTCTGAAATATACTAGATAAAAGTGTTAGTCCAACAAGAGATATGTTGACATTAATTACCAAAACCACCTAGGGAGCACTTGTGCTTTCAATCTCCCCCTTTTTGGTAATTGATGGCAACATACATCAAAGCTTTAGATAAAGATATAGAGAATAGCAAGTAAAGCTTTGGAAAGACATGTAACAAGCATAGGCTCCCCCTACATGTATGCAATCATGTGAAATATAGATTATAGAAGCATGTGAGAGCATAACCATGATAGAGTAACCAATGTGTTACATGTATCTTGGCCATATGCATCAGAGCAAAGAATATTAATGAAAATACCTTCATGCTCATGAGTCCTTCTTGCAAACAGTATGTACATCAGCAAGAATTCCTCATACACATGATTGTGATGCATATACTTACCTTGTATTCTTGAGTTGGCTTAGGATGGAATGAACCTGCACAAACAAGGTTAGATAACACAGGTACATCTACTAGCCAAAGCAAACAGAAGAAACTACAAGAATACCAAGACTGGGATGACATGTAGAGAGTGAGTACTAAGTACCACATTGGATTAGACATGTCCCCAAGAGTAAAGATATGCAATGAATTTAAATGATTTCTTTCCCGTAGATGTCTTGCTCCTCCTGAATCTAGCATGGGATACTGGGAGAAGATAGGGAACAGAAAATTAGAGCTGAAAGAATCTGAATGAACAGAGCTAGTGCAAACTAATGCAAATAAGCACATATGAACATGTCTTTCCCCCAAAAAGACATGTGGCATATCTCCTCTTGAACACCAAGCATCTGGGATCCTTGAGAAATACTTTCTACTTGAGTATTTTCTCCCCCTGGGGATCTCTCTCTCCCCCTGTGGAAGTGATATTCTCTGATGTGATCTCTCTCTAAATGATAAGCTTTGATGTGATCTCTCTCTCCCCATTTGACATCAATTTCCAAGAAGGGCTTCTGGAATTTGTCGTGAATGGGTTTGATCCTTGAGTCACAGCACAAAGCATTTATAAAAATGTGATGCTTGTAGAGGACAAGATTCATTGAGTGGAGCTGGAACAGATGAAACAAAGAATAAGTGGCAAACTATTTTTCCTATGGTGAAATCGGTGGCACCGAGTTGTATGCTTCGGTTGTACCGAAAGAATTTGGTTGGACCGAAAATAACTAATCGGTGGAACCGAGTTCATCGTAGAGAAAACACTTGTCACCTCAGCTCACTAGACTAATAGGATCTCACAAAGATTTGCAAGGAATTAACTAAATGATATGCAATGAATTGGATGCATAAAATGCAGAGCAAACAAGAAGAAAAGAAAGAAATCTAGATGAAGTTTTTTTTGAAAGGGGAAACAAATATGCATGAGACAAAAGCAAAAACACAGAAAAGAACACAAGAGAACTTCATCTAGTGATGGTCGGCGACAAAGTCACCTATGTTAGAGTATATTGACTTAGGAGTCAAGTGAGATCACTTGATCATAGGTCATACTCATTGTTTAAGCTCAAAATGGGGTTATCATTTTTCGTTTAAGCATCTTGATGTATTCACATCTTGTCGAGTTGCTTTAGCTCATGACTCGGAGTAAAGCTTCTCTAAGATGGAATAACATACCTTGGTTGGTGGTGTTGATCATGTAGTTGAACTTGTGTGGGTTGCTCAAGGTTGATGTAGCTCATCAAGGGTTGGGAGCACCACTTGGAATTTGAGTCCATCTACCTACATGGGTTAGTTCTTGCAAGGAAGAGCACTTGTGTATCCAAAAATGACAATCATGAAGCTCAACATAGAATTTGTCAAAGGATATGTTTGAATGGTTTCGTGCTTCATTGTCTTCAACCACCTTTGTATAGAGACTTGGTGATGTAGAGATTGCTCAAGATATGAGTAGGTTACATTCTCATGGAATTTGATTCAACCAAGTACCTATATGGGTTAGATAACATGCAAGGTGCAAATATATCCAAGACATAAGATTTTCATCATAAGAGAAATATCAAGGATTAGTCATAAGCTCATGTCTTGCATGTATCCAACGGAGTTTATACTCCAAATTTGAATCATCAATGATGTTCAATTCTCCTCTCAATATGCAAAACACTTTCTCATCAAGAGGTTTAGTGAATATATCCGCTAATTGCTTTTTGGTGCGAACATGCTTAAGACCAATGTCACCCTTAGCAACATGATCTCGAATGAAATGATGACGAACTTCAATATGCTTAGTTCGAGAATGTTGCACAGGATTGTGACCAATTTTGATAGCACTTTCATTTTCACAAAGTAATGGAACATGTTTCACATATATCCCATAATCTTTAAGAGTTTGGGTCATCCAAAGTAATTGAGCACAACATGAACCAGCGGCAATGTACTCCGCTTCGGTAGTGGATAAGGATACTGAGTTTTGTTTCTTGGAGGACCAAGACACAAGAGATCTACCAAGAAATTGACAAGTACCTAAAGTGGACTTTCTATCAACCTTGTCTCCAGCATAGTCTGAGTCAGAGTTGCCAACAAGATCGAAACAGGCCCTCTTAGGATACCAAATGCCAAAATTTGGTGTATGTATTAAGTATCTCACTATCCTTTTCATAGCCTTAAGATGACATTCTTTAGGACCAGCTTGATATCTTGCACACATGCACACACTTAGCATAATATCGGGACGTGAAGCACATAGGTATAACAATGAACCAATCATAGAGCGATAGACCTTTTGATCAACTAGTTCATCATCTTTGGTCAAATCAAGATGTCCACTAGTAGGCATGGGTGTAGACATACCTTTGCATTCTTGCAAATTGAACTTCTTGAATAAGTCCTTAGTGTACTTCTTTGAGAGACAAAGGTACCTTCCTTAGTTTGCTTGATTTGCAACCCAAGAAAGAATTTGAGTTCAGTCATCATTGACATCTCAAACTTCTCCGACATTAGCTTTCCAAACTTCTCACTAAAATGAGGGTTAGTTGATCCAAATATGATATCATCAACATAAATTTGGCAAACAAATAATTCTCCATTTACCCTTTTAGTAAAAAGAGTAGAATCAATTTTCCCAATTTCAAATCCCTTTCCAAGAAGAAACTTCGTTAACCATTTGTACCAAGCTCTAGGAGCTTGTTTAAGACCATAAAGAGCTTTGCGAAGTTTATAGACATGATTGGGTTTCTTAGGATTGACAAAGCCGGGAGGTTGTTTAACATAAACTTCCTCCTCTATTACACCATTTAGAAAAGAACTTTTAATGTTCATTTGGTACAATGTGATATCATGGTGATTAGCATAGGCAAGTAAGATGCGAATAGACTCAAGTCTAGCAACGGGAGCATAAGTCTCACCATAGTCCATACCTTTGACTTGTGTGTAGCCTTGGGCGACGAGACGTGCTTTGTTGCGAACTACTTGTCCATCTTCATATTGCTTGTTGCGAAACACCCATTTGGTACCAATGATGTTGTGGTTGTTGTCGGGCTTCTCAACCAATGTCCAAACTTGGTTTCTCTCAAAGTTGTGTAGCTCTTCATGCATAGCATTTATCCAATCCGGATCTTCCAATGCTTCTTCGACCTTCATAGGTTCAATGCTAGAGATGAAAGAATAGTTTTCGCAAAAGTTAGCTAAACGAGTTTTAGAGCGAGTGATTCTCCCAGTTTGAATATCATTGTAGATTTGCTCGACGGGATGGTCTTTAGCAATTCTTGCTTGAACTCATGAAAGCTTTTGCTTGGTTCTTGGTTGAACATCTTCTTCATCATCTTCTTCTTCTTCTTCATTGTTGGCATTGTCGTTCTCTTGTCGTGGTGGAGAAGGAGGTTGTTGACATTCTTGATGCACTTCCTCGTTTTCTTCATCTTGGTGTGTCCCACTTGTGGATGCTTCTGTATCAACTCTTGGTTCACCTTGTCGTGAAGTAGAAGCTTCCACTTGGACGGACGAGGTACTCTCCTTCACCTCCGTTGGACGAACCTTGCCAATAGACAAGTCTTGGATTGCTTCCGAAGGATCTTTGTCTCCTACATCAATTGGCAATTGCTCTACTTGCGAGCCGTTAGATTCATCAAACTTCACATCTACCGTCTCTTCAACCTTTTGGGTGAAATTGTTGTAGACACGGTATGTGTGAGAGTTTGAGCCATAACCTAGTAGGAAACCTTCATGAGACTTAGAAGCAAATTTATAACGACGATGCTTATCAAGAATGTAGCACTTTGAGCCAAATACTCGAAAGTACCCAACTTGGGGTTTGTTACCGGTGAGGAGCTCGTATGCCGTCTTGCCGAGTAGCTTGTGAAGATACAAGCGATTTGTTGCATGACAAGCTGTCTCAACCGCTTCTGCCCAAAAATGCTTCGGCTTCTTGTACTCATCAAGCATCATTCTCGCCATCTCGATGAGCGTCCGGTTCTTCCTCTCAACAATTCCATTTTGTTGAGGTGTGTACATAGCCGAGAACTCGTGTGAAATCCCTTCTCCGTCAAGATTGGTGTCCACTTTGCGTTCTTGAACTCCGTTCCGTTGTCGCTTCGAACCTTCTTGATCTTCACTTCAAACTAATTTTGGGCCTTCCTAGCGAAGTTTTTGAAGATCTTTTGGACCTGTGATTTATCATCGAGAAAGAACACCCACGTAAATCTTGAAAAATCATCAACTATAACTAGACCAAAAGAATTTCCACCGAGAGTCTTGTAAGAGTTGGGACCAAAAAGATCCATATGAAGTAGCTCAAGTGGCCTCCTTGTGGTCATGATGTTCTTCACGGGATGCCTTCCTCCAACCTGTTTACCTGCTTGTCAAGCACTGCAAAGTCTATCCTTATCAAAAATGACATTGTTAACACCAAGGATATGATTCCCTTTAATAAGCTTGTCAAGGTTTCTCATCCCAACGTGACCCAGTCGTCTATGCCATAACCAACCTTTTGAGGATTTAGCAATGAAGCAAGTTTTAGGTTGAGCCTTTTTAGTGAAATCAACAATGTATAGATCACCTCTATGTATGCCGGTAAAGACCACTTTATGATTGTCTCGACGAAACACTTGGCAATCTACTTCAGTAAATAGGACATTAAAACTGAAATCAGCAAGTCTAGATACTGAAAGTAAGTTGTAGCCAAGAGATTCAACGAGCATAACATTCTGAATGGAGCTATCATGTGAGATGGACACCTTACCGAGGCCAACCACCTTACCCTTTGAGTTGTCACCGAAAGTGACATACTTTCGAGGACTATCATTTTCAGCAAGCTCACGAAACATGTCTTTATCTCCGATCATGTGATCGGTACATCCACTGTCAAGGACCCATTCCTTTCCTCCTGCCATATATCCCTGATGATTTGCCATAAGACCAAAATGTCTCATTGCATCATCAAGATCAAAGTCATCATCATCATCCGCATCATAGTATCCATGTTCAACATCGTCATGTGGTGGATCAATTCCTAGTGAGAGTGATTCATTAGTATGATTTTGACAATAATCTTGCTTATGAATTCTAGTGGCTTCGGAAATAATATCGCTAATAATTCCAACATTTCCTTTGGCACGCATAAGATTAGTAAGTTCAAATAGACGATCACCAAACATAGGAGCGCTAGTATTCATCTTACTCAAAGCAATAGACTTATGAAGAATTTCATCTAGATTTTTCAAAGAATAATCAGGAAATCGTTCCTCAAGAAATTTCCATATAGTGTAGGCACACTCAAGAGTAGGCAGATTTATAATCAAGTTTCTAGGCAAGCCTCTAGTGATAAGATTAACAGTTCTAACGTTTCTAATCATGTCAATAGACTCATCAAGAGTAGGATGCATATGATCAGCATAAGGTGCACAAGGGCTAGCAATGTACTTGTTCAAATGATATTGATCGAAAATTACAAGCATCTCATTTTTCCACTCATGAAAGTACTCTCTATCAAGCATAGGCACTCTATGTCTAAGACTCCCCAAAATAGACTCATCCATCTTCCTCCAATGGTGATTAAACCAAGGTAATGGAGACCTCAGCTCTGATACCACTTGTAGGACCTTGAGAGGAGGTGTCTAGAGGGGGGTGATTAGACACTAAGTACCAAAGTTGCAGTTTTTAGCCCTTTTTAAGTTTAAGTGGAGTTTAGGCACAAATTTAACATTCACAACACAAAGCAAGAAAGCATGCAAAGAGTATATGAGGAGCAGAAATTAAATCATGCAACTTGCAAGAATGTAAAGGGAAGGGTTTGGAGGATTCAAACGCAATTGGAGACACGGATGTTTTTGGCGTGGTTCCGATAGGTGGTGCTATCGTACATCCACGTTGATGGAGACTTCAACCCACGAAGGGTAACGGTTGCGCGAGTCCATGGAGGGCTCCACCCAAGAAGGGTCCACGAAGAAGGACACTTGTCTATCCCACCATGGCCTTCGCCCACGAAGGACTAGCCTCACTAGCGGTAGATCTTCACGAAGTAGGCGATCTCCTTGCCCTTACAAACTCCTTGGTTCAACTCCACAATATTTGTTGGAGGCTCCCAAGTGACACCTAGCCAATCTAGGAGACACCACTCTCCAAGAAGTAACAAATGGTGCGTTGATGATGAACTCCTTGCTCTTGTGCTTCAAATGATAGTCTCCCCAACACTCAACTCTCTCTCATATGATTTGGATCTGGTGGAAAGAAGATTTGAGTGGAAAGCAACTTGGGGAAGGCTAGAGATCAAGATTCATATGGTAGGAATGGAATATCTTGGCCTCAACACATGAGTTGGTAGTTCTCTCTCAGAAATAGGATACTAGAAGTGTAGGTTCGTTCTGATGACTCACTCCACGAATGAAGAGGAGGTGGAGGGGTATATATAGCCTCCACAAAAAATCTAACTGTTACACACAATTTACTAATCTCGGTGGGACCGAATCAACAAACTTGGTTAGACCGATTTAGTAAACCTAGTGACCGTTAGGATTTTCGGTGGGACCGAAACGCAACTCGGTGAGAGCGATATGGTTAGGGTTAGGGCATAACGTAATCTCGGTGAGACCGATTACACAAACTCGATAGGACCGATTTTGGTAATTAGCTAATGAGAGAGTTGGTCAGGCAAACACGGTTTGACCGATTACTCAAACTCGGTGGGACCGATATTGGTAATAAGTTAACCAGAGAGTTTGCATTGTAATCTCGGTAGTACCGATTGCTCAAACTCGGTGAGACCGATTTTGATAATGGACATACACAGAGAGATTACAATCCCATCTCGGTGAGACCGAGATCCCTATCGGTGAGACCGATTTGTCTAGGGTTTGTGGTAGTGGCTATGACAGATGAAGTGGGTGGCGCCGGATAGAAAGAGTCGGTGAGACCAATTTTGGCTTTAGGTTTAGGTCATATGTGGATGTGAGAAGGTAGTTGAGGGTTTTGGAGCATATCACTAAGCACATGAAGCAAGAGGCTCATTAAGAACCACCTCATCCCTCATTGATAGTATTGGCTTTTCCTATAGACTCAATGTGATCTTGGATCACTGAAATATAAAATGAAGAGTCTTGAGCTTGAAGCTTTAGCTAATCTGTCGGTGTCAAAACCGACGGATCTCGGGTAGGGGGTCCGAACTGTGCATCTAGGCGGATGGTAACAGGAGACAAGGGACACGATGTTTTTAGCCAGGTTCGGGCCCTCTCGATGGAGGTAAACCCTACTCCTGCTTGATTAATATTGATGATATGGGTAGTACAAGAGTTGATCTACCACGAGATCAGAGAGGCTAAACCCTAGAAGCTAGCCTATGGTATGATTGTTGTTCGTCCTACGGACTAAAACTCTCCGGTTTATATAGACACCGGAGAGGGCTAGGGTTACACAGAGTCGGTTACAATGGGAGGAGATCTTCATATCATATCGCCAAGCTTGCCTTCCACGCCAAGGAAACTCCTATCCAGACACGGGACGAAGTCTTCAATCTTGTATCTTCATAGTCCGGGAGTCCGGCCAAAGGTCATAGTCCGGCCATCCGGACACCCCTAATCTAGGACTCCCTTAGTAGCCCCTGAACCAGGCTTCAATGACGATGAGTCCGGCGCGCAAATTGTCTTCGGCATTGCAAGGCGGGTTCCTCCTCCGAATACTTCATAGAAGATGTTGAACACAAGGATAGTGTCCGGCTCTGCAAAATAAGTTCCACATACCACCATAGAGAGAATAATATATGTACCAATCTAATCTGCTATTGTATTCCGTAGCGTGACATCACGCCACGGCCAAGCCTTTATTCGAATCATTTTCCTGTTCCACCTCAGTGCGTTTAGCGAGGCGGTTTCCTTGGCACGTCTTGTCAAAGCAGAGATCATGTCCCCTTATTCCGGGATTCTCATCCATACGGGTGTGGGTAACCCAACCGCGACATTAACTGCGGCGCTTGGGAGATAAGCGAGTTTTATTAGGCTGGTGGGGGTTTGTAGCTTCGGCCGCCCATATAAGGGGATAAGGATCTACCCTTTCCATTTCCGCCTTCTTCCTCCTTTGCTTATCCATCCCTGCGCACTCGAGCTCCAGCACCCAAGTCCGCACTTCCTACCTCAACCTTCTCCAATCATGTTCGGAGCGGGAGGTAGATGGATGGCCTCCTCCGTCACGGAGGGACAAATCAAAAAGTTGAGGAAGGTCGGATACTTGTTTGACGACATCGCGCACCGGCTTCCAGATGAGGGGCAACTCATCCCCACCCCTAGGCCCCATGAGAGGGTTGTATTTCTCCCACATTTCCTCCGCGGACTGGGCTTTCCTCTTCACCCGTTCGTTCGGGGGCTCATGTTCTATTACGGCCTGGACTTCCATGATCTGGCCCCGAACTTCATCCTCAACATCTCGACGTTCATCGTCGTGTGCGTGGCCTTCCTCCGCATCCAGCCTCACTTTGGTCTATGGCTAAAGATCTTCAGCATCAAGCCGAAGGTCGTGGGCGGCCGCCAAGCGGAGTGCGGAGGCGCATGGTGGGCAAGATAGCCAACGTGACATGGCTCGAGGGCGCCTTCATAGAGACCATCAAAGGGTGGCAATCGGGGTGGTTCTATATCATCGAGCCGCGTGACCCTGAATAGGAAGCGGCCCCCGAATTCCGATCTGGCATCCCCACACGACTCACATCTTGGAAAGAGACGGGCCTGTTGTGGGGTAATTCGGCAGAAGTGACCGGACTTCAAACCTGCATCAAAGACCTGATCGGCAGGAAGGTTAAACTTGTCACCGTAGTCTAGGTCATGCTCTTTCACCGGATTCTCCCGTGTCAACGACGGGCTTTCAACTTGTGGGAGTTCGACCTGGCCCAGCACCAGACTCTGTCCCAGCTCTTCGACACAAAGCACGAGGATGCCTGGAAGGTGCTATTCAAGAGCTCCGAGGTCTCCCCTCCCATCACCGAGGATCGCGGATTCTGCGCCAAGCGCCAAGCCAGCGCAGTGAGCTTAATTTTCCCATTACGGGGTATTTGTTTTCCATTGATTTGATTCTATGCGGCATTGTCACGACCGGTTTTTCAATAAAATAATTATTGAGAAAATCGATCTTTAAATCCCTGTATAGGAAAAGTCATCCTCACTGGTAGACAAATACTTGATGAACAGAGGACTAGTAGCATTAAATATATTACAGGGTTGAGCTGAGGCTGCTCAACAATTTATTACAAACTCGCCAATATCTTACATAAGGGCAGTTATGACACAGGGGTGTGGTGGCATGCTACTAGCTCGAGATAAAAAGTGGTTGTGGATAACTTGACTCCTAACTGGCAACTCATCGAGCGTCGAGGTGAGGCTCGATGAATTTATTCTGGGGTTGCGGAAGCGGGTAATACAGTGACCAAAACAGGATCGCATGGGACTGACTGGGACTCCTCTAGGCGTCGGACTCGCTATCAAACTCTTCATCCATGAGATCGCCTTCGTCAACATCTGGCCAAATCAACAAGCCAGGTGAGTACTTTGAAAGTACTCGCAAGACAGTTCGGACAAAAGATATAATCAATGAATGCATGAATACATCATGAATAAAAATGATGCTCAGACAACAATAATAATGTTTATGCACGACTTGATAAGTAAACGAATAAATGAAAACCGATCGGGTGTCTGGAGCGACGCCTCGAAAGGTAAACAAAATAAAAACTCATGCCGCAGTCGGGCGTCTAAGCGACACCACATAAAGGGCTTAAAAGAAATGCCATAGTCGGGCGTCTTAGCGACACCACATAAAGGGCTTAAAAGAAATGCCACAGTCGGGCGTCTTAGCGACACCACATAAAGGGCTTTAAAAGAAATGCCGCAGTCGGACGTCTGAGTGACATCACAGACAGGGCTTGAGAAGAAATGCCACAGTCGGACATCTGAGCGACATCGTAGACAGGGCTTGAAAAGAAATGCCACAATCGGACATCTGAGCGACGTCACAGACAGGGCTTATAATAAAAGCAAATACAAGTATGCCACCGTCGGACGTCTGAGCGACATCACAGACAGGGCTTGAAATAAAAGTAAATACAAGTATGCCACCGTCGGACGTCTGAGCGACATCACAGACAGGGCTTACAATAAATGTAAATACAAGTATGCCGCCGTCGGACGTCTGAGCGACATCACAGACAGGGCTTGTAACAATTGTGAATAACAAGATTAGTCCATCCACAAGAATAATCTTTTAACCGGATTTATCACACATGTATTCCACCGAAGTTTTGTCACTGAGGCTGATACCTGACAAGATAAGATGAATATAGTACTTGAACATGTACAAGATGATTGAAAGATTTGTGACTCTGCAGAGTTGGTATTGACTGACCACAGCCAACGGATTTCCGTAGTCACGAATGGACTAGTTCCGTTTATGGTATTTCGGTAGAAACACATTTAACAAGGACACACCCATTTCACCTCACGATGCCAGGAATCACCCTGGACAACGTCCAAGAAAAACTTTGAGACGGGGAGGCCACAACCTCGAATAGCATGGGATCAAATTTCTATACGCGCGCTCTAAGGGGTGCCCCCCTTTCGGTCCCAACCGGAAACACCCATGCCCCCTGACCGGATGACGGGCTTTAATCCAGGGCCATGGAACCCTCATCCCGGCCTCTCTATTTGGTGTGTACCAGGAAAACGGTTTGCAACTTACTAAGCCATATTCCTTTCAGAAAACATGTGATAGTACAGGAAGGAAATGAATGGAAATGTGATTTGATTCACGATGACACGGAAGTCAAATAATCTGGCATAAGACTGGCATGTCACAACACTGCCATCTTACCCATGCTCATGCCATCACATGGCCATGCAAATATTTTTCCAATCAACATAATGCTTTTCGAAACTTACTTTCCACTTATGTGCATGAAATATAACATTCAAAGAAATGTTCATAAACATGCCATGACTATACTAAAATGCAAACATGCAACAACCACTCATCATATCAAGAGTTCAAACATGCTTGCCTGGTTCGGAGTAGTCGGAATTTAACTGTGTGAAGTTTGCAGCTCCGTCACCTCCTCCGGTATCTACGGTATAAGAAAAATACGTACGCAACGTAAATACCGTGAGTGTACAGAAAAGTGTCCCAAATATTTTTCAAATAAATTTGACAAAAAACTAGACAGAAAAATAAAGGTGACAGAAAAGGAATCAATCAAAAATCATTTTCTGTTTAAAAGTTATAAGAGTTTTGGTCCAAGGACCCATCTGTAATGAAACAGAAAACTTCCAGGGGGTCCTGCGGAAAAATCCAGAAAACGGTTCGTTTAAAAGAAACGACTGAGAGGCTGATAGGCGGGCTCCACCTGTCAGGTTTGAATTTTCAAACGGGGAAAACAGGGCGCGACGGTGCCCGAGAGGTGCGGTGGTCGCCGGCGGCGTTCCACGGCGAGGCAGGGGGATCGGATGGTACCTTCGTGATCAGTGCACCTTTCCGCGTCTGTGGGTGGTGGTGGTGGTCGCTAGCGAGCACTGTGTCGACGGCGGCCCTTGCTCCGGCGGACGGCGGTTCGGGCAGTCATGGATCTCACCGGAGGGAGCTGCGGTGTTCAAATTGAAGTGGGGGTTAGCCTACTGGAGGTGGTACGAGGCTACGGGCAAGAGCAGGGCGGCGGAGGAGTTCTCATCGAAGAGAACGTTGCCAGAGCCCGAGGTGGACGGAGGTGGCCTGAGTCGAAGAAGAAAGGCCCCTCGAGGCTCTCCCAGTGGCTAGGCGGGGTCTAGTGAGGTGGTGGAGTTGTGCGGGGGCGAGAGCAAGCTCGGGGGGTGCTATTTATAGCCGGCCCGAGGCGGTTGCCGTGAACAGATAAGTCCGGCGGGTGATTACTGTGGCGCTGTGGCGGGACGGTCGGCTTAGGAGCTTGAGCATCGTCTAGGTGGAGTATTGGTGCCATTTCAGCGTCCAACTCAGCAAGGGAGGGAGGGTTATGGCCTGCCCTCGACGGAACGGCAGCACGGCCCGTCGGCGGCAGAGAACGTGCTCTGCGCGTGCCAGGCCACGGCACCGGTGCTGCAAGCGTGCGCTGGCAAGGAGGTGGCCACGCGGAGCCCTCAGGAGGTTTGGGCGGCACCGAACGGCGTTCTGCCGCAGTGTTGTCCCCTGTCGGCCGTTACGGTGGTTTTGCCGCCGCGGGACACGCCGGCGCAGGCTGGCCAGGGCGCCACCGACGCTAGGAAGGCGCCAAGCGTGCGTGTGGTGCTCCGGACAAGAGGGAGGGGCTGCGAGCATCGAGCCAAATGCACAGTGGGCATGTGACTGAAGTTCTGACGGAGAAACGACACTGAAACTCTGAATTTACTGAATATGAACAGAAACAGTGCATGCCAAATGTTTGACAGAATGACTCTGGCATGTAGGGATTTTTCCTTGAGCTGATTTTTGGTGGAGAGGTCTCTCATTGCAACTAGAGGTTGCCTGAATTTTGGTGAAATTTTTGGAGAAGTGTAGATATGAATTTCACCAAATTTGGCAAATTTGGTCCAAACTTGCAGAGAGTGAAATTTGAAATTTTTGAAAAGAAGAAGAGTGGATCAAGATAGTTCTAGGTTGTGGGTACTAAGGACTATCCAGGGAAGTTGGTTTGGGATCAAGAATCAAAGGCATTAGGGTACTTGCTTTGCAAATCACCTAGGTTCAAAAGAAAGGACAGAATTGTTTTGGGAAAAGAAATAATTGGAATAAAATCCAAAAATGGATTTTATTAGTTTGGACAGAATGTTTGGGTTGTACCAAAGTGGAAGGAGGGGTTTTGCGGAAGTTTTACCATAGGAGGCATGGTAAACAAAAATGGATCAAAATCAAACAAAAGCCCAAAAATCAAAAAGGTTTTCTTTTTTGAAGAAACTAATCCAAGAAAAGATTTTTGAGAGGGCAAACTTAGAAGAGGGTTTTTAAGAAGGGTTTAAATGACCTTCTGCAAACCAAGCAACGCTCTTCCTGAAAACAAAAAACTACAAATTTTTTGGAGTGTCACGGCACCTACCCCCTTAGGAAAAATCTCGTCCCCGAGATTCCAGCTGATCCTTAAACAGGTGCGGGTGCTCTGTCCGAAGAAAATCCTCGCTCTCCCAAGTTGCTTCATTCTCGGTGTGATTGCTCCACTGAACTTTGAAAAACTTGATGGTTTTCTGTCGGGTCCTCCTCTCAGACTCTTCTAATATTTTTATTGGGTGCTCCCGGTAGGTGAGGTCTGGTTGCACGTCAAGATTTTCATGTGATACTTGCTTCTCTGGATTGCTCACATACTTTCTCAACTGCGAGATGTGAAACACGTTGTGGATTCCGGATAAGTCTTCGGGTAGGTCTAGCTGGTAGGCTACCGTGCCTCTCCGGGCCACTATATGAAATGGTCCGATGAATCTTGGTGCTAGCTTTCCCTTAATCCTGAATCGTTGCAGACCCTTCATAGGAGAAACTCTTAGGTATACCAATTCTCCGGGTTCAAAACTGATTTCCCGATGCTTTCGATCGTAATAACTCTTCTGCCGACTCTGAGTTGTTTTGAGTCGATCTCTAATTGTTTTAACTTTCTCCTCGGCCTCCTTGAGCATATCTGGGCCGAAGATAAGGATGTCTCCGGTTTCTGACCAATTTAGCGGGGTACGACATCTCCTCCCATATAGAGCTTCAAAGGGTGCCATTTGCAAGCTGGCTTGATAGCTGTTGTTGTATGCGAACTCTGCATATGGCAAACTTTCTTCCCAACTATTTCCGTAGGTGAGGACACAAGCTCTTAGCATGTCTTCTAGGATTTGGTTTACGCGTTCAGTCTGCCCATCAGTCTGGGGATGGTATGCGGTACTGAAGGCTAGCTGGGTTCCCAGTGCCTGTTGCAGGTGATCCCAAAATCTAGAGATGAACTGTGTGCCTCTGTCAGATATGATAGTCTTCGGGACTCCATGCAGGCAGACGATACGGGCAAGATAAAGTCTGGCCAGCCTCTGAGTGGTGTGAATTGTCTTCACCGGAATAAAATGTGCCACTTTGGTTAATCTGTCGGTTATGACCCATATGGCATCGTTTCCGTGTCGTGACCGTGGTAGTCCAACAACGAAATCCATTCCAATCTCGTCCCACTTCCACTCGGGTATCTTGTTTGGTTGTAATAGCCCGGCTGGTTTCTGGTGTTCGGCCTTGATACGTTGACAAGAGTCACAGCATGCAATGAATGTGGCTATATCTCTCTTCATACCGTGCCACCAAAAATTTCCCTGAAGGTCTTTGTACATTTTAGTCCCTCCAGGATGGATTGAATACGGAGCTGTGTGACTTTCAGCCAAAATTTGCTGTTTGAGGTCCTTGATATTTGGTACGCAAAGTCTCTCTCTGTAACACAATATCCCTTGCTCATCTATGTTGAATTCTGAGGCCTTGCCCAAATTCACTTTCCTTTTTATGCCCTCAATGCTGGGGTGTCCGTGCTGGGCTTCCTTGATCTTTTCCATCAGGGTAGGCTGTATTTCCAGATTCGACACACTGCCTTCGGTAACCATTATTAAATTGAGTCTGGCAAATTCCTTTTGAAATTCTGGCCTCAACTTTGGTATACTATCGTCGTCTGTGCTGGGATTCCGACTAAGGGCATCTGCCACAACATTTGCTTTTCCGGGATGATAGTGGATTCCAACATCATAATCCTTCACCAACTCTAACCAGCGTCGTTGCCGTAAATTTAGTTCCGGCTGTGTGAAAATATACTTAAGACTCTTATGGTCTGTGTATATCTCACAACGATTCCCAAGTAGGAAGTGTCTCCATTCCTTGAGTGCATGGATGACCGCTGCCAATTCCAGGTCATGAGTGGGATAATTCTCCTCATGCTTGCAAAGTTGTCTGGAGACATACGCAACTACCTTGCCTTCTTGCATCAATACGCATCCGAGGCCTTTCCGGGATGCGTCACAATATACCTCAAAATTCTTGTGTATATATGGTACAATTAGTACTGGTGCCATTGTTAATTTGCTTTTTAGCTGTTGGAAGCTTTTATCACATGCTTCTGTCCATTCAAACTTCTTGCCTTTCTTGAGGAATTGTGTCATGGGCTTTGCTATAGTGGAGAATCCTTCAATAAATCTCCGATAATAGCCTTCCATTCCCAAGAAACTCCGTACGTCCGTTAAGTTAGCTGGTGGTTTCCAGCCAAGTACGGCCTTGACTTTTTCCGGGTCTACTGCAATACCTTCTTGGGTTAGCACGTGGCCCAGGAAACCCACTTGTCTTAGCCAAAATTCACATTTGCTGAATTTGGCGTACAGTTGATGTTTCCTGAGTTCTCCGAGTACAATCCTGAGATGTTCGGCGTGCTCTTCTGGTGTTTTGGAGTATATCAGAATATCATCGATGAATACCACAACAAACTTGTCCATATACTTCATAAATACTTTGTTCATGAGGTGAACAAAATATGCGGGGGCGTTGGTTAGCCCGAATGGCATCACTGTGAACTCATACAGCCCATATCTGGAAGTGAAGGCGGTCTTGGGAATATCTTCTGTTCGCACTTTTAATTGGTGGTATCCTGATCTCAAGTCAATTTTTGAGAAGACTTTGGCCTGTGCGAGCTGATCAAATAAATCATTTATTCGGGGCATTGGGTATTTGTTCTTGATTGTGACCATGTTGAGAGCTCGATAATCAATACACAATCTTAGAGTCCCATCCTTTTTCTTGGCAAATAAATTTGGAGAGCCCCAAGGTGAGGAACTAGCTTATATGTATCCTTTCTCCAATAATTCTTTTATTTGCTTCTTCAACTCTACCAATTCGGATGGTGCCATTCTGTATGGTTTCTTGTAAATGGGAGCGGTTCCGGGTGCTAGCTCAATGCTGAATTCTATCTCTCGGTCTGGTGGCATGCCTGGTAGTTCTTCTGGAAATACGTCTAGGAATTCACATACTACTGGAACCTTGTTCAGTTCAGAAACATCCACCTTATTTAATCTCGGTTGCCGAGGTATTTGTCTCTCTTTGGCTGAAACTTTTATTTTCTTCCCATGATGGTGTGTGAGAATCACGGTCCGGTTGAAGCAGTCAATAAAACCTTTGTTGGTGGTTAACCAATCCATCCCTAGGATGACATCCAGTCCTTTGCTTTCCAATACAATGAGGTTGGCGTAAAACTTCAATCCTTCAAATTCAATAACCACACCTTGACAGTAACTCTAGGTCACCTGCTTAATTCCAGGGGACTTGATGATCATTGATTTTTCCAAGGGAAGCATCGAAAAATTATTTTACAAAGCAAAATCCTTCGAAATGAACGAGTGAGAAGCTCCAGAATCAAACAAAACCATGGCAAGTATTGTGTTGACGGGGTACGTACCGAGTACGATATCTGGGGCGTTCTGTGCTTCCTCTCGGGTCACGTGGTTCAGGTGACCTTTCCGGTGGTTGTTATTGGGGTTGAAATTGCTTCACTTTGGCGCTGAATTATTGCCACCATTATTGGGCTTCAGGGTCGAGTTCCTTGGCTTGGGGCACTGCTTGGCATAGTGCCCTTCTTCTCCACAAGTGTAACAAGTAACGCCTAGGCGATAGGTGAACTCCTTGTCTCTTGCATGGAAATTCTTGATTGGGCGTGAATTATCCGTCGGGGTTTTGTGTATTCCACCCTTCTGAAATTCTGTCTTGCTTCTGGGGTTGCGAGCAAAAGTAGTCTGGTCCCTTTTGCGTTTGCGGAAATCTTCCAGGCTACGTCACTCATTTTCCAGAGTAATGGCCTTATCCACCAGTGTTTTAAAATCTGGGAAGGTATGCATAACCAGCTGGCATTTAAGGGCGGGTGCCAGGCCTTCCAAGAATTTTTCCATCTTCTTGCTCTCAGTCATGCGCTCTTCATTGGCGTAGCGAGAGAGCAAAGTAAATTGGCTGTTGTATTCTGACACTGTCATGGTCCTTTGCTTGAGGTCATCAAATTTTCTCTTCTTGATTTTCATAACACTGTTAGGAATGTGTGCCCCACGAAAACCTTCTTTGAAATCCTCCCAGGTTATTTCATTTTCGTTGGGGTGCATGTGCAGGAAGTTTTCCCACCACGATGCGGCTGCTCCCGTGAGGTAATGTGGTGCATACAATACTTTTTCATGGTCTGAACACTGTGCAATAATTAATTTTCTCTCCATGTCTCGAAGCCAGTCGTCGGCCTTAAGAGGCTTGTCAGTATGGGAAAATCTTGGAGGACGCATCTTTTGTAACTCAGATAATTTGGATTGCTGCTGATACTGACCACGGTTACTTCCTATATTCATGAATTGGTTCATCATTTCCTGGTGTTGTTGCTGACTCTGTTCATACAGACGACACACTTGTGTGAAAGTTGTTTCACTGTTCGGTTGACTTGTCAGTCCCTGAGTGAAATTCTGGTTTGGCGGAGTGCCATAATTTTCTTCTGGTTGATTTGGCATGGAGCGCGTCCAAGGATGAGACATCTTTCACTCTGGGGATATATTTTGTGAAACTCGTAAGACAAGAAAGAGAGTCGCAAAAGTCAATAAAAATCATACACAAAGAAAATTTTAAAACTCCGGGATATTTTTTTGAAAATACACGGTTGCGCGCGGAGAAGGACTATTACATATCTTACACGCAAGCATAATTATACATTACATCACTCGGGATATGCGTACATAATCCTGACATGTTATTTAAACTAGTGAACTTCTCCAGATCCTACATGATGCGCAAACAGGCTACTTCTCACAACCTATGTACATATAAACATATTACACAAGTCGGTACATCGCATGGCGTCTACGCGCACTCAGTCGAAGATGGTGAGGATCTCCCTTGGCCTGCCGAGGGTGAGACGCAGTGATGCTGGGGAATCAACTTCCTCCTCGCTAATAGGTTCTAGACGAGGAACGCTGCGCTGAGCTGATGGAGCAGGTGCCGTAGGCAGAGTAACCTGAATAAGAGTGGGTGGAATAGGTGGAGTAGCACGTATGGGAGTGGGTGCAAAAAGTGGTGCAGCACGAACGGGAGTGGGTGCAATAGCCTCGTTAAATTCCTCAGTGGTAGGCAGGCGATGTGCAGTGGCAAGAATGGTAGGCGAATGAGAAGCTGAGGACGAGATAAAAGTCAGCGGTGGAGCGGTGTGTAGGAGTTCCCTCCTGTTAGCAGCACAGCCATGAACTGAGTCCATGCGGGCAGCTACGAGGTCGTCCACCATGCTGTCAAAGGCTGCCTCCAGGGCTCGGAGGTACTCGACAAGCATCTCAAAGGCCTCGTCTCGCTCTCCTCTGGGGCAAGAGAATGAGTAGTGACAGGTGTAAGGCACATGGCATGGAAGGTAGCGGTAGCGACGGGTCTTCATTGCAGGAAGGACATCCCGAAGACGAGCTATCGCCTCGCGGGCAGCCATCTGCATAGCATGCCTCTCTATAGGCATGGCTCTCCCCAAGAAATGGAAGCGACGCATCTCAACACGCCCCCCCATGAATTGCACCGCGGCCTGGTGCATGGTCAGACTGTCGTTGATCTTGTGCGGATAAAGTGTGAAGACTGGGCGTACGGATGGCCCCATCGCGACCTAAACGATGAAGGAGAGGAGTTTGACGAACCCCTCAGGCACGTTGGCGAACATTTGAGACTCATAGTCGTTGCTGGCCATCTACAAAAGTAGGCAAAAATTCTGAGTGATCAGATCATAAATTTTTATGCTGACTGTCAGAAAAATGACTACATTTGTAAAAACATGAATAAACTCTGTCATGCTAATAACCAATTAGCGTTCGCACCTAGTGGCTTCCTACAGTCAGCCTGGCTCTGGTTACCAAGTCTGTCACGACCGGTTTTTCAATAAAATAATTATTGAGAAAATCGATCTTTAAATCCCAGTATAGGAAAAGTCATCCTCACTGGTAGACAAATACTTGATGAACAGAGGACTAGTAGCATTAAATATATTACAGGGTTGAGCTGAGGCTGCTCAACAATTTATTACAAACTCGCCAATATCTTACATAAGGGCGGTTATGACACAGGGGTGTGGTGGCATGCTACTAGCTCGAGATAAAAAGTGGTTGTGGATAACTTGACTCCTAACTGGCAACTCATCGAGCGTCGAGGTGAGGCTCGATGAATTTATTCTGGGGTTGCGGAAGCGGATAATACAGTGACCAAAACAAGATCGCACGGGACTGACTGGGACTCCTCTAGGCGTCGGACTCGCTATCAAACTCTTCATCCATGAGATCGCCTTCGTCAACATCTGGCCAAATCAACAAGCCAGGTGAGTACTTTGAAAGTACTCGCAAGACAGTTCGGACAAAAGATATAATCAATGAATGCATGAATGCGTCATGAATAAAAATGATGCTCATACAACAATAATAATGTTTATGCACGACTTGATAAGTAAACGAATAAATGAAAACCGATTGGGTGTTTGGAGCGACGCCTCGAAAGGTAAACAAAATAAAAACTCATGCCACAGTCGGGCGTCTAAGCGACACCACATAAAGGGCTTAAAAGAAATGCCGCAGTCGGGCGTCTTAGCGACACCACATAAAGAGCTTAAAAGAAATGCCGCAGTCGGGCGTCTTAGCGACACCACATAAAGGGGTTTAAAAGAAATGCCGCAGTTGGACGTCTGAGCGACATCATAGACAGGGCTTGGGAAGAAATGCCACAGTCGGACGTCTGAGCGACATCGCAGATAGGGCTTGAAAACAAATGCCACAATCGGACATCTGAGCGACGTCACAGACAGGGCTTATAATAAAAGTAAATACAAGTATGCCACCGTCTGACGTCTGAGCGACATCACAGACAGGGCTTGAAATAAAAGTAAATACAAGTATGCCACCGTCGAACGTCTGAGCGACATCACAGACAGGGCTTACAATAAATGTAAATACAAGTATGCCGCCGTCGGGCGTCTGAGCGACATCACAGACAGGGCTTGTAACAATTGTGAATAACAAGATTAGTCCATCCACAAGAATAATCTTTTAACCGGATTTATCACACATGTATTCCACCAGAGTTTTTTCACTGAGGCTGATACCTAAGAAGATAAGATGAATATAGTACTTGAACATGTACAAGATGATTGAAAGATTTGTGACTCTGCAGAGTTGGTATTGACTGACCACAGCGAACGGATTTCCGTAGTCACGAATGGACTAGTTCCGTTTATGGTATTTCGGTAGAAACACATTTAACTAGGACACACCCATTTCACCTCACGATGCCAGGAATCACCCTAGACAACGTCCAAGAAAAACTTTGAGACGGGGAGGCCACAACCTCGAATAGCATGTGATCAAATTTCTATACGCGCGCTCTAAGGGGTGCCCCCCTCTCGGTCCCAACCGGAAACACCCATGCCCCCTGATCGGATGACGAGCTTTAATCCAGGGCCATGGAACCCTCATCCCGGCCTCTCTATTTGGTGTGTACCAGGAAAACGTTTTGCAACTTACTAAGCCATATTCCTTTCGGAAAACATGTGATAGTACAGGAAGGAAATGAATGGAAATGTGATTTGATTCACGATGACACGGAAGTCAAATAATCTGGCATAAGACTGGCATGTCACAACACTGCCATCTTACCCATCCTCATGCCATCACATGGCCATGCAAATATTTATCCAATCAACATAATGCTTTCCGAAACTTACTTTCCACTTATGTGCATGAAATATAACATTCAAAGAAATGTTCATAAACATGCCATGACTATACAAAAATGCAAACATGCAACAACCACTCATCATATCACGAGTTCAAACATGCTTGCCTGGTTCGGAGTAGTCGGAGTTTAACTGTGTGAAGTTTGCAGCTCCGTCACCTTCTCCGGTATCTACGGTATAAGAAAAATACGTACGCAATGTAAATACCGTGTGTGTACAGAAAAGTGTCCCAAATATTTTTCAAATAAATATTACAAAAAAGTAGACAGAAAAATAAAGGTGACAGAAAAGGAATCAATCAAAAATCATTTTCTGTTTAAAAGTTATAAGAGTTTTGGTCCAAGGACCCATCTGTAATGAAACAGAAAACTTCCAGGGGGTCCTGCGGAAAAATCCAGAAAATGGTTCGTTTAAAAGAAATGACTGAGAGGCTGACAGGCGGGCTCCACCTGTCAGGTTTGAATTTTCAAACGGGGAAAACAGGGCGCGACGGTGCCCGAGAGGTGCGGTGGTCGCCGGCGGCGATCCACGGCGAGGCAGGGGGATCGGACGGTACCTTCGTGATCAGTGCACCTTTCGGCGTCTGTGGGTGGTGGTGGTGGTCGCTGGCGAGCACTGTGTCGACGGCGGCCCTTGCTCCGGCGGACGGCGGTTCGGGCAGTCATGGATCTCACCGGAGGGAGCTGCGGTGTTCAAATTGAAGTGGGGGTTAGCCTACTGGAGGTGGTACGAGGCTACGGGCAAGAGCAGGGCGGCGGAGGAGTTCTCATCAAAGAGAACATTGCCGGAGCCCGAGGCGGACGGAGGTGGCCGGAGTCGAAGAAGAAAGGCCCCTCGAGGCTCTCCCAGTGGCTAGGCAGGGTCTAGTGAGGTGGTGGAGTTGTGCGGGGGCGAGAGCAAGCTCGGGGGGTGCTATTTATAGCCGGCCCGAGGCGGTTGCCGTGAACAGATAAGTCCGGCGGGTGATTACGGCGGCGCTGTGGCGGGATGGTCGGCTTAGGAGCTTGAGCATCGTCTAGGTGGAGCATTGGTGCCATTTCAGCGTCCAACTCAGCAAGGGAGGGAGGGTTATGGCCTGCCCTCGACGGAACGGCAGCATGGCCCGTCGGCGGCAGAGAACGTGCTCTGCGTGTGCCAGGCCACGGCACCGGTGCTGCAAGCGTGCGCTGGCAAGGAGGTGGCCACGCGGAGCCCTCAGGAGGTTTGGGCGGCACCGAACGGCGTTCTGCCGCGGTGTTGTCCCCTGTCGGCCGTTACGGTGGTTTTGCCGCCGCGGGACACGCCGACGCAGGCTGGCCAGGGTGCCACCGACGCCAGGAAGGCGCCAAGCGTGCGTGTGGTGCTCCGGACAAGAGGGAGGGGCTGCGAGCATCGAGCCAAATGCACAGTGGGCATGTGACTGAAGTTCTGACGGAGAAACGACACTGAAACTCTGAATTTACTGAATATGAACAGAAACAGTGCATGCCAAGTGTTTGACAGAATGACTCTGGCATGTAGGGATTTTTCCTTGAGCTGATTTTTGGTGGAGAGGTCTCTCATTGCAACTAGAGGTTGCCTGAATTTTGGTGAAATTTTTGGAGAAGTGTAGATATGAATTTCACCAAATTTGGCAAATTTGGTCCAAACTTGCAGAGAGTGAAATTTGAAATTTTTGAAAAGAAGAAGAGTGGATCAAGATAGTTCTAGGTTGTGGGTACTAAGGACTATCCAGGGAAGTTGGTTTGGGATCAAGAATCAAAGGCATTAGGGTACTTGCTTTGCAAATCACCTAGGTTCAAAAGAAAGGACAGAATTGTTTTGGGAAAAGAAATAATTGGAATAAAATCCAAAAATGGATTTTATTAGTTTGGACAGAATGTTTGGGTTGTACCAAAGTGGAAGGAGGGGTTTTGCGGAAGTTTTACCATAGGAGGCATGGTAAACAAAAATGGATCAAAATCAAACAAAAGCCCAAAAATCAAAAAGGTTTTCTTTTTTGAAGAAACTAATCCAAGAAAAGATTTTTGAGAGGGCAAACTTAGAAGAGGGTTTTTAAGAAGGGTTTAAATGACCTTCTGCAAACCAAGCAAGGCTCTTCCTGAAAACAAAAAACTACAAATTTTTTGGAGTGTCACGGCACCTACCCCCTTAGGAAAAATCTCGTCCCCGAGATTCCAGCTGATCCTTAAACAGGTGCGGGTGCTCTGTCCGAAGAAAATCCTCGCTCTCCCAAGTTGCTTCATTCTCGGTGTGATTGCTCCACTGAACTTTGAAAAACTTGATGGTTTTCTGTCGGGTCCTCCTCTCAGACTCTTCTAATATTTTTATTGGGTGCTCCCGGTAGATGAGGTCTGGTTGCACGTCAAGATTTTCATGTGATACTTGCTTCTCTGGATTGCTCACATACTTTCTCAACTGCGAGATGTGAAACACGTTGTGGATTCCGGATAAGTCTTCGGGTAGGTCTAGCTGGTAGGCTACCGTGCCTCTCCGGGCCACTATATGAAATGGTCCGATGAATCTTGGTGCTAGCTTTCCCTTAATCCTGAATCGTTGCAGACCCTTCATAGGAGAAACTCTTAGGTATACCAATTCTCCGGGTTCAAAACTGATTTCCCGATGCTTTCGATCGTAATAACTCTTCTGCCGACTCTGAGTTGTTTTGAGTCGATCTCTAATTGTTTTAACTTTCTCCTCGGCCTCCTTGAGCATATCTGGGCCGAAGATAAGGATGTCTCCGGTTTCTGACCAATTTAGCGGGGTACGACATCTCCTCCCATATAGAGCTTCAAAGGGTGCCATTTGCAAGCTGGCTTGATAGCTGTTGTTGTATGCGAACTCTGCATATGGCAAACTTTCTTCCCAACTGTTTCCGTAGGTGAGGACACAAGCTCTTAGCATGTCTTCTAGGATTTAGTTTACGCGTTCAGTCTGCCCATCAGTCTGGGGATGGTATGCGGTACTGAAGGCTAGCTGGGTTCCCAGTGCCTGTTGCAGGTGATCCCAAAATCTAGAGATGAACTGTGTGCCTCTCTCAGATATGATAGTCTTCGGGACTCCATGCAGGCAGACGATACGGGCAAGATAAAGTCTGGCCAGCCTCTGAGTGGTGTGAATTGTCTTCACCGGAATAAAATGTGCCACTTTGGTTAATCTGTCGGTTATGACCCATATGGCATCGTTTCCGTGTCGTGACCGTGGTAGTCCAACAACGAAATCCATTCCAATCTCGTCCCACTTCCACTCGGGTATCTTGTTTGGTTGTAATAGCCCGGCTGGTTTCTGGTGTTCGGCCTTGATACGTTGACAAGAGTCACAGCATGCAATGAATGTGGCTATATCTCTCTTCATACCGTGCCACCAAAAATTTCCTTGAAGGTCTTTGTACATTTTTGTCCCTCCAGGATGGATTGAATACGGAGCTGTGTGACTTTCAGCCAAAATTTGCTGTTTGAGGTCCTTGATATTTGGTACGCAAAGTCTCTCTCCGTAACACAATATCCCTTGCTCATCTATGTTGAATTCTGAGGCCTTGCCCAAATTCACTTTCCTTTTTATGCCCTCAATGCTGGGGTGTCCGTGCTGGGCTTCCTTGATCTTTTCCATCAGGGTAGGCTGTATTTCCAGATTCGACACACTGCCTTCGGTAACCATTATTAAATTGAGTCTGGCAAATTCCTGTTGAAATTCCTGTTGAAATTCCTGTTGATTACGGCGGCGCTGTGGCGGGATGGTCGGCTTAGGAGCTTGAGCATCGTCTAGGTGGAGCATTGGTGCCATTTCAGCGTCCAACTCAGCAAGGGAGGGAGGGTTATGGCCTGCCCTCGACGGAACGGCAGCACGGCCCGCTGGCGGCAGAGAACGCGCTCTGCGTGTGCCAGGCCACGGCGCCGGTGCTGCATACGTGCGCTGGCAAGGAGGTGGCCACGCGGAGCCCTCAGGAGGTTTGTGCGGCGCCGAACGGCGTTCTGCCGCGGTGTTGTCCCCTGTCGGTCGTTATGGTGGTTCTGCCGCCGCGGGACACGCCGGCGCAGGCCGGCCAGGGCGCCATCGATGCCAGGAAGGAGCCAAGCACGTGTGTGGTGCTCCGGACAAGAGGGAGGGGCTGCGAGCATCGAGCCAAATGCACAGTGGGCATGTGACTGAAGTTCTGACGGAGAAACGACACTGAAACTCTGAATTTACTGAATATGAACAGAAACAGTGCATGCCAAGTGTTTGACAGAATGACTCTGGCATGTAGGGATTTTTCCTTGAGCTGATTTTTGGTGGAGAGGTCTCTCATTGCAACTAGAGGTTGCCGGAATTTTGGTGGAATTTTTGGAGAAGTGTAGATATGAATTTCACCAAATTTGGCAAATCTGGTCCAAACTTGCAGAGAGTGAAATTTGAAATTTTTGAAAAGAAGAAGAGTGGATCAAGATAGTTCTAGGTTGTGGGTACTAAGGACTATCCAGGGAAGTTGGTTTGGGATCAAGAATCAAAGGCATTAGGGTACTTGCTTTGCAAATCACCTAGGTTCAAAAGAAAGGACAGAATTGTTTTGGGAAAAGAAATAATTGGAATAAAATCCAAAAATGGATTTTATTAGTTTGGACAGAATGTTTGGGTTGTACCAAAGTGGAAGGAGGGGTTTTGGGGAAGTTTTACCATAGGAAGCATGGTAAACAAAAATGGATCAAAATCAAACAAAAGCCCAAAAATCAAAAAGGTTTTGTTTTTAGAAGAAACTAAATCCAAGAAAAGATTTTTGAGAGGGCAAACTTAGAAGAGGGTTTTTAAGAAGGGTTTAAATGACCTTCTGCAAACCAAGCAAGGCTCTTCCTGAAAACAAAAAAATCACAAAATTTTTGGAGTGTCACAGGGATCTAAACCCCCATCCCTTTAACAGGACTGGCAGAAGAAGGCCGGACAGATCAACTGTCCGGCTCCTTTGCCCGAAGACCCAGCGGACGCTCGCTTAACGAAGCTGATGGTTCCGGCACCTCATGTGGTGCCGGAGAAGAAGGCCAAGAAGAAGGCCACGGGGACTCAAAAGAGTTCCCGGCGCCTGGTGGTGTCGGATTCATCACCCGATGACCCCGAAGCACCCTCCGCCTCCGAAGACAAGGAGGAGGAAAAAGAAGAAGCCTCTCCCCCTCCAACGGGGGGAGGAAAGAAAAGGAAGGCTGCCCCAACTGGGGAGGCCGGAGGGTCCAAGAAGGGGAGAACCCTCCTGCCGGACTACACCTCCGATGCCGAAGACGGTGAGGAGGAATGGCCGTCCAGGGTCAAGCCCCTGGCAAAATCGTAAGCATCTGGATATATGAATAACTTATGGCGCTCCTCTATTATTCGGTATTTTCTGACGCCGAATTTGATCATGCAGTTCGCCCAAGGCTCAGCTCGGCGATTCGACGAGCGGCTCCTTGGATTCGTCGGTTGTGAACAACGCTTCACTTCCGACGGCCTCCTCCCCTCTCCCTATGGACGACGCCGAGGTGGAGTCCCGAAAGGGACTAAACATGGAGGAGGTGGTCCTGGAGGCGCCGCAAGGTGACCTCCCGGACTCCAGGCCCAAAGGGGGTAAAGCCCCGGAGGGATCTAAGTCCGGCCCTGGGACGGACACTGCTCCGGAACCGTCAACGGTTCCCGAGTCCGACAGGCGGCGCCTTCATAAGAAGGGCAAGCCTATGATGCCGACGACCTCCGTCCACCCGGGGGCGCCAGACAATTTGCTGGAGGTGCTTAACAGCGCCTCCATCGACGAAGAACACCGCACTGTTATGAGTGTGGTGATTCAGAAGGTTCAGTCCGCCAAATGCGGGCTGACAGAAGCCTGTACAAGTCTGTTAACAGGCTTTGAGGTATGTATTCGAAACATATAAAAATGTTACCGCATAGACAGTAGCCCCTGATGCTCAGTTTGGTGTTCGGAAAGAAAAGCCGAGTTGAGGATCTAAAAAGATATACGCAGGAGTCTAACATAAATATGTCAATATGGGAATGCAGGCTGCGCTGCTGACCTCTGCCGCACTGACTGCGGAGGTCAATGCATTGAAAGAGAGCCTCGAGCGGTCTGAGAACGAGCTCGGCCGTGCCAAGAAGCAGCTCGAGGACAAGGAGGGTATGTAATACCGCATGTAAATGTATATAGAAATACCTGGTTGCAAATAATGACAGGACCAACGTGAATGTTGCAGGGGCCACGACCGAGGTGGCGACCCTGAAGGAAGTGGTGTCCAAGGCCGAAAACAGTGCGGCCTTGGAGCGCACCGAGCGAGAGAAGCAGGAGGCGCGAGTGGTGGAGGTGCGGCAAGAGCTCCAAGCTCTCGTGGAAAAACACGAGAGTTTGGCGCGTGACTCGAAGACTCGAGAGTCCGAGCTCGCCTTGGCTCTTGAGAGTGCCAAAACCGCTAAGGCCGAAGCCCAGAAGGCCCTCCAGGAGATCGAGGCGATAAAGAAAATAGCGGCGGGTAAGGCATTCTTTTTGCAAAGCAAGCATATAAAAGTGAATTATCTGTTACTTACCCGAATCCGGAGCTCTCCAGGAGCGTTCGCCGATCTGCCCCGTAGTGTGTCTGATGCTGCCGCGTTTGGGGAGCTCGACGGAAAAGGTGTTCTGGTCTCAATATGCTGAGGCCGAACATCCGGTGCCCCTGAGCGACCAGCTGAAGCAGCTGGTCGAGATCCACAAGGTGGTCGAACAGGCCATGAAGGGGCTCATAGTTCGGCTGTGGCCTAGAGAAGCCATGCCTGGGAGTTACTTCGGTCTGGTGCGGCGGCTGGTGGATGCTTGCCCATGGATTGAAGTCATCAAGCGCTCCATCTGTATTGAAGGTGCCCGTCGGGCCCTTGCCCGTGCTAAAGTGCACTGGGGCAAGCTGGACGTTGAGAAGCTTTTGACGGACGCGCCACCGCCGGGCATGGAGTATTGCATGCCCGAGATGTATTATAAGGGCGTTCTGAAGGGTGCCTGCCTTATAGCGGGTGAATGCTCCAAAGATGTAATTTTTGAGTAGGCTCGCATCTGTTATCCTGTACGCTGAAACTTTGTTCATATGCGTTAAGCAACGCTTGTTAATTTAAAATATTACCTTCTGTGCGGCCGTTTATCAAATCTGAGAGATGCAAGTCATCGGGTACTACCCCCATGCCAGGAGTGCTGGGGTGTTCGGGATAAACCTAAGCGCTCTTGTTCCCATTCTTGGGTCCATCTAGGGAGGCGCTCAGCACAACGAACCAGGCCATCAGACTTATAATGCTTTATCACTCTCACTTAGCCATAGAATTCTATAATTTTAAATTTCGGCGAAGCCCCTAGTATTTGGAAGACCGAGTTTGGGGCGCTATCCACGCCTAGGCCGGATAAGTCCGGCTCCTCGCTCTAAGAGGCATAAGTCTTTAAGGACTCGAAAAACCTCGCGAACAGCGACCGGTCTCTCGCACTATCATGACGGTCAATTTTAGCTTTCTCTACTGAGGTGTTAACCCAGCTCAACTGGGGCACAATCGCAGTAGTTCTCCCAGCGCTACCTTAGCCAACATTGCGGAACGTAAGGTACCAAAACATGGGAGCCGAGCAAACCCAACTATTGACCCAAGACATGATTCAAAGCCGATGCATATAGTGCTATAAGTTCGGGGTGCCGCACTCATGAGAGTGTTCGGTCTTCTCACACCATGTTATGGGGTGCTTAAGCCCCTGGTGTATTGGCCGTACCAAAGTGTACGGTTGCATAATTTCATGACTGAACATATTTGTATAAAATTAGATGAATACAATAATAGATAAGAGCTATGTATTGTTTATTAAAAAAGGGCTGCTATGAAAGCAGAACGATACAAATAGTGTGATAAGCAAGAGATGGGATTATTTGACATGTCCCCCTCCAGGGGCAAGCTGCGGGACTTTAAGTAAAACAGGTATTTAGCTCGTTATAGAGACCACCTGGACATTTGACGCGGCTTGTTCTCTCCCTGGCTGCTGCATCGTGTGTTCGGCGAGTGTATTGCCGGACAAGCCTTCCAAATAGTTGGGTCCTGAAAGTATATAAAAAAAGAAACGGCAGAATAGGGAGCCCCTAAGTGCGGTTGAGCCGCATTCTAGGCGTGCCGTGGTTGTGCCCCTCCCCTTATGCCCATGGTATTTCCAAAGCGTAATTATGTATGCATGGTACCGATATCGCCATCTGGCGAAGGCTGGGGTTGGGGCCGCACTGCTATGCTTGCTCGGAACGTGCCAGCCGGTTTTGTTGTAGGTTACTTCGGGCGCGCTTGACGTTGTCCGGACGTTTAACACCCGGATTGGAGAATTGCCTTGAGAGGCTACTCTGTACTTCCACCGCCAGGGCCGCCGTGTGCTCCTCTGTTTAGAGAGAGTGTTAGGTGTTTCCATTTACCGTGATGACTCCGCGAGGGCCTGGCATCTTGAGCTTGAGATATGCATAGTGCGGCACCGCATTGAATTTTGCAAATGTGGTTCGTCCGAGCAGGGCGTGATAGCCACTGCAGAATGGGACTATGTCAAAGATTAACTCTTCGCTTCGGAAATTATTCGGGGATCCGAAGACCACTTCGAGTGTAACCGAGCCTGTACAGCTGGCTTCTACACCTGGTATGACGCCTTTAAAGGTTGTCTTTGTGGGTTTAATCCTTGAGGGATATATACCCATTTTTCGCACTATATCCTGATAAAGTAGGTTCAGGCTGCTGCCGCCGTCCATGAGGACTCTAGTGAGATGAAATCCATCGGTGATTGGGTCTAGGACCAATGCGGCGAATCCACCGTGACGAATGCTAGTGGGGTGGTCCCTTCGATCAAAAGTGATCGGGCAGGAGGACCATGGGTTGAACTTTGGGGCGACTGGCTCCAACGCATAGACGTCCTTTAGAGCATGCTTCCGCTCCCTTTTGGGGATATGGGTTGCGTATATCATGTTCACCGTCCGCACTTGCGGGGGGAAGCCCTTCTGTCCTTTGTGTTCGGCGGCCGGGGCTCCTCCTCGTCATTGCTATGCAGCCCCTTGTCTCTGGTTTCGGCACTTAACTTCCCTGCCTGCTTGAACACCCAACAATCCCTGTTGGTGTGGTTGGCTGGTTGTTCGGGGGTGCCATGTATCTGACACGAGCGATCGAGTATCCGGTCTAAACTGGATGGGCCCAGAGGGTTTCTTTTGAATGGCTTCTTCCGCTGACCAGGTTTAGAGCCTCTGAATCCGGCATAGACTGTCGTATCCTCAGTATTGTCGCCGTTAACGCGGCGCTTGTGCTTGTTGCGACGTGACCTGCCATTGTTGTCCTTGGTATCCGAATTGCCAGGGCTCTTGGTTATGTTATTACTACGAGCTAGCCAGCTGTCTTCTCCCGCGCAAAAGCGGGTCATGAGTGTCGTGAGGGCTGCCATAGATTTCGGCTTTTCCTGTCCTAGGTGCCGGGCAAGCCATTCGTCTCGGATGTTGTGCCTGAAGGCTGCAAAGGCCTCGGCGTCCGGACAGTCGACTATTTGATTTTTCTTGGTTAGGAACCGTGTCCAGAATTGTCTGGCCGGTTCCTCTGGCTGCTGGATTATGTGGCTTAGGTCATCAGCGTCTGGTGGTCGCACATAAGTGCCCTGGAAGTTGTCAAGGAATGCGGATTCCAGGTCCTCCCAGCAACTAATTGACTCTGCTGGCAGGCTGGTAAGCCAATGCCGAGCTGGTCCTTTAAGCTTGAGCGGGAGGTATTTTATGGCGTGTAGATCATCACCACGGGCCATGTGGATATGAAGGAGATAATCCTTGATCCATACCGCGGGATCAGTTGTGCCATCGTATGATTCGATGTTTACGGGTTTAAAACCCTCGAGGATTTGATGATCCATTACTTCGTCTGTGAAGCATAGCGGGTGTGCGGCGCCCCTGTACTGGGCTATATCGCGACGTAGCTCGGATGAGCTTTGTCTGTTGTATTCGGCCTGGCCGTATTTATCATATCCCGCGTGACGGTTATTGTCACGTGATGTGGGGCGCCCACGCGATCCATAGATCGATATTGTTTGCCTTGCGTGATCGATATTGGATTGAGGGCCGAAGGGCCTCTCTGTCGCGGCCACGGGGTGGCTGATCGGGCGCATCATACGCTGATGATGTAGGTTTAGTTGCTTCCTCCTCTAGTTGGGGTAGCAGCCTGCGCTTTGGGTAACTCTTGGAGGGGCGTTCGAGTTTATATTCTTCGGCCGCCAGGACTTCATTCCATCTGTCGGCTAGCAAGTCTTGGTCAGCTCTAAGCTGCTGCTGTTTTTTCTTGAGGCTGCTCGCCGTGGCCATAAGCCTGCGTTTGAAATGCTCTTGTTCGACGGGATCCTCTGGCACGACGAATTCGTCGTCGTCGAGGCTTGCCTCGTCTTCGGAGGGAGGCATATAATTGTCGTCCTCGACCTCTCTGTCTGCCGCTCTCTCATGAGGGCTGGCTCCTTCGTCCTCCTGCGCTGAATCCTGCTGGAGGGGGTTGTCTTTGGCACTGTCTGGGGTGTTGATGTCTCCGGTGCCGGATTCGCCATTCTTGCTTTGGCGGGATTTAGAGCGGCACCGCTGACGTTGGTGCTTGGGTTGCTTCTTGGAGGGGTCGTCCTCCGTTTTTTCATCACCATCCCCTGCTTTGGGGGTGTCCACCATGTATATGTCATATGATGAGGTGGCCTTCCAGTGCCCTATAGGTGCTGGTTCTTTGTCGTCTCCTTCATCGGCGTCCATACCGTTGATGTCTTCGGAGTCAAAGTCGAGCATGTCGGTTAGATCGTCGACAGTGGCTACAAAGTGGGTGGTGGGTGGGTTTCGAATTTCTTCGTCGTCCGCATCCCAACCATGCTCACCATAGTCCGGCCAGGGCTCTCCTGACAAAGAGAGAGACTTTAGTGAATTCAGGATATCGCCAAAGGGCGAGTGCTGAAAGACGTCCACGGCAGTGAACTCCATGATCGAAGCCCAATCGGGTTCGATCGGAAGGGGTGCGGAAGATTCGGAGTCCGGAATGGAGCCCGACACCTTGGAGTCACGAGCCTTGCAAAGGACTAGGCTGGTATTCGGCTCTATCGCCGTAGAGATTGCGGCTTCTGGGGCGGCGTCCAACCGACCGTCCCCGACTGGTGCAGTCGGCTCCGAGCTAATGGTCGGAGCGGACACCTGAGCGGCGCTCGGGGCGCTATCCGGCGGCAGAGCTAGATCATGCCCATCGTGACAGTGCGGCACGCTCGGCTATGGCTCGAATCCGTCGAAGATCAAGTCCCCGTGGATGTTGGTCGTGTAGTTTAGGCTTCCAAATCTGACCTGATGGCCAGGGGCGTAGCTTTCGATCTGCTCCAGATGGCTAAGCAAATTGGCTTGCAGTGCGAAGCCGCCGAATACGAAGATCTGTCCGGGGAGGAAAGTCTCACCCTAGACCGCGTCGTGGTTGACGATCGAAGAAGCCATCGGGCCTAAGGGTGGCGACACAGAGGAACTCTCAATGAAAGCACCAATGTCGGTGTCAAAACCGGCGGATCTCGGGTAGGGGGTCCCGAACTATGCGTCTAGGCGGATGGTAACAGGAGACAAGGGACACGATGTTTTTACCCAGGTTCGGGCCCTCTCGATGGAGGTAAAACCCTACTCCTGCTTGATTAATATTGATGATATGGGTAGTACAAGAGTTGATCTACCACGAGACCAGAGAGGCTAAACCCTGGAAGCTAGCCTATGGTATGATTGTTGTTCGTCCTACGGACTAAAACTCTCCGATTTATATAGACACCGGAGAGGGATAGGGTTACACAGAGTCGGTTACAATGGGAGGAGATCTTCATATCATATAGCCAAGCTTGCCTTCCACGCCAAGGAAAGTCCTATCTAGACACGGGACGAAGTCTTCAATCTTGTATCTTCATTGTCCGGGAGTCCGGCCAAAGGTCATAGTCCGGCCATCCGAACACCCCCTAATCCAGGACTCCCTCACAATCCCTTGTCCTTAGCATCTTGAAGGAGTTCCACATCCTTTAGTCCATGCCACTCCATTGTTGAACTTGTCTGAAATATACTAGATAAAAGTGTTAGTCCAACAAGAGATATGTTGACATTAATTACCAAAACCACCTAGGGAGCACTTGTGCTTTCAGGGGAGAGAGAGATCACATCAAAACTTTATCATATCTCTAGGGGGAGAGAATACTCAAGGAGAGAGTAATCTTCCAAGATCCCAGATGCTTGGTGTTCAAGAGGAGAGATGTTACATGTCTTCTAGAGGGGAAAGATAGGTTCATATGTGCTTATTTGCATTAGCTCTATTCATTTACTTCTTTGAGCTATGATTTTCTGTTCCCTATCTTCTCCCAGTATCCCATGCTAGATTTAGGGGGAGCAAGACATTCACGGGAAAGAAAATCTTTAAATTCATTGCACATCTTTACCTTTTGGGACATGTCTATATCAAATGTGGTACTTGGTACTCACTCTCTACATGTCATCCCAGTCTTGGTATTCTTGTGGTTTCTTCTTGTTTGCTCTGGCTAGTAGATGCATCTGTGCTAGCTAACCTTATTTTCATAGGTTCATTCCATCCTAAGCCAACTCAAGACCACAAGGTAAGTATATGCATCACCGTCATGTGTATGAGGAATTCTTGCTGATGTACATACTGTTTGCAAGAAGGACTCATGAGCATGAAGGTACATTTCCCACGATTCTTTGCTCTAATGCATATAGCCAAGATACATGTAACACATTGCCTACTATGTCATGATTATGCATTCACAAGCTTCTATATTCCATATTGACATGATTGCATACATGTAGGGGGAGCCCATGCATGTTACATGTCTTTCCAAAGCTTTACTTGTTATTCACTATATATCCTCTATCTAAAGCTTTGATGTATGTTGTCATCAATTACCAAAAAGGGGGAGATTGAAAGCACAAGTGCTCCCTGGGTAATTTTGGCAATTAATGTCAACATATCTCTTGTTGGACTTACTTTTACCTAGTATGTTTCGGATAAGTTCAACAATGAAGTGGCATGGACTATAGGATGTGAAACCCCTTCAAGATGCTAAGGACAAAGGATTGGGTCAAGCTTCAAGCACAAGACTCTATATTTCATATTTTAGTGATCCAAGATCACATTGAGTCTATAGGAAAAGCCAATACTATCAAGAAGGGATGAGGTGTTGCTTAATGAGGTTCTTGCTCGAAGTGCTTAGTGATATGCTCCAAAACCCTCAACTACTTTCCCACATCCACATTTGACCTAAACCAAAAGTCAAACTCGGCCCCATCGATTCTTTCTATCCGGCGCCACCGAGTTCAGATTTCATAGCCACTGCCACAAACCCTAGGCAAATCGTTTTCACCGACAGGGATCTTGGTCTCACCGAGATGGGATTGTAATCTCTCTATTTAGCTTATTACCAAAATCGGTCCTACCGAGTTTGAGTAATCGGTCCCACCGAGATTACAATATAAACTCTTTGGTTCCCTTTCGTAACATTTCAGTCTCACCGAAATGAGCGAACCGGCCCCACCGAGTTTACCTGACCAACTCTCTGGTTAGCTTATTACCAAAATCGGTCTCACCGAGTTTGTGTAATCGGTCTCAGCGAGATTATGTTGTGCCCTAACCCTAACCACATCGGTCCTATCGAGTTGCATGTCGGTCCCACCGAATATCCTAACGGTCACTAGATTTGCTGAATCGGTCTGACCGAGTCTCTCAATTTGGTCCCACCGAGATTGGCAAGTTGTGTGTAACAGTTAGATTTTGTGTGGAGGCTATATATACCCCTCCACCTCCTCTTCATTCGTAGAGAGAGCCATGAGAACAAACCTACACTTCCAACTTACATTTTCTGAGAGAGAACCACCTACTCATGTGTTGAGACCAAGATATTCCATTCCTACCATATGAATCTTGATCTCTAGCCTTCCCCAAGTTGCTTTCCACTCAAATCTTCTTTCCATCAAATCCAAATCCTATGAGAGAGAGTTGAGTGTTGGGGAGACTATCATTTGAAGAACAAGAGCAAGGAGTTCATCATCAACACACCATTTGTTACTTCTTGGAGAGTGGTGTCTCCTAGATTGGCTAGGTGTCACTTGGGAGCCTCCGACAAGATTGTGGAGTTGAACCAAGGAGTTTGTAAGGGCAAGGAGATCGCCTAGTTCGTGAAGATCTACCACTAGTGAGGCAAGTCCTTCGTGGGCGACGGCCATGGTGGGATAGACAAGGTTTCTTCTTCGAGGACCCTTCTTGGGTGGAGCCCTCCATGGACTCGCGCAGCTGTTACTCTTCGTGGGTTGAAGTCTCCATCAACGTGGATGTACGATAGCACCACCTATCGGAACCATGGCTTAAAAAGCACCGTGTCTCCAAATTGCGTTTGAACTCTCCAAACCCTTCCCTTTACATTCTTGCAAGTTGCATGCTTTACTTTCCGCTGCTCATATACTCTTTGCATGCTTGCTTGAATTGTGTTAAGATTGCTTGACTTGTGCTAAGTTTGCTAAAATCTGCCCAAAGACTAAAATTTGGAAAAGGATAGATTTTTATTTGGTCAAGTAGTCTAATCACCCCCCCCCCCTCTAGACATACTTCCGATCCTACACTACTTCGTGAAGATCTACCCCTAGTGAGGCAAGTCCTTCATGGGCGATGGCCATGGTGGGATAGACAAGGTTGCTTCTTCGTGGACCCTGCGTGGACTCGCGCAGCCGTTACCCTTGGTGGGTTGAAGTCTCCATCAACGTGGATGTACGATAGCACCACCTAT
The DNA here is from genome assembly GCF_002162155.2 of Triticum dicoccoides. Lineage (NCBI taxonomy): Eukaryota > Viridiplantae > Streptophyta > Magnoliopsida > Poales > Poaceae > Triticum > Triticum dicoccoides. The sequence goes on from NC_041385.1 coordinate 452,528,446, forward strand.
CGGAACCATGGCTCAAAAATCTCCGTGTTTCCAATTGCGTTTGCCTCCTCAAACTCCTCCCCTTTACCTTCATATGCAATTGTGTTACATTCCGCTGCTATACTCTAGAATTGCATGTGTAGGTTGATTGCTTGACTTGCGCTAAGTTGCTAAAATCTGCCAAGAATTAAAATTGGGAAAGGCAAGTTTTTTATTTGGTCAAGTAGTCTAATCACCCCCCCTCTAGACATACTTTCGATCCTACAAGTGGTATCAGAGCTTTGGTCTCCATTTGCTTTGATTTCCATAGCTTTTGGTAGTCATAGCCTTGGTTTCACAACCTAGGAGAGTATGGCGTCTAGCGAGGGAAATTATCACCGTAGAGGTCCTTACTTTGATGGTACTAATTTTGCTAGTTGGAAGCATAATATGAAAAATGCATATGCTTGGACATAACCCTGCCGTATGGGCTATTGTGTGTATTGGCTTGCAGGGTGAGTTCTTTGATGGGTGAGAACCGAACCGTGAAGCTAGCGCGGAAGAGTTGAAGATGCTGCAATACAATGCTCAAGCTTGTGATATCCTCTTCAACGGATTGTGCCCTGAAGAATTCAATAAAGTCAGCCATCTTGAGAATGCAAAGGAAATTTGGGACTCTTTGACTGACATGCACGAAGGTACGGACTCCGTCAAGGAATCCAAATTGGATGTGCTTCAAAGTCAACTTGACAAGTTCAAGATGAAGGATGGTGAAGGCGTCGCTGAAATGTACTCTAGGCTTGCTCTCATCACAAATGAGATTGTCGGTTTAGGAAGTGAAGAGATGACCGAGAAATTCATCATCAAGAAGATCCTAAGAGCCTTGGATGGAAAATATGATACCGTGTGCACATTGATCCAAATGATGCCTAGTTACAAGAATCTCAAGCCAACGGAGGTCACTGGAATTTTTGCTGATGAGATGTCACTCAAGGATAAGAAAGAGCTCCACAACAAGCCAAGTGGTGCTTACAAAGCCTCATGTGAAGCTCCCACATTATCAAGTGAGAAACAAACCTTCAATGAAGAATTGATCCTAATGGTGAAGAACTTCAACAAGTTATACAAGAGTAGAAGCAAGGAAAAAATTTCCAAGTCAAGGTCCTACAATGACAAAAGATCTTCGAGTCGAGAGCAAAATTGCTACAACTGTGGAAGACCCGAACACTATTCCAATGAGTGTACGGCTCCCTACAAAAGAAGAGAAGAATCTCCAAAGAGAAGAAGTAGAAGAGAAGAATCACCACCAAGAGAGAGAAGGAGTAGAGATGATCGTTATGAACGAAGAACATCCCGGAGAAGCAAGGATTCGGAAAGGAAAGATAAGTCATCAAAGAGCTACACAAAGCGAAGACATCAAGCTCATGTTGGTGAATGGGTATCCGGCTCCGACTCTGACCATCACTCCGAGAGAAGCTATCACACCGACTCAGAACATACTCAAGATGAAGGTGTTGCCGGTCTAGCACTTGTGTCAACCAACTCCTACGACATATTTGACTCACCAAATGAAGGACTTGGAAGATGCTTCATGGCTAAAGGCCCAAAGGTATTACACCCCGAGTATGTTAATTTCAATAGTGATGAAGATGACTTGCTAGGAGATGATGATTTACTTGTTGACAACCCTAGTGATGAGTACTATGATGAAACGTCAAATAATCATGCTAACCAAGATAAAACGAATGATAATGATAAGGAGAAGATTGAGCTTCTAACTAAAGAACTAAACAATCTTAAGTTAGCTCATGAAACTATCTTAGGAGATCATCGAGAACTTTTAAGGACTCATGAGAAACTACGCTTTGAAAAGCTCAACCTTGAGCAAGAACATGAGTTTTTAATGGCTATCAATGATGATCTTCGCAAGAAAAGTTCTTCTTACATTGCCAAGCGTTTACTCTTATGTACTTACATGCCTCAAGTCAAGTATGGTAACAAGAACAAGAAAGATTCTTCCTCTAGTAGTAACAAAAATCATCATGCTAAATCCAATGTTGTTGCTTCTAGTAGTTCTCTTGATTCCACTAACAATTCTCTTAGCCAAGTTACACTTGAGCAAGAAAACAGCTTATTGAAGGGAATTATAGAGAAAGGTGTTTACAAGAGCCTTGCCGGAAGTAAGCAATTCGAGGAAATTGTACGCAAGCAAGGAAGGCACCGGAAGAACCAAGGTGTTGGTTTTGAATGAAAGTTCAATGCCAATGGAGTTGAGTGGGAAGAAGATCAATACCCCAAGACGAATTTTGTTCCTCAACAAGAGAAGTATGATCCCACTTCTTTCAAAGGGACACAAGCTCAAGATGATCTTCCACCACAAGACCACAAGCAAAAAGGCAAGGACAAGCTTCAAGAGGAGATCGATGCATTTGAAGAAGCTCCTAAGGCCTTGGTCACGTGGATTCCCAAGACTACATCAAGTTCTACTTCATCAAGTACGACTACAACTCCAAGGATTCCCATCAAGATGGTGTGGATCCCAAAGAAGAAGAACTAGAGAGTTCTTGAGGGTGACTCCGCCAACGTACTTCACTCTTATCATTTTGGCAAGGACAAGTGCAACTAACCTTCACATCTTGCACTAGTTCATGGAGTCACAAACCCTCTTGTTGGTAAGGCAAGGGACAAGGTAACCTAATGATTTCATAGACACCATCTTGTGTGAGTGCATCACTCTATGTCTATGGATATCCTTGTTTGTTCCTTGTGGGACTAACCCGTGTAGGTGCAACTCACTCCAAAGTATTGCTCCAAATGATCTACATCAACAACATTGAGCATCCACATCTTCAACACCTACATGAAGTCATCATCGACAAAACCCAAGGTTAGTTCATCCCTCTTAGGGGCGATCTCACATCTAGGGGAGCTTTACTCTAAGGATTGAGCTAAAGCAACTCAAATGGTGTGAACACAACAATGCATTATGTAAAAGTGGTAACCCCACTTGTGCTTAAACGATGAGTATGACCTATGATCAAATGTTCTCATTCGAGTCCGAAGTCAATATACTCATATATAGATGACCTAGTCATCTCCAATCACTTGATAGATGCTAGTATTGGTTGTGCATGCTTTGTCGCATATTTCATTTGCCATTTTATTGTGCGAGCATGTCGTTTGCATATTTTACTCATTCAGGACATCCACTTGTTGTTTTGTTTGTTTGGTTCTTTTTCTTTTGCCAAGTGGATGGACAAGAATGCCTAAGAACCTTCTCTAGCTATCTATGCTATTCTTGTCTCAAACTCTATTCATGCTACATCACAAAGTTTGATCAAGTCAGATTTGAACCACTCTGTGTGAGGAGCACTCGGAGTCCCCGATTTGTCATAGACTTAAGATTCCAAAACCTCTTTGTGCATTTCGGTCTGACCGATTCATCCATTTCGGTCATACCGATATCACTAAGTTGATCTACGTTTTCAATCTCGGTGCAACCGATTTGAACTTTTCAGCCACACCGAATTGCAGCAACTGCTTGCAGATTTGCATATCGGTGCCACCGAGTTGTTCCACTCGGTCACACCGACAGGGACGGGCTATATATACTCATGCGTCAAATCTTTGGAAATTCTTCCGAAAACACTTCGCCAACGCATAGCCTGCTCTGCCTCATCGGGTCTCCGGATCATCCTCCTCATCGCTAGCTTCCTTTTGCCGCTGGTCTCCGCCGCCGTCAACGGGATTCGTCTCCGCCGTTGCCGCCGTAGCAAGTCCACCGTCGGATTAGGGTATGGACTTGATCTTTGTGCTATTCTCACTCCGATTCCTAGCACATTGCATTGCCATGTATCTTGCCATGATTGAAATCTTCCTATCCAGCGAAAATACACCGTAGATTAGATTAGATTTGAAAATTTAGGGTTAGGTTTCCACCGAATTCATCTCGGACCGACCGAGATGTAGAAATCTGTCTCACCGATTTGGCTTAGGCCATTGCACTTGTGATTATCGGTCCGACCAAGATCGATTCTCTGTGAAACCCTAGCAGTCTCGGTGCCACCGAACTGTGACTCGATCTCACTGAGTTCACTAGTTTAGGTTCCAAAAACTGCTTCGGTATCACTGAGTTTACAAATCGGTAGCTCCGAAATGCTTTCTGTGGAAAACTAAAACTAAGTTTTTGACTCAATTTTTTTTTTCCAAAACCTCTGTGCTTTGTGATGCTCATCTACTCTACCTCATCTACATCTATTCACAGGGTCTATTGTCAGAGTTTGCACTATGTCAGATCAGAGTGACAGTCAGAACAGATCAGAGGACCAAGTTCAGATGAGTGAGGGCACTAGTCCCTCTAGTGCCTCAGATGAGGGTAGCAAGAGCACACCTAGTAACTTTCCCAAGGCAGCCACTAGGTCAAGGAAGAAGAGAACCTCAGAATCTGAAGATGAGGACTATGTGGAAGTTGATGATGAGGCCACATCTAAGAAGAAGGTGCTAAAGAAGAAATATGGCACAGCTGCTGCCATTAAGCCTGGTATGAAGACCAAAGCACCTGCAAGAAGGATTCCCATGTCTAAAGACAGAGCCTCTGCTCAAATACCTTTGGAATCTGAACCCAAGGAAGCTGCACCAGAAGCAAAGAAAAGGAAAAAGAGTCAAGAAGACAATGGCCAGAGTTGTTGGAAAACCCTCTATGATGTAAGAAGAGGAAGAGGTTGCTGCACCAGCACCTAAAGCTCAAAAGCTAATGGGAGATGCAATCAGATCAGGGGCCTCTCCATCTAAGCCCAAAGATGCTCCCAAAGTTGCTCCCAAGCCCAAAGCTGCACCCAAGAGGAACACTAGGAGCATACCAGCTGAAGAAAAGAACAAGGCCCCAGTGCCTAAAGCTGCTATTAAAGAAGAAGATGAAGAGTCACTTGTCTTAAGGAAGTTGAAGCCCAAGATACCTGATCATAATGATGCTCATCCAATAGCTGAGGATATGAAGCTCATAAAGGATGTGGGTCTGAGACTGTGGAGACAGACTGATCCCTATGCTGTCAGAAGAAGAACTATTGTAGACTACAGGTTCCACACTAAGGAACAGCAGGATTTCTATGAGGCAGTCTTGCTTGACAAGAAGCCCATAGTATGTGATATGAGATGGGTGGACTGGGAGTACATCAAGAAAAATGAAGAGCATTCTCCAGGAGTGTATGACAGCTTCAATGCTTGTGGAGTAGATAATTTTGTTGGCCAGAAGCTCAGCAAGTGGAATGATGAGCTCATCATGCAGTTTTACTCCACAGCTCATTTTTACCCAGATGGAAGGATTGTCTGGATGTCTGAGGGTACAAGGTACCAATCTATAGTTGAGGAATGGTCTAAGTTGATAAATGCACTAAAGAGAATGACTTGGATGTATGTGCCACTAAGAAGAAAGACCATAACTCCATGGCTAAAATGTATAGCGAGATCCCAGATGATGCTCTAGAGACACATAAGTTTGGATCAGTACATTACCTGTTGTCAGGATTGCCTACTATCAACTGGATCCTAAGGCATATTCTGTTGCCCAAGTCAGGTGATCACAAGATGATCAGAGGCCATGCAATCAACTTGCTGCATATACTTGATGAGCCTCAGAAATTCAAAGTCATGAGTCTCATTGTGGAAACAATCAAAAGGACTACAGCTGATCACAAGAGATCATGTGGATATGCCCCACAAATTGAGGAGCTTATAAACTACAAGATGGGCACTGGCACATACCTTTTGGACAAAGAGCACTTGCCCATCTACCCTCATTTTGAGGACAACACCATAGTGATGGATGAGAATGAACCATCATCTGTGCAAGCACAAGAGAAGAAAGAGAAAGCAAGGGCTGAGAAAGCTGCCAGGATGCCAACTGCTGATGAGGCATCTCAGTATTTCCTGAAGAGCAAGCAAGATCAGCTTGGTGTCGGGTGGTTGGTGCGACATATGCCAACGGGTGGCTTATCATTGTGGGAGCCAGTAAGACGTCGCCGGTGCCTGGAAACGGGATAAGGCAAAGACATGCACGCCGGTGGATCTTACCCAGGTTTGGGGCTCTCCGTGGAGATAACACCCCTAGTCCTGCTTTGCAGGGTCTCCGCATGATCACTAGATCGATAAGTGGCTACAAGAGGCTCCTTGAGCTGTTTGGTGAAAGGAGGAAGAAGGGCAAGGCTAGCTCTCTTCTCCCCTCAATGTGGTGGCTAAAACTCTCAGGGATCAACCCTTTGCATGGGTGCCCTGGGGGATTTATATAGGCCTACCCCCCAGGGGTACAATGGTAATCTGGCTGGGCGTGGGCCCTAGCCGTCAGTGTCTACGGTCGCCAGCTTCTTTGCCGGCTGCTGGGGCCCGCCGACTGGTGGGTCCTGCCGGCAGCCGGCCTCTTGGCCGACAAGAAGGCCCCACCACTTGGGGGTCTTGTCGGGGGCTGGTTACTGTTGCCTCGCCCTTGATGACGAGGGCTTCGTCGAGGTAAACATGCCTACACTGCCACCGCCTAACGGGCTCTCACTATAGCCTTACCTCGTCTTGTCTCCTTAATGGCGCACGTGCTTCGAGGAGGGGAGCAAGCCGGCCATTGGAGGCCAGCCGAATCCCAGGCCGACTGGGGGAGGCATGGCCACCTTTTGGCGTCTCTCTGACCAAAGGGGCCCGTCGCCTACGGGCCGTACAGGCAGCCTGTCATGGAGGGCATCATGGTCAGCATGGCAACAGTGCTGCGCCGGACGGGTGATGGCTTCCCCGTACAGCGTACTATGGCCATGCATGCTCCGAGATTCGGGGGGTGGCAGGTTTCACTGTTGCCACGCCCTGCCCCATCATCGTTATGGGGGTGCAGACATTGAGGGCACGGTCCTGGCCGCTTGCCAAGGGCCGGCTTCTTGGAGTCTGTCTTTTCGTGGAGTCGGCCCTATCGTGGGCTCCTCCATGACAGCTTAGGGCTTGGCCGCCTTCCGGTAGTCGGCCTGTGAGGTAGCCGGTCAGAGGAAGGCAGCCCCATGTCTTGGGTGATCGACGGCTCAATCGACCTGTTATTTTTTTGAAGGGCCAAAGGGAGCCGGCTAGGCTACCCGTGGTCATTTACTCCGACAGTAGTCCCCGAAGCTGGTTGGGCTTCGTGGCTGAGAGGGGAACGAGAAGCTCAGTCAGCTTCCTATCCCGAAGAGCCGGCAGCTAGGAGCCAGCTTTGATCAGTCGTGCCATCTCGGCGGGGCTTTTCGAAGCCCGAAGGCAGGAACCAGCTGGCATGCATGCCAAGCTGCGGGCTGGCCGCCCGCCGCCTGCGCGCCACATGGCACCCTTCGGCTGGAGGAGCCTGCCATCCCACGCGCGCGATGGGCGTCGCCGCAGGCCAGGGCCCGCCACCTCCATGCCTCAGCCCAAGTGTGGATCTTCTGTGGCCCGAACGAGCCACTCGTCTTCCGACGGCAGTTTCCGTACACCGTTAGGGTGTAGTAATCGCGGGGCGTGGGGAAATGAGCGCAGTTAATCCCACGCCCCCCCACGCCTCGCCTCCTCAGCTTCGCCGCACGAGGCTATAAATTGGGGGAGGGGGAGCGGTAGACGCTCGCACGCTCGCCCTCGCTCTGCCATTTCCTTCTTCTTATTCCTCCTCGCCGTCGTCGCAGCTGCTCGCCGACGTGCCGCCCCTCCACCAATCTTCTCGGTGCGCCGTAGCTTGGCGGCAACTGAATCGTGCGCCCTCCGCCATCGAGCTTTTCCTGTCGCCTCTCCATCCTCATGGCGCAGTCCAGCTCCTAGGATGGATCCAATGTCCATGAGGACCACGTCGACTTCCTCCGCAAGACGCGGCGGTTGCCGGGCAAAGATTATGTGCGGGTCCATCTCGCGCCGGAGAGAGAGATCTCGCCGGCGCCAGAGGAGGACGAGCGGGTAATCTTCCGCTCGCACTGCCTGTGCGGCATCGGCCTGCCGGCGAGCGGTTTCTTTCGCTCCTTCCTGGAGTTCTATCATCTTCAGCCGCACCACCTCACCCCAAATGCGGTGGTGCTGCTGTCAGCCTTCGTCACTCTATGTGAAGGCTTCCTTGGCGTCCTCCCCACCCTCGAGCTTTGAGGGGAGTTCTTCCAGCCCAAACTTGGCACCGTCGTCATGGGCGTGCCCGCTCCCTGCGGCGCCTTCATTATCGTGCGGAGATCGATGATCGACAATCCGTTTCCGCCCATCGTGTTGATCCAGTCGGTGAAGCTCAGACAAAAATCTTACTTCTATGTGAATAACATCGCTCCGCAGGGCGACTTCGTCAATCTGCCGGCTTACGCAGCCGGCCCGCCGGCTGGGAGGCCGCCTTCATGGTCCTTCCGAGCCAGGTCGTTGTCTCCGGCTGGGGTTTCCGCCGTCGCACGGCTCCGGGTGATGGTCCAATCGGAGGGCCTGACCGGGCCTGACCTGATAGCCGCCTATGTGGAGCGCCGGGTGCTACCACTCAAAGGCCGCCCTCACATGATTTGCCAGATGAGCGGTCGATTCGACCCAAGTCGGCTCAGCACCAAGGAGATCTCTCATGCCGAGGTATCTTACATGATGAATTATATAGCCAACTGCAAGCTCATCGAGGAGTGGCGGTTTGACAAGGAACCGTATTCTCGCGCCAATCCTCCGCCTTCGGTAAGCTTCCCTTATTTTCTTCTTCTCTTGTTGTCGAGCTCATACTGGCCGACTCTTGACCAATTGGCTTGTTTTTAATAGAGCCCCCTCCTTTGACAGGCAGCCGGAGCCGCGTGGGTGGAGCGCCAGTTCGTGCCCGACCGTGCGACGGACGACTTCGACGATCCTGATCTGGGGGCCGCCGCCCTAGACGACGATGCTGTAGGGGGAGGCGGCGAGGCAGGTGGCTCCGGGCTTGGGGCCGTCTTCGAGGACTGGCCAGATGACGACGAAGCCGACATCGCTCCGCGCCGTCAGCCGGCGTCCAATCACCAAGGTGCGGGCTCGTCTGCCGTGCCGGCTGTTTGTGGCGGTGCGCAGAAACGCCGGGCCATGCCGACCCTCTTTGGTAGTCGGCTAAAGAAGCCCAGGGGTACTGCGGCGGCGACCAAGCGGGATGAGACGGCCGCGAAGGTAGCCCGCTTCCGCAAGGTGGTGAAGCAGTCGCAGGTGGTTTCGGCGTAAGTGTCAATTCTCTCACGCCTTCCTTTTTCTCTTCGGTTGTCATTCTTCTAAGCCTTTTTCTTGACTTATCAAATAGGGCTTCGCTCTCTCTCGAGCGGACCACTGCCGCGTCCATAGTTGGAGGTGCGGGAGGATCTGCGAGCGCCCACCGCGTGGACCCTCGTGCCGATCTTCAAGCGGCAACGGAGCAGAACGCGCGGGAGGCGCGGGAGGAGCGGGAGGCGGAGGAGCAGAGGGCGGCCGCCGCCATGGCGGCTCGGGAGACGACGGAGGAGTTGGCGGAGGCACGAGCTGACGCGGCGGCCAAGGCCCAAGCGAAAGCCGCGGCTGCGGAGAGGGCGGCGGAAGCCCTGCGGAACCAGCCTCCATAGCTCGTCATCCCCCTCCGCACCGTGGCTCCCGATATCCCAGTGCCCTGCCAGAGGAAGCCGTCCGCGACCAACCGGTGATGGAGAGGGAGGAGGGCGACGCAGTCATCCTGGAGAGAGGGGCGGCACCGCCGTAGCCGACTAGAGCGGGCCAAGGCGGCCGGCCTGACGCGCCGCCTAAGTAGCCGGCTGGAGGCGAGCCAGCTGTGAGGGCGGATCTTGTGGTCCTATCGCCGTCTCGTCAGCGCGCAGGGAAGGCAACTTCAGCGCCGGACTCGCAAGCGGCCGCAGGCTCCGGCCCGTCGGCCCAAGATCTGGAGACGGCCAGCGCCAGTTCGCCAGGGTGGACGCCGGGCGGTGGGACGGCCGTGCTGAACGTGGCGGCGTAGGACGTCCGGGACCGGCTTCAGTCCCAGGCCGCCGCACTGAAGCAATATACTCAAGAGTTTCTTGTAACGCGGTCGGCCATTCGGGTAACTCTTCCCGCTTTCCGTTGATTGCTCTTGATTTCTTCCGTGGGGGCGCGTCGGTGCACCCACTGGGTGTAGTCCCTGAGTTCCAAGTTGGCTGCTGAGCAGGCAGCTTGGAACTTCTTAGTAGACTTTGATTGATGTCTTGTTCTTATTCGCACCTCTGTCCTGTTGGCAGGACTATCACAACCTCTGCGCGGCTGCCTTCAACTCCCAGGCCCGAGAGCTAAATTAGAAGACCACCGACCTGACTGAGAGCCGTAGTAAGTACTTCGTTTTTTATCTCATGTGGGGGCGCGTCAGCGCACCCACTGGGTGTAGTCCCCGAGATTCGGGCCGACTGCTGAGCAGTCGGGTCGGATCTTTCCTGTCGACTTCTTCCTTATTGCTTTTCTTCTTCTTCGTATCTGCAGGGGCCCATGCCGACCTAAGGGAGCAGCTAGGTGGGGCCCAGACCGCCCTTCGCGCCAAGGAAACCGAGTGCAACGCCTTGGCTCACGAGTGTGATCGCCTGGCCAAAAAGTTGGCCGACCAAGAGGAGAGCCACAAGGCGGCCCTGAAGGCGGTGCAGGACAGCGAGGCCGCCCTTCAGGACGAATATGAGACCGAGGCGGCGAGCTGGGCCGAGGCGAGGCAAGCGCTGAGCGAAGGCTACAGCCGGGTTGAAGATTTGATTGACGGTGGGCCGCCTTCTTCCTCGTCCCTTTGCTCGCCACCCGGCATCTGGTCTGTCTTCTGACTTCGAGCTGCTTTTTTCTTCTTTGTGCAGATTACTTCCCTGGTTACTCCGCTGCCACGAACCAAGCCATCGAGGCCCACCATGACGCACGACGGCAAGCTGGGGTTGAGATCGCACCGGATGCTGGCCGGTCGGTTGAGGAGCAGCTTCTGGCGATTCAAACCCGCCTCCAGCCGGCTTACTGCATGCTCCGCTGTCTTCAGCGTGCTGGGGTGCAGGTGCTGGCCGCTCTCTGGCCCGGCGAAGTGGTTCCCCGCACCCCCAGTCGGACAGTCGACTGGATGGGGGTTGCAGTCAACCGCTTCGAGGCCTAGAAGGCCTCTGCGGCTCGGTCCGGCGCCAGGCGGGCGCTAGAGTTTGTCCGAGCTTGGTATCCTGGGCTAGACTTGGTCCAGGTGGCCACCTGGCGGCAGTAGGCCAACGAGGAGCTCGAGGCGGTGCGGCCGGCTATCATCCATCGCGCCTCGGCGATCGCCGACTACACCGACACCAGTGTCTTTGCCCCTGAGGTAAATGATGACGGCGTCGCCCAGCCGGAGGAGTGGTTCGGGCAGAATCCGGCAGAAGGTCAAGACTCGGCGGAGGAGATCGGTTCCAGCGACAAAGGCGAAGAGGAGGAAGGGGAGGATGGTGAAGACGCCGCACCAGACGGCGGAGCGACCAGCCAGCCTTAGCCTGATCGTGCCTCCGGCAATGAGGTGCGTGCAAGCACGCCGCCTGCAACAGGTGACGATCATGTCGACACTCGCTAGCCGGCCACTCCTCCAGCCAACACTGCCATCTCCACCAACCTGCGTGGCTCGCATGTTGCTCCCTTGGCCTGATCCGCCATCTGTGCCTTCCTGCTCGTTACTCTTTGAACAAATTTTATTAAATTCGCGCAATTCCACCCACTGGGGGTGTATTCAAACTATGTTGAATGTTGGCCTTTCGAAGGCCTTTTGTGTAAATGTAATCATGCATGTGTTTGGCTTCCGTTCATATTTGCTTTTCATCCTCTTGGTTGTTTCCTTTGCCGCCCTTCCTTGGTCTCTGCCTTCCCAGCCGGACAGCTGCTCTGCAGTCTGTGGCTGGCGAAGGGCTTGGCCGTTTGGGAGGACAAGTACTCGAGCTTTCTTAGATTGTAGCAAGGTGAACAGGAAGCCTGCCAACCGGCTGCTCTGACAGTTGGTTGGCGTGGTGGGAAGCCTGCTTGTGTTATATAAGTTCGTTAGTCCTTAGCCGTTTTTCATGTGGGCATGCTTTCCTGCCTTTGGCTCTTGCCAGTCGGACAGCCGATTCTTCAAGCTGCGACTTTCGACAATAGAGGGCTTGGGTGCCGGCACACTACTTGTCTGACTGCAGGTAGAACTTGAACATAACTCAAGGCGGCAAGTCCCCGGGCCGACTGTTTGAACCCGGTGCCGGACGAGAAAACAAATGTAGTAACATAGTCATGGGCATGATACTCATCATTTATAGATAAAAGGGGGTAGTCCCGGAGTGCTCCTCGGGGGACCCATTGTCTTGTACTTATTACAAAAGGTAGCATGGTACATACTGCATTTTAACTGTAAAATCTTTGAAGGAGATTGGCGTTCCATGGTCGCTCCGACTCCTTGCTGGAATCATCTCTCTTGCGTGCCTTCGGCTTCTTCGCGTCGATCAGGTAGTAGGAGTCGTTGCCTAGGGCCCTGCTGATGACGAAGGGGCCTTCCCAAGGGGCCGGGAGCTTGTGATGGCCGGCTGTTCGCTGGATCAGCCGGAGCACAAGATCACCCTCTTGAAAGGATCTTGGATTGACCTTCCGGCTATGGTAATGACGTAAACCCTGCTGGTAGATGGCGGACCGGCTGAGGGCTAACAGCCGGCCTTCTTCTAGCAGGTCGACACCGTCTTCTCGTGCTTCCTTGGCCTCCGCCTCTGTGTACATGGTAACTCGAGGTGAGTCGAACTCAATGTCAGTTGGGATGACAGCCTCGACACCATATACAAGGAAGAAAGGGGTGAAGCCGGTTGACTTGTTCAGGGTAGTGCGCAAACTCCAGAGGACGGGCAACAGCTCATCGAGCCAACAACCGGCCGAACGCTCCAGTGGCACGACCAATCGGGGCTTGATGCCGGAGAGGATGAGGCTGTTGGCTCGCTCAACTTGGCCATTTGACTGCGGGTGGGCAACGAATGCTAAGTCCGGTTGGATGCCCTGTGTCGCGCAGAAACATGCCAGTGCTCCCTTGGCGAAATTTGTGCCGTTGTCGGTGATGATGCCGTGTGGTACGCCATATCGGGTTGTAATATCAGCGATGAATGTTACGGCAGTCGGCCCATTCAATTTCTTGATTGACTTCGCTTCAATCCACTTGGTAAATTTGTCCATGGCGACGAGCAGATGTGTCATGCCGCCGCGCGCCATCTTGAATGGGCCCACCATGTCCAGTCCCTAGACGGCAAAGGGCCACACTACAAAAAAAGACACATATGTGACATTTTGGGCCGAACGAAAAAAAATTATGTCATACATATGACACTTCTATGACAATAATTGTGACAAAACCCGGTATCATCATAGATGTGGTGGGCTCCTTCTTCTATGACAAAAAATCATGACAGAAAATGGGCTTTTCGACCTGGGTGGGCCGGAGACGCAGCTGCATGACATTCTTTGGGCCGTCCATGACGAAAAAAACAGTGGTAGAAGCGAGGGGGAGGAAAATTTTGGGGAGTTGCCGGTTACGGTGGGAGGTCGGGGGCGGAGCGATGCGCGTTTCTCTCGTACGTACACGCATGTGTCCGAGGCGTTGGCTCTAACTGAAGCCGAGCGAGGTGTTGGGCTCTAACTGAACCCGAGCGATTGCACTGCAGGCTACACGTTACTGAACCCGAGCGATCAATCGATGGCTGTTAACTAAACCCGATGGAGCGATTCCTTCGCTACTGCTGCTAACTGAAGCCGATCGATGCTGTCTCTGGGATGAATAGTGAGCGTTGGGGGGTGGATGAACAGTGAGCGGTGGCGTTGCCTCTGGATGAACAGGAACCCGTGGTGTGGAGGGCTGGATGAACAGTAGATGGTGGAGGGCTGGCCATGGAGGGGTGATTGAACAGGACCCCATGGTGTGGAGGGCTGGATGAACAGTAGACGGTGGAGGGGTGCCCGTGGAGGGGTGGTTGAACAGTAGCCGGTGGAGTAGCGCACGGTGGAGGCTGGATGAACAGGAGCCCGTGGAGGCTGGAGGAGGTCGACGGTAGCCCGTGGAGGCTGGAGGAGGTCAACAGTGGAGACGAACAATATCCCGTGGAGTCCCGTTTTGCGGTACGCCACACCCCTCCCGATGAACAGGACCCCCGTTTCGATCGTAGGAGGTCCGTTTCGTCTGTTTTGCGGTACGCCACACCCCTCCCGATC
>NC_041385.1:452542823-452543537 GCF_002162155.2 Triticum dicoccoides
GATCAACAGGACCCCAGTTTCGACCATAGGAGGTCCTTTTCGTCCGTTTTGCGGTACGCCACACCCCTCCCGATCAAGAGGACCCCCGTTTCGATCGTAGGAGGTCCGTTTCCTCCGTCTTGCGGTACGCCAGGCCCCTCCCGATCAACAGGACCCCGTTTCGAACATGGCCGGTCGAACACAAGGCCTTTTCCTCCGTTGTGCGGTACGCCAGGCCTCGTTTCCATCGCCTGTTCCGTCCAAGCCATCCCGATGAACACGACCACGCATTCCGTTCCGACCCAGCCGGTTCGCTCCCCATGAACACGACGACGACGCTGTTTCTCCGTTCCGACCCAGCCATGTACGTATGCACGAGTAGGCGATAGAGACCCTGCCCGTATGTACATACGTGGCCGTATTTTCTTTCTTGCACCCTCGCCGCTGTACGTACGTGTACATGCTATGTGCGCGCCTCTACTACGACATGTGCGCACCTCTACATCGACCAGTATGTACGTACACGTTCATGACCAGGATGACAACGCTACATACGCTTCGACCAGGTGGGTCCCGACTGTCAGGCACTTCCTTGCCTGCGAAGATGTAGCTGGCGGGTCCCAGCAGTCAGGGGGGAGAATCATTTTTTTTTGCCCGGACGCACTTCCTTGCGTGTGAAGGTGTAGCTGCTGGGTCCCAGCAGTCAGGGGGGCGAATCGTTTTTTTTTTGCCCGG
>NC_041385.1:452543761-452554857 GCF_002162155.2 Triticum dicoccoides
GTGCGAAGATGTAGCTGGTGGGTCCCAACAGTCAGGGAGGCGAATCGTTTTTTTTTTACGCACTTCCTTGCGTGCGAAGATGTATCTCGTGGGTCCCAGCAGTTAGGCGGCGAATCATTTTTTCGCGAAATACGGTGGCCCGTCCGGTGGGTCCCCGCTATCAGGTGGAGGCATAATTATTTTGCGCGTAATAAGGAGGCACTTCCTTGCGGCTGTCGTGGACCCAGCTGTCAGCCTCTCCACATACAGTCCACGCCCGATGGAAGTCGTTCCTTGACCACGTTGACCACGCCACGCCGAGAGCACCACGGCGGTGGACGATAGTAAGGCCTAGGAAGGGTACGACACGGAGCCGGGGAAGACGTGGCAGTGGATGCACACACGGAGAGGAGTACGAGGGTTCACTGGTTCGGCTGCGCTGCCGTCGCCGCAGAATAATAGAGGGTGTGGGTCAGTGCGGGAGTGGAGGGATGGCCTGGCCAGTGGTGGGAGTAGTAGGGGGTGGTGAGGCCTCCGCGGCAGCACAACCGGCCACGAGAGGCAGGAGCAGGCGGGACGACCGGCGCTGCTTTGGGCGGCTGGAGCAAGAAGACCAGAGGTTGAAGAAGCACGACGGCCGTTGGATGGACATCGTACGGTCATTGCAGCTAGAATCGTTTATATTGACTAAGTTGACAAAGCCCTTGGTACATCAACTTATTAGGCCCATAGGTCAGCTTCCGAAATGGTGCGCCCCAGATGTCAGGGGGATGAATCATTTTTTGGGCGGGTGAAGCTAGAATATCCGAGATTGAAGAAGAAGCACAGCATCCGTTGGATGGACATCCAACGGTCACTGCTGCTAGAACCGTGTGTTGACTATAAGTTGACAAAGCCTTGCATACCCATTAACTCTGTTTTTTAGGGGACACATCAACTTAGTAAGGCCAGAAGTGTGTGGCAGAGAACTATAGCCCATTTGAGATTTGTAAGAATGTGTAGCCCATTTTTGAATTCTAATGGAATTTACTACAACCCATTTACAGTTTGTTAAAAGTACAGCCCATTTCAACCAACCGTTCAAAACAGAATTCAATAAAATTTCCCACATGTTGATGGGATCCGAATATTTTTATCCCGAATTTTTAGTCAGATTAAATACAATTTCAATATAAATTTATATTGCGTAAAATCCAATGAAACATTCCGCTCACAACAATTAATGAAATTAAAATTTGCAATATTCCAAAAATAAAATTTTATAAAGTAATCACTGTTTGGTGCATTTTTTTATAGTTACTACCCAGCTTTTATACTTACATCCCATTTATTATTTCTTAAAGCCCATTTTCTTGTTAAGCCTAATGCATCCCTGCTAGGAAACATTTGCAGCCCAGCGGGGCGGAGAATAACAACTTGACCCTGCCTGGGTATTCCTAAAAAAAGTATAGCTGGGCTAGCCATTTTCAGCTTGAAAAAAATTAATATCTGGGCTGGATATCTGGCTTGGGCTAGACGGGCCACAGCCCGCCTAGTTAATACCTGCAGCGATGTTTTCGTTGTTGTTCAGAAGAGAAAAATTAATATCTGGGGTAAACATTGACAAACTCCACAGTGCTCACACCTCAAAAACACAAATACTGCTCGAGCTGTTTGGTCCCAGCTGTCGGCCGCTTCTTGTGCAATTCTCTCATTTATTGACTAATCCCTCCTTTCCGGTTTATAATGCTCAATTCAAAAATCTCACCAATCAAGGTAGATGGCGAGTGGTGGAATACTTTTTCTAGTTTTGCAAAAGCACCTAATTAATGCTCTTGTTATCCTCAAAAAATTTTGTTTATCAATGCATTAATTGCAATGCATGCATGCATAAAGTACATGCATTGGTCAATTTTCTCTTAATACTTGCATGCAATGATTTAATGCACCTTGGAATCTGAACATCTGATGGAAAACAACCAAATTGAGCCTTATAAAATGGAAAAAGTAAAATTTTGAGATAAGCCCTATAAACCGGAAAGGAGGGAGTACATAGGTAGACAATGGTGTGGGTCCGTGATGTCAGGAAACCAGGAATAAGAAAAATAAATTATATATATATATGTATATATATAAGGAGGCACTTGCGTACGTGAGGCTATGGACCTGGTGGGTCCCCATTGTCATCCTATCCAAGTAAAGTGATCTCGTCTCCCGCGCGCGCTTTCCGCCCAAAACAGTCAGCACCGGCCGCCCCGCTTCCCGGTGCAGGCTATTGCTCCGCCTTCAAATGACACAAGTGTCGTCCGTCCGTCCATCTGTTGCACACATTAATGATACGCGATTGCCGAGGCGGCTACTCCGGCGTCACACGTCCGTACCTTCGCCCGCCCACCATTGCTATATAAACTGCTGCGCCGGCCATAGCCGCATTCATCCGCATCTGTTGCCTTTCTCCTATCCACACCACTACTGCCCACCATGGCTACCTCGCGCTCCAGCGCTCTTCGGGACGGGCGGACAACGAACCACAAGGATATAGCAGCCATTGCTGCCGACCGGCTGGCCGGCAGGCAGCCGGAGGATGACGACGTCCCAATGGAGAACATGGTAGTCGACGATCCGGCGCCAACCACCTCCTCCGCGCCATCCTCGCCGGTGCATTGCACCATGACCATCAGCAAGGCCCTTGCCCAATATATGGACAGGGTGAGGCAGATGCATGAGGAGCAGTTCTGAGAGGCGCAGGCCGAAGCCACCTACAACCACCATCTCCTCCAGGAGCACCTGCAGGGAGAGGAGCAGATCGCCGCGGAGCGGGCGGAGCAGGAGGCGCTGCTCGACTTGTACCGCTCCACCCGCAAGGGCCGCCTCGAGCACTGGCGGTACCACATGTGGGTGGCGGAGGCTGTGGCCGCCTACAAAGAGGCTAGCAAAGAGCGCGATGAAGCGGGTGAGGCGTTGTTTGGCGAGACCGAGGACAAGGCAGAGGACAATGTCGGCTCCGACGAGTCCCAGCTCCATTGGCATCGACGACGCCCCACGGCGCCAGCAACGAGGCAGAGGACACCACCGGCTCCGCCGAGGCCCCGCTTCGCCAACAACGAGGCAGAGGACATCGCCGGCTCAGCAGAGGCCCCGCTTCGCCAACAACGAGGCAGAGGACACCGCCGGCTCCGCCGAGGCCCCGCTTCGCCAACAACGAGGCAGAGGACATCGCCGGCTCAGCAGAGGCCCCACCCTGCCGGCAACGTGGGGGAGGATTTCCACCGCTCCGCTGTGGAGCCGCCCGCCGGCAATGAGACAGAGGACATCGCCGGCTCCGCCGAGGCCCCGCCCCGCTGCCAACGAGGCCGCGCCACACAGAAAATGAGGAAGAGTAGAACACGGTAGGTCGCCGCCTCTCGGGTCCAAGTAAGGCCACCGCTGCTACCCTCCGGTTGAAGCCAAGCTAGGCGGGTTGACCATTGATGGCCGGTTAGCTTCTTGGCGGTGACGTGGAGTCGGAGAGCTGCGCTGGAGAAGAACGTTGCTTCTACTTAACTGCTAGTGCAGTTGGCTGACTGACACGTGGGCCCAACAGGCCACATGTCAGTTACGCAATTGCACCTGCAGTTAAGTCACTGAAGCTTCTGTTCGGCTCAGCGGGACACAGGTGGGTAGCTTCGGTTAATTAATTATACCTCCAGCGCACCCCTTTTTAGTTTTTTTTTGAAAAGGAGGATGACCCCCGGCCTCTGCATTTGGGAGATGCATGCAGCCACAAACACCCCTTTTTAGTTGAAGAATGTATGAAATGTAATTAAATCCGGCATGTTTATATGAAATCTGACCGTGTATGAATGAATTTATTTCGATTAGTTTGAATTCCTGTATCACTGGCATTGGATGAACATGCAAAACAATACGTACTAGCATTATTCCCAGGGTGATCACCTCGTTTGCAGTAGTTTCACATGTACTCCCTCCGGTCCTTTCTATACAAGTTTTGTCTGCAGTCAAAGTATCTCTACTTTGACCAATCTTATACAAAAAAGTATGCACTTTCACAATGTGCGAAGTAAAAAGGAACAGAAGGAGTACAAAGAGTTTGAGCAGCTTTTTAGTGTTTCTGTACATTGCAATCAAACACACAGGGCTGGCAATTCATAGAGAACATTCAAAACAATCGATGATTATGCATCTCAGCGACTCACATGTTAGAGGCAATATTTACTTCACAACTAAAGAATAAACAAAAAATTGATCGACGCTGCTGACAGCAAGGGCGTCCCATTCGAAAATATCAAATGCATGTCTACGATTGTGGAATCGGCAGGGTTTGCCATCAGTTCGGACATTGATATGGCACCTCGTGTTAAATAAACCAACTGTTCTTTTTGTGCAGTTCCACCAAAATCAACCAAATTCACACGTAGCTTGTATGATTTCGCCCTTATATGTTGCAACACCTTGAACTTATCGGCACCTCCTTTCTTGTGGTGGAAATGAATGATTCAATGTATTCATGAACATTTTGTGCAGTTTCCATTGAAATCAAGCTGATCACCCCTGTTTGCACAAATACAAAAAGGTGATTAGTATAAAGAAAAATGTACTATGAATTGACAGTTTAAATAGGCACCTACATGGTCCATGTAGAGCACACTTTTAGAAAAATGGAACTCACCAGAAAGAATCCTAGAACAACATTGTACTCGCGCATCACAATAAAAAATGGAGATTTGTCAGTCCTTCTGAGCTGAAGTTAGTTTTGTCTTGTGGGGAGTAATGTAACCATCCTTCAACTGCTCCTTCTGATGAGAATCCTAGAACAACATTGTACTCGTGCATCATAGCAAAAAAATGGAGATTTTTCGGTCCTTCTGAGCTGAAGTTAGTTTGGCCTTGTGGGGAGTAATGTAACCATCCTTCAACTGCTCCTTCTGATGAGAAGATACAGTGCTTCTTCATCCTGGCATAATCGGAACTAGTCACTTCACGTACTCCATATTCTTCTTCAGAGGAAGATGATCCTATTGTGCAAAGACAAGAGGACAACTAAATGCTAGCATCCCTATTTGCTCGAAAAAAAGGAAAGGAAATATTTAAAATAGCACAGATGAAGCACTTCTCAAGGACAATACCACTTTTTCATGACAGTATCTAAATAGTAGCACAATGCTAATAGAGATGACAAAGCTCAATCATATGGATGAATTAGTGGGCGAAGACCAACCTTTGTCAGGAGGTTGATTGTGTAGAGCATACAGATGAAGCACTTCTCCGGAACCATCTGTTGTTATCTACTATGGTGGCCATGCTTACTATATCTTTTTGTGAAGTTCCACTAAAATATATGGTATCTTCAAAGAAGATCCATGTTTGCACAAGTAGAGATAATTACATATGGCATCAAATCAGTGGCAAAACAATTGCTCGTTCCAGCCATAGCAATAAATTAAGATGCAAAACTATATCATTACTTGTGTCATCACAGTTCCAGTGCTTCATTACAGCACCGGGAGTTGATTTTTGTTTTTCTTCCGCTTGTTCTTCCCCTTCATCACTTGGTTCAATAACAGACAAGCTTCGCCTTCAATGTAAGATTTGGCATGTCAATTAGGGAGCACAAGTATAGTACTAAACTTAATTTTCTGATGAAAGTGGCAAAATACAGGCCAGCAGTTGTGAAATATCCTTATCTTACCTCAATGGGATATTACGGTGCACATACAGATTGGAGGTCTTGTCTCCATTTGTGCAGTTCACTAAAATCAAGCAACATTATCGTACAAGTAGCACAACATATGAAAGCACACTGCAGAATCATGTGAAAGAAGGCTAGTACTGACCTCTCATGATGCGGAATTCAAACAACTCACAAGAAGAAGATCTGAACCAAATTCGCCTTAATGGATAGGAAGTAAGATCTCCTCTTGTGTAGTTCCACTAAGGTCAAGCAATCAAGCAACGTTGTCGGTGTGACATTTTGGTTGAACTGCACAAAACAGTCTTAAAACAAAAGTGTTTTGTGCAGTGCAACAAAAGGTCACAATGGCAACAAGGTGAAGTAGATAACCCTGTTTACACAGAGGTGCAAAGGAAACAATTAGTGGTCAATAACGGTGGATGACACAGAAGCCAACAAAAAGAAGCATCTACCTTATCGAAATGGGAAAGAAAGCACGACAGTAGCATTTCTCAAACGGTGGCATTGATTAATATTAACATAGAGATTATATTAACAATAAAATTCGTTAAACATGTAATTTTCTTTTAACTATTAGAGGGTGTTTGTTTACAGGGACATTTTGGTGTAGGGACTAAAAAAACTCTGTGTCAGTCACATCTAAACCAAACAGGAGGGACTTTTCGGGACTAAAAGTGGGCATTTGGGACTAAAGAAAGAAGACCCCGAGGGAGTCTTTTTGGGACTTTTTCCAACAGTTGCCCCTGCCACGCATCGCACCTTGTTTCTATTAGTTCATTACTAGGGGTAACATGGTCTTTTATCATGTCATTTAATAACCTCTAGTCCATGTTTAGTCCCTGGAACCAAGCAGGTAGGGACTAGGGAGTTTTTAACCAAACAGGGCCATAGATTAACAACAGCTAATGAGTTGCACGGGACAGTGGACGCACCAGCACCATGTGCATCTACCGATGTACTGTGGTCATGCACAGTCTGTTGCAACAAAGAACAAACAACCAAGGAGCATATTTGTGTTGGTGCTAGTTTTGTTATCTTTAGACACCTTTCCCTATGTGAGCGCAGCAAATCTAGTCCTGCTCAAACTCTACAGTCTTGTCCCTTCCTTTCCTTTTTGAACTAGTACTTTCGCCCCTTCCTTTCCTCTTTGAACCACGTCCTAGATTTATGCGATACAACTTTCCCCACTACTTTCCCCCATTCCTTTCCTCTTTGAACCACATCCTAGATTCATGCTATACAACTTTCCCCTTCATTTCCTCTTTGAACCACGTCCTAGATTCATGCTATATACAACTTTTCCCACTACTTTCCCCCACTCCTTTATGCTTTGAACCACGTCCTAGATTCATGGTATACATGCAGCTAGAGCAATGCATGTGGAGTAAGTAAAATATACCTTAAGGTTCTTGGGGCGTGGTTCGGTGAGCGATGGGATGGCGTCAAAGAAGAAGGGTCGGAGGCCCTCCCGCGCCGCCGCTGGGTGGAAAGTGAACAGCAGCGCCGGTAGTGGATTCCCTCCCTCGCCGACGGCGACAGCATTAAGCCTCCTTCCCTTCTCGGCAGACGGATCCTGCCGGCTCTTTGAGCAGCAGTGAGGGGAGAGAGAGGCCAACGAAGTCTTGTTTAGATCTGGAGAGGGCGAGAGAGTGTGAAGAGAGCAATTACAAGCGTTGCGGATCCAGCGGGAGAGGGCGAGAGAGTGACTGGAGAGAGAGTGTGAATCGTGCAAACCCTAGAAAACATTTTGACCAGTCAAAGAATCTTCCTAGCAAAAATTATGCTCAAGTGTAGTTATCGAACCCGAGACCTCAAGTTTGATGAGCGAACAGGCTAACCAGCTACACAACCCTCCCGTTATGTTCAACGAGAGGAAAATAACCTTTTATACATTCCTGCATTCGTGTGACAGGCATGCCATGTTTTGTGTGTGTGTGTGTGGGGGAGTCATTAGGATTTCAATCATAATCGTGTCATGTGGCTTTGGTGGTAAGACTATCCACAGTGGTGCAGAAATAATGCAGCCTTAGTCACCTTACCTCTCTCCACGTAGTACGTTGGGTCCCACCAGTCAGAGGGTGAAACAAACAAATTAATAAGAAAAATTAAAAGCACCAGTGGTGTATCTTACTACCTCACACATCTCGCTACTGCTCGGGAACACTGTCCAATTGATCCCTCTATTCGCTCACGTACTATTTTAAGTGAATCCTTATTATAACATGCACACAAATTTTGGGCACTTGTATTCAACTTAAGTCAGTGTGCCACCGTATCTCGCATACTTACTACTCCCTCCGTCTAGGTGTGATAAGTCACGTTAGAAGGTGCAACGGGACCAAGGTCCGTGCGTGTGCGTGTGTGTGTTTAACAACATGTGTGTGTTAGAGAGTGCGACAGATCGACCTACTCCTATAGAGATATGGTGTGTAGTGTACGATTTTAGCCGCGAGAGTCGGTGCATCCTCTCGTTTCCGGGCGTGTCTGGTAGGGACATGCGGACAGCTGCCACGCCCGCTCCTGACCAGCCTGGCCCACCCAAAGCCTCTCCACCGCCCGCGTGCGCTTCCCGCCCAAAACGGTCAGTGCTGCTCCAAAGAATTGGTGCCGCATTCATGCCCGGGCAGAGCGGACGCGACCTCTCACTGGCGCAAGAGTGATGGTTGCTTCACCCGTCCAACTTACTGCTGGGTCTATGTGATTTGACGGCTCATTGGTCTTTATTACTGAGGTGGTAGGACTGCTGGATGTCCCACACTTTCGGCGAAAGGAGGTAGTAGATTACAATTTTCTCCATTCTTACAGCGGAGGAGTGCAAGATCAGTGAAAACACGCAGGCTCAGTGATTACATGGCCCACCTCACACTATCACCGTGTGACACCTAACTCTTTACATAGTACTCCCTCCGTTCCTAAATATTACTAGATGAGTCCCCGCTCGTTGCCGCGGAACAGCGGTATATCTCTCTGCGCAAAATTATCGATTTCATAGAACTAAAAAAAATCTATAACCGCATGACAAATGTGGTAGCCAAACTAAATAAACTCCCATCATCATTTAGATCATCCCACATAAGGAAAAAAGATCAGCCAACTCCTACTGCATAATGGGATTATATTTTTCTTTTTGACATGTTAATGGGACTTAAAGCTCACTTACATGCATGCTACCGGTGCATGCTTGCATGCAGACATGTTCATGTGATTTAAAACCCACTCACATGCATGTGCCACGGTATTTCTACATGCTTGCATGTGGCTTAGTGATGAGCCTCTCAACGTCTAGATCAGACGGCTATTATGACTGATTTACTTCATCTAATGGCTATGTCAATTTTGATGATGTGGCTCAAGGAGAGGATAGAGAATTCCTAGTAGTGGGGGCTAGCTATTGCTAGTAGATAAGTCTTTGTAGAGATTCCACTAGGTGAACTACATACGGAACAAAATGAATGAATCTACACTTAAAATGCATCTATATACATCTGCATGTGGTTAATGGTGAAATCTCTACAAAGACTTATATTTAGGAACGGAGGAAGTACTAGTATAGTACTAGTACATACTGTAATTTATCAGCGAGATAAATGTGTACAATGCTATGAAGCTTCCAGCTCCTGTTACATGTATCTTGCGTCCAAGGTTGCCCGTTGCAACATTTCATCAAATACAAAGGAGACTAACATGCATGCTATTGCATCTCAATGATTGACAGATCATAGCAAATATGTACTCCCTCCGTTCCAAAATAAGTGTCTCAACTTTGTGCAAACTTTAGTACAAAGTTGTACTACTACTAAAGTTGACACTTATTTTGGAACAGAGGCAGCTAAAGAAAAAAACGATCCATGTAGTCCCTAGCCCTTGAAGCGTGAACCCTGACCAGGCTTCAATTTGCTGGCAACATTCGAGCTTCCTAATAAATGAAGTTTGCAACCTTTTGACCATCGGATCATTTTGTGCAGTTTCACCAAAATCGAGATGAGCATCCATGTGGCAAAGAAATTGAAGAAGCGTGATTAGAATAAGATTACTAGGACTAGTTGATGAGACATAAACTCATCACAAATACAGTACGTAGAAGCCAGTAGAGGTATCGGGTATGTGCGGGGCAAAGAAGTAGAGAAATATCCACAAGGAGTGATGTGGGCAGCTGGAGCAGTGGTGCAAGCCGGCTGTAAAGGGAGTTGTACCTGAGGGACGTAGCTCGACCTTGAGGAGGGCGGCAGGAGGCGGCAACTGCCCACGTCGCGGCAGTGAGCAAGGGACGAAGGCAACCTCACCAGCTTTGTGAGTGAGAACGGCGGGGACCCCTGATCGGGACGTGCCGACAGTGGGTTTTCACCGTCGGTGACGGACACCGCATCTACACTAAGCATCCACCCCTTCCCCAAGCGGACGTGATCCGCCGGGATGTTAGAGATGTGGCCACAGTCATTTTGTGCGAGAGAGTGTGAAGAGAGCAACCCCAGCAAGCAACCATGTAGGCTGGCCTGTCCTGACTATGTATATAGTGGAGCGGTTTCCTTTTCTCTCCATATGAACCTATCATATTGCGTATGTGCCACTGAAAAAAATATATTTATAAATGACCGGCACCTACTAATCGTTCTCCTATAACCTTGCGCTTGGCATCTCCAAAATATTAACCTTGTGATTGGCTCTTCGCCTCTTCGGGAAGTCGAGCAATAATGGTAGTGTAGTATATATCGTTCTGGCTATATGAGACCAAATGAATTGCTGCACGTCCACCACGTGGGCGAGGGTCAAGGGGCGAGGGAGAGTTCTACTACATACGGAGCAAAATGAGTGAATGTACACTCTAAAATATGTCTATATACATCAGTGTTTGGAGTACTAGTAGTTCATATTGAAATCTACTAAGGACATATATATTCCAAACAATATGATATAATCTCTATAACCAAGGTAGTAGGGACGAGTAGTAAACGGAGGGAGTAGTAAATTTTTCTCCTCGTCCTGCGAGCCCCCGCGCGCATGGGCAAGGGAGGAGCAAGCTTCACCTCATCCTGCGAGCCACCGCACCCGTGGGCGGGGGAGACGGTGTACTAAGCAAGCTTCTCCTCATTCTGCGAGTTGACGGGACACATCAAAAGTACTCCAGTGTATAGAGCCTTGCCTCTAAGGTAGGCCCCACATGGTTTGCCTATTTTTTTAATTTAACATAACGCGTCAAGTCGCAATTTGTTTGTTCACCCGTGGTAGACGATCCTCCCTCCACCAAGTGGACAACCAGTACACGTGCCAAATTACCACGTGGGCTGACTTTTTCGTACAGAAATGAGCTCCACCGTGTACCCGCGCGGTTGTGGTTGGGAAAGAGACGGGAGTACGTGCACCGTGCATGCTCCTCTTCTCTTCGTGCACGTCCCCCACCTATGTGGGTGTGTGTGAGAGATACAAACCGCGTTCGTGAGTGTTTTTT
>NC_041385.1:452555183-452632648 GCF_002162155.2 Triticum dicoccoides
TTTTTTGTTTTGTGGTGGGGGTGGGGGTGGGGTGGGGGTTGATTTCGTGAATTATTTGTGGGAATATGTGTCGATGACATCTCAAACAAAATTTTGCATGCAATGTGTGTGAAATGGAGGCCTATCCATATCATACATAGAGGGTCGGGCAATCCACGAGAAGAGAGGGAGGGGTCATAGCTATCGATAGAGCCGAAGAAAGGATCAAGTACGGGTGGGTGCGAGATCGATGAAGAGAGCCATCAAAATTGCGTGTGTGTGTGCAAGTCAAAGATATAGGGCGACTGGCCTACCGGAACGTTAGAGGGCACATGTCAAGTTTGTGTGTGGCAGGGAGACATGACTAGAGCGCTTGATGTATCGGTGTGTATGGGGGGTAGGGGGTGGGGGGAGGGGTAGGCAGAGGCCTAACTATAGAGGTAGAACGACTCGTATATGTGTTGAGAAGGAGAGACCCAGCTATGTCATGAGGGAGATCGGTCGACATCCATACATAACTGAACGACGGGAAATATAATGGGACAAAGAGAGAGGAGAGAGAGAGGGAGGGAGAGGGAGGGAGAGGGGTAGAGTGCTGGATGGGTGATGGAGTTGCTTCTCGGAGATGTTGGGAGAGGCCTACTAGACAAACTGAGGGTGGAACTGCAATGTTATCAATAAGAGTGGGGATGTGTTTCTGTGTGTGCCTGTGCGTGATAGATCTGTCGGGACGCATCCATGGATGATGAAGGGGAACCATGTGTTTGCTAAGCCAACATAACTAGATCGGTAGATCAATTGTTGTTTGTCAGAGGAAGGGAGAGACACAACTAATGAGGTAGATCGATCGATGTGTGGGTAAAAACGAGTTATAAGGACCTAGCTGGCTATATGTATAGCGAGAGATCGGTCGGTGTACGTCCATTTGTTAGAGGCAAATAAGGCCCAGCGAGATGGATAGACAAAGAGAATGGAGCTAGGAGGTGGTGCGAGAGGCCCAACTACTAGCTGGATAGGGGGAGGAGTGTGCGGTTGTGAGATCGATTAAAAGCGGGGTGAGAGTTTACACGTGTGTCTGACCATATGAGAGACACGAGGCAAGGACACATAAAGGAGGAGATTGAAGGTGTGTGTGTATGCTGTAGGCAGGCATCGCTGGAGAGGTTTATCGATCGGTGTGTGTCGGAAAGGAGTTGTGGAGACTCTGGGAGAACGACCTAAAGGAAAAAATGAATGTGCCCGATGGATAGAATTCCGAGGGAGGGGGAGGGCGAGGAGGGCGTGTGCATGCACGAGAGAAAGTTAGTGGTAGCTACAAAGGTTAGAGGACTGTGTGGGTGTAAGAGACTAACAAAGATCATAATTTGATATGAAAGCGGATTCATATATTTGAATAGGAGATCATAGTGTTTTAAACATTGCATGCATAAATATAGCGGTGATACACGTGATGTGCACATGTTATACCATAATGTGATAATGCATGACGTTTGCAACTCACAGCTAAATGTCGAACAATCTAAACCATACTATACATCAAACAATCTCACATTTTATTTGATTTTGTGATAATGTGCGGCGTTTGCAGCTTACAACTAAATATCGAGCAATCTAAACAATACTATATATCGAACATTCTCACATTTTATTTGAATTTATGGTAACATATGGTGTTTGCAACTCACATCTAAATACTTGTAGGATAGGGGGAGAGGCACCATACATAACGTGATAAACACATTATACATATGAGACATGGTTTAGATTATGAAGATCTAGCTAGAGCTAGAAATGTAATGTGATTTGAAATCAAAATAAAGTGGATTCAAAAAATCTAGTTCGAGTTCATATAGTACACATAGTTCATATGTAACTCGATACTAATCATGTGGTGTGCTGTGAAGATAATACACAAACATGGTTTAACTTGACAATAATGATGATTGTAGATCTTATTAAAACAGAGAAACAAATTCAAATGATTTGACTTCACAACAATCATTACTGTAGATCTTATTCAAATTTAGTTCATATTGAAGCGGTAGTATATACGTTTGGAATGCACTAAAACGTTCATTCGAGTAGTAGGTTGCATGCGTTATACACGTAGCGAAATATTTTAATTGAACATAACATGAATTCAAAGTTTTGAATGACATTTGTAGTGCGCATTGATTTGGTATAGTACACGTTAGGCTTGTCCGGAAATTTCAACCCGCGCCTTGTTAGCCCGAAATATTTAAGATATATCTTTGTCTTGTTGTGCTCCGACAACTCCCTCCATCTCAACCCGCGTCTAGCTATTCCGAAATTACAACGCGCGTGAAAACTCCCACCTCCTGTGAAATCCCGACACGCGAAATGCCCGTGGTACCCCTGAACCAAAAGAACCGCCTCAAATCGGTGGGGGGTACTTTCGTAACTTACCCCACATTTTGGACAAGCGTGTCTCTAACCATGGTTCCCCACTGCCATCCCATCCGCCCACCCATTCGTACACCGAGGCCACGAAAACCCGCGACGAAACCCCACACCCTGCTCCATCCGCCACCCAGCCGGAGCTTCTTCCCCGACGATGTCGTCCACGGCAACACCTCGACGTCCCTCATCCACCGTACCAGATGAGGATCCGTCGTCGATCTCAACGTCCTGCCGGTTCAGCCACCCCATCCTCCACCTCCAAGGAGCTACCCCAACGTTCCCCTCGTCTTTCACGCCACCTCCATTCCCACACTGCCGTCTTCACCTGCACCACCAGAAGAGCATCATCATCACCGTTTCCTCGGATGAAGCTGCGGCCTAATCGGCGCCACCAATGAGGTTGTACACTAATCGCCGCATTTTCTTCTTGATTCGATCTCACGGTGCTGCCGGCGCTCGGTCCCGAGATGACAAGGCGCGGCTCCATCCACGGCGGCGTCGCCGGCCACTTCCTCCATGATGTCGCTCCCTCGGCGGTGACGTCCACATCAGTAGGAGCTGATGCTGCTTTAGCTCTCGCTCACGCTGCTGCTCTGCTCTTTCTCTCGGTCCCCTGCCTGGTCTGCTCTTGCTATTTCTCTTGCTCGCGCTGCTGCTCTTGCTCTTGCTCTTGCTTGCGATGCTGCTCCGATTTGGCTACACTTCAGTCGACTGAATCGACTTTTGGGTCAGTCGATTTCCAAGGGGTGGGCTTGCCTGGGTGAAGGAAGAACCAGCCGCAGCGGGGAGGGGGGCTCGCCGGAGAGGTACCCCACTATCTATCTTATGGTTCAGGATGGGCGCGGTGGTCGACGGCGGTGGCGGGGCGTTGGCGGGGCGGTGGCGTGGGGATCGCCGGAGAAAAAGCTTGGTATGGGGGGCCTAGAGGGATGGCCGGGGTGGCGGCGGACCGGCGGTGGGGAGTGTTTTCGGGGCGGGCGGGGCGGCGCACCGCCGGCCGCGGGCGGCGGGGGGCTGCTGTTTGGCCGGTGGTGGCTGGCGGCTCAGGGGGGTGGAGGTTGAAGATGAACTGCAGGCCCTTGATTTCGTATCCAACGGCTGCAAAATCGACTGACCGGAGATGAAAAAGTCAGTCGACCGACGTGTAGCCTCACCTTGCTAGTGCGTTCAGTTTCGACAGCAAAATTCAGTTTCGACAGCAAAATTCAGTTTCGACAGTTAGGTTCAGTTTCGACAGTTAAGTTCAGTTTCGACAGTTAAGTTCAGAGATGAGTGGCTAATGTATTTTACATCTAGCACTTTTTGGTTATGTATTTTATGTCATGTATTGGAGATGCTATTAGAATTCCACTCGGGTTAACGGTGTTCGTTGTCTCTCTTGTCCTGCTTCAGCCTCGGCGTCGTACAACTCACCGGAGCTGCTCCAATGACGAAACCCTCCATCACAGTGGAGCAGTACGTCGGGATCCATCTCCAGACGCCTAAGATCTTCTTCCCCTCCTCCGACAGCAAATTCAGCCGGAACATCCTCACCGACCAATCCAATCACGCTGAGATCGACATGGCTTCGCCAAAGAGGTTGTACACTTGTTGCATCTCTTTTTTACTCGACATGTTATATATATTGTCCACTCAGCACACGGATTTGTTCCTTTAGTGTGTCCTTGAAAGAAAAAACGTAGGAATTTTAATTTTCACTTGTCCTCCTTTTCAAATTCCTATTCATGAAGCACAAGACTAAGAGATAGTAGCATAATAGCATTATAACCGTACATTTTCTTGTGGTTTGACTTAATCTCACCATGCTTCTTTGCATCCTATGATCTTCCAATTGTTGTGGATCAAACACCTAGATTGGCAGAAATCCTGTGTTTTTAAATTCTCTGTTTTGCACGTGCATTCCTATCCTATTCCTGTCTATTTCCTATCCTTGCATTGTTGGAATCCTCCAATTCAAACGAGCCCTTACAGAATTACTTCTCTTACAAATAGTTGTCAAAGAAAACCTTGCGTGGTTTGTCCCGGTCCTGCTGCACCGTCGTCCACCCCAGCTCAGCTGCTCCAACGACAGAAGGGTCCAGCAGAGCAGGGATCCGGCCTTCAGACTGTCTTTCACCGCCTCAGATCTTCTTCCCCGCCGCTGGCAGCCATGAAAACTGCATTACCATCATCAACCGAGCAGATGACCTCGAGGACTATACGGGTCCACAAGAGAGGTCGCACTCTTTCGTGTCTGCTTCTGTTATGCATCGCTTAATATTATAATGCTACTTTATCGTCCTGTTCATCGATTAGACTCTGAGTCAGCTCCAAACTAATGGTCAAACTTGAGTTTTTAAATGGTTGTGGGGTACATATCGGGGCCGCTATCAATAGTATCTATCTACTATCTGGTTAATCTCCGGTGTCTACTATGAGTTTCATGTTGGGTGGGAAACAAACAGTAAAGAAGCCATTATCTATATTTATTAACTGAAGCCATTATCTGCCTAGTATTATTGGTTTTGGGTCTATCCACATGTTGCTACCATCACTTTGGATTTCTGCATGCACTCCTTACATAATCTCACTATGTTTTATTCCTATGCATGACAGTTATTGTAAACAATGGAACTGAACATGTAGAGCAAAAGAGACGAGCCTTGCGTGGCAATATAATTTCATGCAGATGTCGCTCCATGGTAGGCGCAAAGGCAGCCCCCCCCCCCTCCACGCATTTCGAATTGTAATCGAGAGGAAGATATCTGTTCTGAGGGGGATTCAGAAGGAGAAGATAACTCCTATTTACCCCCGGAGGTCTTCGCTCTAACTTGGCATGCTGATGTTGGTTATATCATGCATATGGTGTCTTGCATTGCTTACTTTATACATCAAATATGTCATCTGCTTAGTTTAGACATCCTTTGTGCGAATGCCATCTGTTTAGTTTATTCATCGTCTATGTGAATTATGCAACGCCACCTTGTTTAGCCAGGCATCATATATGTGAATTTTGCAATGCCATCCTGCTTAGCCAGTCATCTTATATGTAAATTATATCAGGCCATCTTTTTTTCGTTACATATTACATTCGTCAACAATGTTAGTACATTCAACTGCTCTTCGTGTGCATTAGCCATTTGACATGGTGATGGCAAATTCTGGAGTGAAAACAAGGTCTTTTGAATAGACTATGCTATGTGACGAAGCGCATATCTCGCTGGTTATGGATAGCTCCTCAGAGGAGGATTCAGAGACAGATGACCAATCCTATTCCCCCCCCCCCCGAGGTGTATGCTCTAACTTGGCAGGGTTATGTTGCTCATATCGTGCGTATGGTGTCTCGCATTGCTATGCCATTTGATTAGTTTAGACATGCTTTGTGTGAATGCCACCTGTTCAGTATCTAATTACCATATATGTGAATTATGCATTGCCATCTTGTTGCAAGACATTATATATGTGAATTATACAATGCTATCTTGTTGCAAAGGCATTATATATGTGAATTATGCAATGCCATGCTACAGTGGCGGAGCTACAACCAAATAGTTGGGCGGGCCAATGTAAAAGAGAACACAAAAAATCACAACTTAAGCCATACTACTTAGATGCTACTAGGTATATTAATCTATGCTCACTGTAAACCAGACTAGGCTGTAACGGGAACAAGTCCCTCCTGCATATTCATGAGGAAAAGTCAGCCTCTCATACGCATTCAGGCTGCTGACGCATGATGCCTCACACTCACCGGGCATAGTAATTTACCTTTTGGCTTTTGGGCAGGGCGGGCCACGTCACGCTTTTGCCTGCACGTAGCTCCGCCAGTGCCATGTTGTTTAGCCAATCATCATGTATGTGAATTATATCATGCTATCATTTTTTTGTATTACGTGTTCCATTTGTCGACAACGTTTGTATATTCAACTACTCTTCCTGTGCATCAGCCATTTGAAGCGGTGATGGAAGTATCTAGAGTGAAAACAAGGTATTCAGAGCAGACAATGCTACCTGCTGAAGCAGACATCTTGCTGGCTACAAAGAGCTCCTCAGAGGAGGATTTAGAGACTGATGACCAGTCCTATTTTCCCCCTGAGGTCTATGCTCAAACTTGGCAGGGTTATATTACCCATGTCATGCATGTTGTCTTGCATTGCTTAGTTTTTACATCATATATAGATTGCCATCTGCTTACTTGCTTACTATATAAATCATATATTTGAATTATATCATGCCATCATGTTTACATAGTACATACACATCATCTATCTGAATTATGGCATGGCAACCCATTTAATAAAGACATCATATAGTTATATCATCTCATCCTGTTTAGTGTTTACAGTCATCATATTTAGAATTATGGCATTCTATCCATGAATGTATGTGAATTATGGCATGCTAACCTATTTAATAAACACATTATATAGTTATGTCATGTCATCCTGTTTACATAGTCTCATATTTTTAACTATATCTTTCCATCTTTTTTAGTTAGCCATCATAATGTGAAATTGTGTCATGCTATCCTGTTTAGTTAGCCATCATATATGTGAAATTGTGTCATGCTATCCTGTTTGGTTAGACAACATAAATATGAATTATTTCATGCCCTCTTTTATTCCCCACTACCCATTGCACCTGTCTATCATACAATGTCTATACTTTCAATTACTTTTCTTGTTTATCAGCCATTTGAATTGGAGAGTATGATGGCAGTATCTAAGGGAGTAACAACATGGTCTTCAGAAAAGATAGTGCTACCAGTTGATGTAGATAGAACCACGGTTGTACTTGCCCAAGGACCAGATCCACCACACATAACCCAGACTCTCGCAGATTGTACCCCTACCCCGTTGGACAGAGAACCAGCTACACCCCTTTTAACCCCAACCCCGGCAGATAGTAACCCAGTTCCAGTTGACACAGCACCGTCTCCACTACAGAGCACCCAAACACGAGCGGTTAGTAAGGGAACTGCAATGCCCAAAGCACGAGGACCACCACTCCGAATCCCAACTCAACGCTTCAAGGAGAAGAAGATTTGTTCTCAGGTCAGGTTCTGTAGCTATGGTTCATACTCCTTTTCTCTTGCATTACTGTATTTACTCATACCAACTATTTTCAAATTTGAAGGATGGAATTGAAACTCCAATGGCGCAACAGGTATGTTTTAAACCTGTTTCTTTAACTCGTTTGCTGTTGTAACCTGCTCTATGTTGATTTCAGTTTCAATTGAATAAACAGTTATGTTCTCATGTCATGCACATTACAAGTGTTGTTATTGCTCTATAGTTATCCACACTTATATTCTGTCTATTCTTCTTTGTCTTGAACAAATATTATTTGAACTGTGTCCCTATCTTGATTTGGCAACAAAAACTAGAATGATATAGACCATAAAGTGACCATGGCACATAGATATATGTTTGTTTCATGCTGTTATCCTGTCCACTTTACTACTGAACTCATTTACCAAAATGAGTATCATATACACCATGGTAAACATGTGATGTGTATGCTTGTTTCTCTTTTAGAATGCGGACAAAATATTGGAGAACAGTACCGCGTTATCCAATGGTAAAGGAAGTAATGCAGATAAGGTTCAAGATAGTGAGACATCCCTGTTGGTCTCCAAGAAAGCTAATAAAAACTATCTTGACGACAGTGAGGGAACCCAAAAGTCCTGTCTTGATGTAGTGTTCGAGTTACTGGCCACTACTGCTGGCACAAGCTCTTCAAACTCGCTGCCTGAATCAGTTCGTCTTCTTGAGTCTCAACTTCAAGTTGAAAGACATCGATCAGATGTGCTGTGACAAGAAGCTGAAGGACTGAGGAAGTCCCTGCAGAATTCAGATGCATATTTTCTGGTGCAACAGCAAGCGCTGGAAGATTTAAGCGCCAAACAAGAGAAGGTTAATAAGCTTGCTAAGCATCTTGCCAGCATTATGGGTACCCAGGATATTGTTTCTTGAGATCTTCTAAAGTGGTTTTAGTTCTGGATTTGTTTTACTGCAGCGTTTATTTGCGTTGGTTGCCAACTTTGACAACCAGTGTATATGATATGCTGCTTTGTTCCCTCTATTTGCACTGGTGGCGAACTTTGATGCCCAGTGGATGTAATATGTGTAACAGCCGTGATAGCCTAGCATAAGTTGCTTGCTTATTTATTTCCTTGTTGTCTTGTTTATTTGTTTGCTTGTAGTCAGTGCGGTTCTTTTTAAAACTAGGCCACAATAACAATGGGCTAATATTTACTGTAGTGACACTAGGCCTCCTACGGGCCATAGAAACAGTGGGCCTTCTACGGGCCGTAGAAACAGGTGGCCTTCTACGGGCCGTAGAAACAATGGGACTTCTATGGGCCGTAGAAACAATGGGCCTTCTACGGGGCGTAGAAACAGTGGGCCTTCTACGGGTCGTAGAAACAATGGGCCTTCTACGGGCCGTATCATCAATGGGCCTTATACGGGTCGTATGACCATAATGGGCCATCATTAATAGGCAGTATTTGATGACGCTATGAAAACGGCCCAACGTATTAACGGACCACAAACGGGCCGATGTAACCACGGGCTGAATTTGGCCCACAAGCAGAAAATGACAGTAACGGGCCGTAAGTAAACGAATGCTGGAAATGAGCCCAAGAACTCTGAGAAGGCCGAAAGATAACATTTGCTGGAAACGGCCCAACTGAATAACATGCCCTTAATGGGTATAAAGTGATATACTGTTCATTATGGGCCAGTTTCACCACGGGCCGTTAGTGGGTGTAAAGTGATACACTGTTCATTGCGGGCCAGTTTCACCACAGGCCGTTAATAGGCCAAGAGTTACATAGGGCCTCATATGGGCCGAAAGACGTAATGGGCCATACATGGGCGAAAAGTGAAAACGGGCTGGAATCATATTGGATGGCCCAGATGACGCTACTGGGACTAATTCGGATAGGGCGTAACGGGCCTTGGGTTAGCGGGCTGTAAATCGGCTATATGCGAACAGGCCGTTAACAGGCTTTCCATGGGTCGGCCTGCCACCTTTTGACCAAGTCAAACGGGCCGGCCTTTTCATAGGAATGGGCCTCTGTTGGGCCGTGCCACGTGTCGATGTATCATAGGCGCCTTCTGTCCAATGAGTGGATGACATCTGTCCCAGCGGTGAGCCAACACGTGTTTCCTCCAGCCAATGATGATTTTACACGTGGAAAATCCCCATTGGTCGAGGCTGTTAACGGGTTATCGGATCCAAAACCTGACCCGATAGCTTAACGGCGTTCCATTACGGTGGATGCCACGTGTCGGTCACCCTTGACGAAAGAAGTTCTGTGACGTGCGATTTATCGTCATGGAAGTGGACACTTCCGTGATGATAATTTTGGTAATGTCATCGAACACTTCTACGATAACACAGGTATGACTATCTTGATTCTGTCATAAATTTGTCATGGATGTACATGCATGACAAAAAATGCAACCTACTGTGACAAACATGTATCATCACGGGAGTGTATTTTTTTTTTTGTAGTGCCAGGTGAGGGGGATGGTCTTGAGTGCGGAAGCCGGCAGGCGCTGCTTGGAGTCGAAGACTTGCCACCCTTTGCAGTGTTTGACTAACTCCTTGGCGTCTTCCAAAACAGTTGGCCAGAAGAACCCATGGCAGAAAGCTTTGGCGACGAGTGATCTTGAGGCCGCATGATGGCCGCATTCGCCTTGGTGGATGTCTTCGAGGATTGCTATGCCCTTCTCTGGCTCGACGCAGCGCTAGAAGACTCCAGTGACGCTGCGCCTAACGAGCTCTCAGTTCATTATTGTGTATGCTCCGGCTCGGTGTTGTACTTGTCTTGCCAAGATCTCGTCAGTCGGCAGCTCTCTTTTTACCAGGAAGTTGAGGATGGGCTGGGCCCATGATGGAGCTGTGACTTCTTCTATTGCCAAAACGGCTACTGCAACCAGGGTGGATGGGCTGGGTGGTGAAGAGTTGGAGTCGGACACCGCCTGTTGTGTTGATGCAGTCCCCAGGCCGGCTTCCGTAGTCCCCGAGCCGGCTGCGACTATGGCAGTCCCTGAGCCAGCTGTCGAAGTCCCCGAGCTGCCTGCTTGGTTCCCCAAGTCGGATCCGACTGCGTCGGGGTCAGGCGGTACAAAGATGGAACTAGATTCCAGAGATGGCTTGACAGAAGGCTTGAGGAGGCATTGGAGAGAGATGCCGGTTGGTATAGCTTGTCTGGTGGAGCCTATTCGTGCCAGGGCATCTGCTTGCTCGTTGTCGGCCCATGGCACGTGGAGGAACTCGCACCCCTCAAAATATTCGCTGATTTGCCAAACAAGGAAGCGGTAGCTTGCCATGTTTGTGTCCTTGGCGTCCCAGTCGCCGGATGATTGCTGGACTACCAAGTCCGAGTCGCCATAGCACAGGATCCGGTGGATGCCGAGTTCTTTGGCTAGCCGGAGCCCGTGTATGAGCGCCTCGTACTCGGTCACATTGTTGGAGGCAGCAAAATGAATTTGCAATGTGTATCTGAGTTTGTCGCCTTTGGGAGAGGTGAGGACGATGCCAGCTCCCAAGCCGGTGCACATCTTGGATCCATCGAAGTGCATCCACCAATGGGTGGAGTCGGGGGCCGGCGGCAGGTACTGGCTCTCGGCCCAGTCGACAAGGAAGTCGGCCAATGCCTGGGACTTGATGGTGGTGCGAGGCTGGTAGAAGATTGTGTAAGGAGCCAGCACAATGGCCCATTTTGCCACCCGACCAGATGCATCCCAGCTGCCTATGATCTCGGTGAGCGGGGCAGTACATACGACCGTGATGGGGTGCTCTTGGAGGTAGGGCTTGAGTTTTTTGGCGGCGAAGTACACACCATAGCACATCTTCTGGTAGTGCGGGTAGTTCTGCTTTGAGGTGGACAGTACTTCGCTCAAATAATACACCGGCCTCTGGACTAATTGAGCTCGGCCTTCTTCTGGGCGTTGAACCACGATAACGGTGCTGACCACCCGGCTAGTGGCGGCAATGTAAAGGAGCATGGGCTCTTTCTCAGTCGGTGCCGCCAAGACGGGCGGCATGATTAGCATCTTCTTTAACTCGTGGAAAGCTTGGTCTGCTTGGTCGTTCCACTCGAAGTGAGTGGACTTCTTCATGAGTCGGTAGAGGGGGAGAGCTTTCTCTCCAAGTTGGCTGATGAAGCGGTTCAGGGAGGCCAGGCATCCGGTAAACTTTTGGATGTCTTGTAGCTTGGTAGGAATCTTCATTCTCTCTATGGCCTTGATCTTCACTTGGTTGCATTTGATGCCGTGTTCGGAGACCAGGAAGCCTTGAAGCTGGCCGGCTGGTACACCGAACACGCATTTCTTGGGGTTGAGCTTGATATGAAACCGGCGCAAATTTTCAAAGGTCTCTCTGAGGTCTTCCAGCAAAGTGTCGCGCTTCTCCGTCTTCACCATGACATTGTCTACATAGACGTGGGCATTTCTGCATGCAACACTGAAAAGTGGCACCAGCATTTCTCAAGCCGAATGTCATAGTCAGGTAGCAGAAAGCTCCGAATGGTGTGGTGAAGGCGGTCTTCAGGCGGTCAGCCAGATCCAACTTTATCTGGTGGTAGCCTGAGTAGGCATCCAAGAAGCTCAACAGCTCACATCCGGCTGTGGAGTCTATCACTTGATCGATTCGAGGTAAGGCAAATGGATCTTTGGGGCAGGTTTTGTTGAGGCTGGTGTAATCTATACACATACGCCACTTGTTATTCTTCTTAAAAACAAGCACCGGGTTGGCAAGCCACTCTGGAAACAACACCTCCATGTTGAAGCCGGCTGCCAGAAGCCGAGCTATCTCTTCTCCTACAATCCTTCTCTTTTCCTCCGATAGTCGGCGGAGGGGTTGCTTGACTGGTTTTGCATTTGCTCGGACGTGTAGTTTGTGCTTGGCGAAATCCTTCGAAACACCCGGCATGTCCTTGGGGGACCATGCAAAGATATCCTGATTCTCACGGAGGAAATCGACGAGCTCGCCTTCCTATTTGCTGTCCAGGTTTGCTCCAATGACGGCAAACCTCTCCGGGTGATCTGGATCCAGAGGTATCTTCTTTGTCTCGTTGGCCGGTTGGAAAGAACCTTGAGCATCAGATTCCTTGGGGTCAGGGGAAAGGGTCAGCTGCTTGCCGGCCATGGCCACGACTCGGTCCAGCATCTTTTTCTCCTCAACGATCACGAGGGACAAGGCCAGCCGGCTGCTAGCTGTCGCACACTCAGAGGATTTCTTGTAGTCTCCGGCTATGGTGATGATGCCCTTGGAACTCGGCATCTTCATCTTAAGGTAGGCATAGTGGGGTACAGCCATGAACTTGGCCAGAGCAGGCCGGCCAAGCAATGTGTGGTAAGGGCTCTCTAGATCCACTACTTCAAACCATACTGCTTCTCGACGGAAATGATCCTTGCCCCCAAAGAGGACATCCATCTTGATCTTGCCAATTGGTGAGCAGGACAGGCCGGGTACGATGCCATGGAACATAGTCCGACTTGGCATGAGCTGCTTCGTCTTGATGTTCAGCTTCTCCATGGTATCACGGTATAGTATGTTGATGCTGCTCCCGCCGTCTATCAGTACGCGGGAGAAGCGGGCAGCTCGCCTTTCTGTTGCGAGGGTGGCATCCAAAACCAATGTGTAGGAGCCAGGGGACGGCATCACCTCTGGGTGATCGGCCTGGCTCCAGCTGATAGGCTTCTCCGACCAGTGCATGAACTCGGGGTTGTTGGAGGCGACCGTGTTGACTTCTTGGTGCTGTCGGTGCCGGCTGCGCCGGTCCTCAGTCTGGCTTGTAACGACGACGTAGGCGGCATGTTCATCGGGGAACTCGTCTTGAATAGCTCCGACCGCTGTCCGAACGGCCGACTGCTGAGGGGCTGGAGGTGGCTGGCCAGTAGGCGGAGGCGGCACCAGCCCTTCGCCCTTGGAGATTCATGTGAGCCAATGGCATTTCCCAGTTGTGTGGTTGGATGGCTTCACGCCGCTGTGGAACTTGCAGGGGGCATCGAGGGTTTGCTTGTAGGAGAAAGCCAGCTGCCAAGCCGGCCTGCCGCCCTTCTTCTTCTTGGGCGCGGGCCTCCCTTCAGGCTGTTCATCTTCGACCGTGGCCACCTGCCGGCTGGTGGAAGATGACATAGGGGCCTTGCACTTGTGGTCGCTCTGGTATGGGTGTCGGCTGGAGTCCCCAGCCGGCGTCTTGGGAGCCGGAGCTAGTACCTTTCCGGAGGTGTCTACTCGGAGCTCAGTCTTCATTGAAGAGTCAGCCGTGGCGTACTTGTCTGCTATGATTAGCAGCTCGTCGAGGGTAGTCGGCTCGTCGCAGAGGAGTTGGTGCTTGAGGAGGGTGCCTTCTTGGCACCCGGCGGTGAAGTATTCTATGGCTTGAACCTCGTGCACCCCCTCGTAGGAATTGCGGAGCTTGGCCCAACGCGTGAGGTAGTCGCGTGTTGATTTGTTGGGCCTTTGAACACACAAGGAAAGATGGCGAGGCTTGGGAGGCCGCATGTATGTGCTGGTGAAGTTGCGGATGAAGACTTCTGTGAAGTCTAGCCAGCTGTTGACGCTGTAAGGCTTGAGGCTGTTGAGCCAGGTGCGTGTCGTGCCTTGGAGCATGAGGGGGACGTACTTTACGGCAACACGCCTGTTGCCGCTTGCTATGCGAACTGCGTGGAGTAATCGATCAGCCAATCTTCCGGCTTCACGGAGCCGTTGTACTTGGGCGTGTCTCCCGGGAGCGAGAACCCTTTGGGGAAGGGCTCGTCGCGGATGCGGGGGCCGAAGCAGGGCGGGCCCACATCGTCTTCTTCTTCTAGCGCCAGGGATCATGCTAGGCGATCGATCTGGTGGCGGGCGTCATTCTCACCGACTACTTCTCGGTGGCCCAGTCAGCCGCTGAGAGTCGAATGCGTGACAGGCGGCGGGGTGGGATATCTCTCCCCACGAGGTGGAGGAGGAGGTGGATTGCCTTGTCGTTCCACAGCTCGAGGGCGGCCTTCAGCGTCGCGCTCGATGGTGATTCGAGTCCGACTGCGACTAGCAGCCGGCTCCTTTTCTTTTCTTGCATGGGCGCCGCCGGCAGTCGGCGTCCGGGACGTCGCGCCGTGCTCTCGGCATGGGGGAGGACTTCCAGTGCGGGCGTTGGCTTCATGCCGCTCTGTGGCTGCGTCGATCAACTGCTGGATGCGTCTGGTCATGTAAAGGAGCTCATCGGCCCCCAGTCCATTCAGCTCGTCTACGGCCGCCTGGGCGGCGCGCAGGTTCTCGAGGGGCGTGGCATAGACTGGGCGGTCTGCTCCCAGCATGTTGGCGATGGCCGCGCCGCGCTTCTTGACGACGCCGGCTCGGCTCGGCCCTTCAAGAGGCGGTGTACCGAAGGTGGCGCGGTCAACTTCGCGCTGGTGAGCCTTAGTGAGGCATCTCATGGAGGCTATTTTCTGGCCCTCCGCAAGGAGGGCGAGGCGGCGTGCCACCAGCGTCTCGGCGTTGGTGTCAACCGGGATGGGGGCGGACAGGTCATACAGTGCCACTTGCAGAGTGTCGTGGGCGTTCTCGCCAGAGGTGGCACTGTGGCTGATGACTAGCACATCGGTGACGGTGCTGCCGCCACTGTCGGCTTGAGGGAGAGGGTCGTCGAAGATTATCACGTTGGTGGGGAAGCGTCAAGCAATGCCGTGTCGGAGTCGACAAGCATCGGGTCGGTGGAGCCAACCGACTCCAAGTCCGCGATAGGCTCGTCGGAGACGTAGAGTTGGTCGAGGAGGCTAACGAGGCGGCTCTCGAGGCAGCCCGTGCCCGCGTCGGGTGCGGGCTCGTCGGAGATGCGGGCCTCGCCAAGAAGATCGGCGAGGCAGCTCGCTGCGCAGGCGTCGTCGACGCCTTGCAGCGCGTCGGGGCAAGCGCCATCGGGCGTGCCGGGCTGGCTATGCTCGCTGGGAAGGAAAACGGTTCCCGTCCAGAGCAGGTCTCGGGACGACGGTGCACCTGGCCCCACGGCGGCCGCGAAATGTTGGGTGGTAGGTGCAACATATGCCAACGGGTGGCTTATCATTGTGGGAGCCAGTTAGACGTTGTTGATGCCTGGAAACGGGATAAGGCGAAGACATGCATGCCGACGGATCTTACCCAGGTTTGGGGCTCTCCGTGGAGATAACACCCCTAGTCCTGCTTTGCGAGGTCTCCGCATGATCACTAGATCGATAAGTGGCTACAAGAGGCTCCTTGAGCTGTTTGGCAAAAGGAGGAAGAAGGGCAAGGCCAGCTCTCTTCTCCCCTCAATGTGGTGGCTAAAACTCTCAGGGATCAACCCTTTGCATGGGTGCCCTGGGGGGTTTATATAGGCCTACCCCCCAGGGGTACAATGGTAATCTGGCTGGGCGTGGGCCCTAGCCGTCAGTGTCTACGGTCGCCGGCTTCTCTGCCGGCCGCTAGGGCCCGCCGACTGGTGGGTCCCGCCGGCTGTCGGCCTCTTGGCCGACAAGCAGGCCCCACCGCTTGCGGGTCTTGTCGGGGGATGGTTACTGTTGCCTCTCCCTTGATGACGAGGGCTTCGTCGAGGTAAGCATGGCTACAGTGCCGCCGCCTAACGGGCTCTCACTGTAGCCTTACCTCGTCTTGTCTCCTTAATGGCGCGCGTGCTTTGAGGAGGGGAGCAAGCCGACCATTGGAAGCCGGCCGCATCGCAGGCTGACTGGGGGAGGCATGGCCGCCTTCGGGCGTCTCTCTAACCAAAGGGGCCCGCCGCCTGCAGGCCATACTGGCAGCCTGTCGTGGAGGGCGTCATGGTCAGCATGGCAACAGTGCCGCGCCGGACGGGTGATGGCTTCCCCATACGGCGTACTGTGGCCATGCGTGCTCCAGGATTCGGGGGTGGCAGGTTTCATTGTTGCCACACCCTGCCCCATCATCGTTATGGGGGTGCAGACTTTGAGGGCACGGTCCTGGCCGCTTGCCAGGGGCCGGCTTCTTGGAGTCGGTCTTTTCGTGGCCGGCTTCTTGGAGTCGGCCCTATCGTGGCCTCCTTCATGAGAGTTTAGGGCCGGGCCGCCTTCCGGTAGTCGGCCTGTGAGGCAGCCGGCCGGAGGAAGGCGGCCCCATGTCTTGGGTGCTCGGAGGCTCGATCGGCCTGTTATTTTTTCGAAGGGCCAAAGGGAGCCAGCTAGGCTACCCGTGGTCATTTACTCCAACACTTGGCTACTTTATTTCCTCCATCTTGAGGATTAAGAAGGGCTTGGCCACCCTGACTCAAAACCAGGAGAGCTTGGAGAGAATCATAGAGCAAAAGTTCTATGATCTTGATGTGAAGGTCACTGAGATTCAGTCAGTTGTTGAACAACTTCAGGAGGAAGTGGAGGAGAAGAAGGGCAAGTCTACCATAGATACATTTGCTAGAGTGCCCAGAGGACAGAGATCTGCTGCAGTGCCTATTCCAGACACCAGAGCTACATCATTTGCACCAGCGACAGTTTCAGTGCCACCAGCTCCAGCAGCCACTCCACCAGCTCCATCTACATCAACTAATGCTTTCGTCCTTGGAGTCATCTCTACACCACCTCATCAAGACCAAGCCTGAGAGTCGATTAGCAATATGCATTTTTATGAACTTTTTGGTAACTTGTTGCCAAAGGGGGAGAAAATGTATAGATCATAGGCTTTGAGAGAGAGTGTTGCTTTTGTTCTCTCTTGTTTTGGGGGGTTGAACTTCGTGTTTGCCTGTTTGCTTGATACATTATGCCATTTGTGAGATACTTGGATGATCATGTGTTTGATCATATGCTATGCTATATTATCTCTTACTTTTTCATATGATCATTCACTTTGCTTGATGATGAGTGCATGAGTTCAATCTTTATCATTTTGAGTGCTCCACCAAGATGTATGTGACATGGAAAAGTAACCCATGATCCTAACTCATTGTGCATTTGCAGTCCAAAGCAAATCTTAAATAATGCACAAATTTAGGTGGAGCTCTTGCTTTTCACATACTTCCCAAAGCGACAATGTATTTTTAATCTTATTATCATTTGTCAAAGCTTTGATCTATATGTTGTCATCAATTACCAAAAAGGGGGAGTTGAAAGTGCAACTATCCCTGGGTGGTTTTGCTAATTCCTAACAACATATAGCTCATTGAGATAATGCTATTTCAAGATAAATATTTCAGGAAAGCTCAATGATTGGCATGGCATGGATGAGAAAAGTGGACCACTCAAAATACTAAGGACAAAAGGATTGGCTCAAGCTCAAAGCACAAGACTCTACATTTTCTATTTTTAGTGATCCAAGATCACATTGAGTCTATAGGAAAAGCTAATACTATCAAGGAGGGATGAGGTGTTGCTTAACAATGTTCTTGCTCAAAATGCTTAGTGATATGCTCCAAAGCCCTCATCTA
Organism: Triticum dicoccoides; assembly: GCF_002162155.2. Classification (NCBI taxonomy): domain Eukaryota; kingdom Viridiplantae; phylum Streptophyta; class Magnoliopsida; order Poales; family Poaceae; genus Triticum; species Triticum dicoccoides. Next base: position 452,572,975 of record NC_041385.1, read on the forward strand.
CTTTCTCACATCCACCTATGACCTAAACCAAAAGTCAAACTCGGCCCCACCGATTCTTTCTATCCAGCGCCACTGAGTTCAGGTGTCATAGCCACTGCCACAAACCCTAGTCAAATCAGTCTCGCCGATAGGGATCTCGGTCTCACCGAGATGGATTGTAATCTCTCTATTTCCCTTCGTAATGTTTCGGTCTCACCGAGATGAGCGATCGGTCCCACCAAGATTGCAATGTAAACTCTTTGTTTCCCTTTCGTAACATTTCGGTCCCACCGAGATGAGCGAATCGGTCCCACCGAGTTTGCCTGACCAACTCTCTGGTTAGCTTATTACCAAAATCGGTCTCACCGAGTTTGTGTAATTGGTCTCACCGAGATTACATTATGCCCTAACCCTAATGATATCGGTCCCACTAAGTTGACATGTCGGTCCCACCGAAAATGCTAATAGTCACATGATTTGCTAAATCGGTCCGACCGAGTTTCCCAATTCGGTCCCACCGAGATTGGTAAGTTGTGTGTATCGGTTAGATTTTGTGTGGAGGCTATATATACCCCTCCACCCCCTCTTCATTCATGGAGAGAGCCATCAGAACATGCCTACACTTCCAATTTACATTTTCTGAGAGAGAACCACCGACACTTGTGGTCAGGTCAAGATATTCCAATCCTACCATATGAATCTTGATCTCTAGCCTTCCCCAAGTTGCTTTCCACTCAAATTTTCTTTCCACCAAATCCAAATCCAGTGAGAGAGAGTTGAGTGTTGGGGAGACTATCATTTGAAGCACAAGAGTAAGGAGTTCATCATCAACACACCATTTGTTACTTCTTGGAGAGTGGTGTCTCCTAGATTGGCTAGGTGTCACTTGGGAACCTCCGACAAGATTGTGGAGTTGAACCAAGGAGTTTGTACGGGCAAGGAGATCACCTACTTCGTGAAGATCTACCCCTAGTGAGGCAAGTCCTTCGTGAGCGACGGCCATGGTGGGATAGACAAGGTTGCTTCTCCGTGGACCCTTCATGGGTGGAGCCCTCTATGGACTCGCGCAGCCGTTACCCTTCGTGGGTTGAAGTCTCCATCAACATGGATGTATGATAGCACCACCTATCGGAACCATGGCTCAAAAATCTCCGTGTCTCCAATTGCGTTTGCCTCCTCAAACTCCTCCCCTTTACCTTCATATGTGATTGTGTTACATTCCGCTGCTATACTCTAGAATTGCATGTGTAGGTTGATTGCTTGACTTGTGCTAAGTTGCTAAAATCTGCCAAGAATTAAAATTGGGAAAAGGCAAGTTTTTTATTTGGTCAAGTAGTCTAATCACCCCCCCTCTAGACATACTTTCGATCCTACAAGTTATACTAGCATAATGAATAACATTTAATTTCTTATCAACTCTTTGCCCTAGGACAACACCAACAACATAATCACTAGCATCACACATAATTTCTAAGGGTAAATTCCAATCAGGCGGTTGAACAATAGGGGCAAAAATCAAGGCTTTATTAAGTATGTCAAATGCTTCTACACAATCGTCATCAAAAACAAAAGTAACATCTTTTTGCAAGAGATTAGTGAGAGGCCCAGAAATTTTAGAGAAGTCTTTGATAAACCTCCTATAGAAGCGAACATGACCAAGGAAACTTCTTATACCTTTGGTATCTTTAGGACATGACATCTTTTCAATACCATCTACTTTAGCTTTATCAACTTCTATACCTCTTTCAGAAATTTTATGCCCCAAGACAATACCTTCATTAAACATAAAGTGGCACTTCTCCCAATTCAAGACGAGATTAGTTTCTTCACATCTCTGCAAAACTCGATCAAGATTGCTTAAGCAATCATCAAAAGAAGTTCCGTAAATGGAGAAATCATCCAAGAAAACCTCAACAATCTTTTCACAGAAGTCAGAGAATATAGTCGTCATACATCTTTGAAAGGTAGCAGGTGCATTGCATAAACCAAAAGTCATACGTCTATAAGCAAAAGTACCAAAAGGGCAAGTAAAAATGTTCTTTTCCTGATCATCTTTTGACACATGTATTTGAGAGAAACCAGAATAACCATCTGCAAAGCAAAAATTTGTATGTTTGGATAGTGTTTATAGCATTTGATCAATAAAAGGTAGAGGGTAATGATCTTTTCTAGTAGCTTTATTTAATTTGCAAAAATCAATTACCACTCTATAACCTGTAACAATTCTTTGTGGGATCAATTCATTCTTATCATTAGGAACAACAGTAATACCTCCCTTATTAGGGACACAATGAACGGGACTTACCCACTTACTATTAGCAATAGGATAAATTATACATGCCTCCAAAAGCTTCAATATTTCATTTCTTACCACTTCTTTCATTTTAGGATTTAACCGTTGTTGATGGTCAACAAATGGCTTAGCATCAGGCTCCAATTTAAGTTTGTACTTACATAGAGTGGGACTAATGCCCTTAAGATCATCAAGAGTATATCCAATAGTGGCATGGTGCTTCTTCAGAGTTTTCAATAATTTCTTTTCCTCATGCTCCGAAAGGTTAGCACTAATAATAACAAGATATATCTTATTTTCATCAAGATAAGCATATTTCGAAGTACCAGGTAATTGTTTAAGCTCAAACACGGGATCACCCTTGGGTGGAGGAGGATCCCCAAGGATTTCAATAGGCAAATTGTGTTCAAAATAGGTCCTTGATTAAAGAATATTTCATCTATTTCCCTTCTTTAATTCATAAATATATCATTTTCATGGTCTAGCAAATATTGTTCTAAAGGATTAGTAGGAGGCACAGCAATAGAAGCAAGACCAATAATTGTATCCTTACTAGGAAATTATTTATCATGGGGTTGTCTACGAAACTTGGAGAAATTAAAATCATGATACATATCCCCTGAACCAACGGTAACAATATCTTTCTCGCAGTCTATCTTAGAATTAACAGTTTCAAGAAAGGTCTACCAAATATAATGGGACAAAAATCATCTTGTGGGGAAGCAAGAACAAGAAAATCAGTAGGGTATTTAATTTTCCCACACAAGACTTCAACATCTCTAACAATCCCAATTGGCAAAATAGTATCTCTATTGGCAAGCTTAATAGTAACATCAATATCTTCTATCTCAGCAGGTGCAATATCATTCATAATTTCTTGGTATAAGGTATAAGGTATTGCACTCACACTAGCACCCACATCACATAAGCGATGATAACAATGATATCCTATTTTAACAGAAACAACAGGCTATTCTAACAGAAACAACATGCTATCCAACAATAGGTCTATGTTTATCTTTAGTATCGGGTTTAGCAATTTTAGCAGCTTCATCACAGAAATAAATAACATGCCCATCAATATTATCGACCAAGACACTACAAAAAAATACACTTCTGTGATGATACGTGTTTGTCACAGTAGGTCATGTTTTCTGTCATGCATGTACATCCATGATGATTTTATGACAGAATCAAGATGGTCATACCTGTGATGTCGTAGAAGTGTTCCATGACATTACAAAAATTATCATCACAGAAGTGTCCACATCCATGATGATAAATGATGCGTCATGGAAGTGCTTTCGTCAAGGGTGACCGACACGTGGCATCCACCATAACGGGTCGCTGTTAAGGTATCGGGTCCGGTTTTGGATCCGATAACCCGCTAACAGCCTGAACCAATGGGGATTTTCCACGTGTAAATTTCTCATTGGCTAGAGGAACCATGTGTCGGCTCACCGTTGGGACAAATGGCATCCAGTCATTGGACCGAAGGCGCCTATGATACGTCGACACATGGCACGACCCAACATAGGCCCATTCCAATGAAAAGACCGGCCCGTTTGACTTGGTCAAAAGGTAGCGGGCTAGCCCACGGAAAGCTTGTTAACGGCATATGTTCGCTTATAGCCCATTTACAGCCCGCGAAGTCACGACCCGTTACGGCCTATCTGAATTAGGCCCAGTAGTGTCATCTGGGTTGTCCAATATGATTCCATCCCATTGTAACTTCCGGCCCATGTATGGCCCATGACATCTTTCGGCCCATATGAGGTCCTTTGTAACTTTTGGACCATTAACGGCCCGTGGTGAAACTTGCCTATAATGAATAGTGTATCACTTTATACCCATTAATGGCCATTATTCCATTGGGCCATTTCTAGCCCGTGTTATCTTTCGGCCTTCACAGGGCCTATTTATTCTTGGGCTCATTTCCAACATTAGGTTACTTATGGCCCGTTACTGGCCTTTTTTGCTTGTGGGCCAAATTCAACCTGTGGTTACAGTCGATCCGTTTGTGGCCTGTTAATCCGTTGGGCCGTTTTCATAGCATCATCAAATACAACCGACTAATGACGGCCCATTATGGTCGTCCTCTTGAATGGACGATTCCAACTCTAGCCCATTTACGACCCATAATGGTTCTGTTATTGGACCATGTTTGGCCAATCGATCATACGGCCCGTAGAAGGCACATTGATGTTACGGCCCGTACAAGGCCCATTGTTTCTATGGCCCATAGAGGGCCCATTTTTTCTATGGCACGTCTAAGGCCCATTGTTTCTACGGCCTGTAGGAGGCCAATGGTCAATACAGTAAATATGTAGCCCATGGTTATTGTGGCCTAGTTTTAAAAAAAATAGGTTATTTCGGCCACTAGCAAACCGCGGAAAAAGAACTGCACTCGCTACAAGCAAACAAATAAAGAAGACAACAAGGAAATAAATAAGCAAGCAACTTACGCTAGGCTATCACGTCTATTACACATATTACATCCACTAGGCATCAAAGTTCGCCACCAGTGCAAATATAGGAAACAAAGCAGCATATCACATACACTGGTTATCAAAGTTGGTGACCAGTGCAAATACACTCTGTAGCAAAACAAGTCCAAAACTGGAACCACTTCAAAAGAGCTCAAGAAACAATATCCTAGGTACCCATAATGCTGGCAATATGCTTAGCAATCTTATTAACTTTCTTTTGTTTGGCACTTAAATCCTCCTGCGCTTGTTGTTGCACCAGAAAGTATGCATCTGGATTCTGCAGGGACTTCCTCAGTCCTTTGGCTTCTTGCCGCTGTACATCTGACTGATGCCTTTCAGCTTGTAGCTAAGACTGAAGAAGTCGAAGTGATTTAGGCAGCGAGTTCGAAGAGCTTGTGCCAGCGGTACTGGCCAGTAACACGAACACTACATCAATGAATGACTGTGGGGTTGTCTCATTGTCTATAAGATCGTTTTTATCACCTTTCTTGGAGATCAACAGGGTTGTCTCACTATATTGAACCTTATCTGCATTACTTTCTCTACCAGTGCATAGTGGGGTGCCCTTCTCCAATATTCTGTTCGCATTCTACAAGAGAAACAAGCAAACACATCATAGGTTTAGCATGTAGTATACGAAACTTATTTTGGTAAACCAGTTCAGTAGTAAGGTGGACAGGATAACAACATGAAACAAACATATATCTATGTAATATGGTCACTGTATTTTCCATATCATTCTAGTTTATGTTGCCAAATCAAGAAAGAGACATAGTTCAAATCATATATTTTTAAGACACGGCAGCATAGACAGAATATAAGTGTGAGAAACTACACAACACTGGCAACACTTGTAATGTGCATCACATGAGAACATAACTGTTTATACAACTGAAACTGAAATCAACATAGAGCAAGAAGTTAGAACAATAATCAATTAAAGAAATAGGTTTAAAACATACCTGTTGCGCCATTGGAGTTTCAATTGGATCCTTCAAATTGGAAAGTAGTTGGTATCGGTAAATACAGTGATGCAAGAGCAAAGGAGTATGGACCATAGCTACAGAATCTAACCCGAGAACAGTTGCTCTTTTGCTTTAAATGTGGAGTTTGGGTTTGCTGTGGTGGTCTTCGTGATTTGGGCATTGAAGTTGCTTTACAAACTGCTCGTGTGGGGGTAATCTGTGGTGGACATGGTGTTGTGTCATCTAGAAGTGGGTTACTATCCGCTGGGGTTGGGGTTAGATGGTTTGTAGTTGGTTCTCTATCCAATGGTGTAAGTGTGCAATCTGGAAGAGTCTCGATTATGTGTGGTGGGGCTAGTTCATGGGCCAGTACAACCACGGTTCTATCTGCATCGACGGGTAGCACCGTCTTTGGTGGAGAACGGGGTTTTGCTCCCTTAGATACTGCCATCACCCCCTCCAATTCAAATGGCTGATAAACAAGAAAAGAAATTGAACGTATAGACATTGTATGATAGACAGATGTGGTAATCCACATATATGTTGTCTAACCAAACAGGACAGCATGACACAATTTCACATATATGATGGCTAACTAAACAGGATAGCATGACACAGTTTCAGATATATGTTGGATAACTTAACAGGATATAATGGCATAATTCAACATATGATGAGTATCTAAACAGGATGACATGACAAAACTATATGATGTCTTTCTAAAATAGTTTGGGATGAAATAATTCGCATACATGTTGTCTAAGTATATAGGATGGCATGATATAATTGACATAATTGATTCATATAGTAAGCAGCTGGCACTTGCATGTATGATCTCTAAACTAAGTAGATTGAATTGAATATTTTGCATATGATGTCTAAACTAAGCAATGCAAGACACCATATGCATGATATGAGAAATATAAACATTCCAAATTAGAGCATACACCTCAGATGGGATATAGGACTGGTCATTTGTCTCTGAATCCTCCTCTGAGGAGCTACCTGTAACCATCAAGATATATGCTTCAACATGTATAATTGCCTGCTCTGAAGACCTTGTTTTCACTCCGGATTTTTCCATAACCGGCTCAAATGGCTGATACACATGAAGAGTAGTTCAATATACACAGATTGTCGACTAATGGGATATGTAATGAAAAAAAAGGATGGCATGAGATAATTCACATATATGATGCATGGCTACATGGCGGTGCATAATTCACATATATGATAGCTAGCTGAAAAACATGGCATTGCATAATTTGCATATCTGATATAGAAAGCAAACAGGAGGCATTCACACAAAGCATGTCCAATCTAAGTAGATGGCATGGCAATGCAAGACACCATATGCATGATATGAGCAATATAACCCTGCCAAGTTAGAGCATGCACCTCGGGAGGGGGGGATACGATTGGTCATCTATCTCTGAATCCTCCTCTGAGGAGCTATCTGTAACCAGCAAGAAATTTGCATCGACAGGTAGCACTGAGCTCAGAAGACCTTGTTTTCACTCAAGATTTTCCCATGACCGACTCAAATGGCTGATGCACAGGAAGATTAGATGGACGTATAAACATTGTTGACAATTGGAATACATTATAAAAAATGGCACAATAGAATTCACATATACGATGACTGGCTAAACAGGATGGCATTGCATGATTCACGTATATGATGCCTGGCTAAAGAAGATGGCATTGCATAATTCCCATATACACTCGCGTTCCTAAATATTTGTATTTTTAGAGATTTTAAATGGACTACATCATATGGATGTATATAGACATATTTTAGAGTGTAGATTCACTCATTTTTCTCCATATGTAGTCACTTGTTGAACTCTCTAAAAACACAAATATTTAGGAAGGGTGGGAGTATGATATAGAAACCTAACTGTAGCAACCAGACCTCAAACAGTCTAGTCTCTGTGCATTAGTGTCATCCATGGATCGGTAATGCTGACACGCACAGTACTTGAGGATTTATAACAGAGTTTCAATCACACACTTATTACATCGAATGTCTCAAAAGAGAACTCATTACAATAATATGGCTTCAGGCCATCTAAAAATGATAACAACGGAAGCCTTGGAAGATAAAGTGAGTCCATCAACTCCAACGACATAGCTGAGTGAACGACAATGACCTATGGCACCTTACTCGTCGTCTGAAAAGCCTGCAACATGAAATGTTGCAGCCCGAAATGAGTCAGCACATGGAATATGCTGGCAATGTAACACATAGAGTAATAAACAGAATGAATTCTATCACTACATGCATATATGGCTGGTGGAAAGCTCTATGGTCACAGTTTTTGCATAAAGCCAATTTTTCCCTACTATAAAGGAATAAATTTTATTTAACTATCATGGTGGTTGTTAAACATTGAGAAGGTTCCTCCAACTCAATCCCAATTAAACTTCATCATTAAACCCAATCAAATTAATTTAGAGTGATGAGATCAACATCATAATCCAAGAACCCGATACTTAAGATGTCCATAACCGGGGACACGGCTAACCATGATTAGTTTGTACACTCTGTGGAGGTTTGCGCACTTTTCCCCACAAGACTCGATCTCCTCCGTTAGATTTCTCGCACTACATGATGTTTGAGAAACAGATGACCGAGACACGGTCTTTCAGAAGCATTAACTCTTTACTCTGGGTAGATAGTACCACCTACATCCCCTACATCTGCTAGTCTACCACTGAAAGAGGTCACACAGCATACTCAACTATGCCAGAGCCCATATTGGCTTGTGGCTGCACATGGAAGTTTCTAGCATGAATAATCTTATGATCCCTTTGAGCCTGGGTGGCGAACTGTAGGATGATCACACGGGTACTCTGAGATATCCTAGGACAACACTGGATTCTCCAGGTACCCTGACAACCACTGGGTACTCCAGGGTGCCTTCAACCAATCCACCCAGATGTGTATTTAAGTAGCCACCTTAAGTTAACCAGTAATTAACAATACTCACATCTGTCATGGATACACTCACCTAATCCACGTCTACGAGCATAGCATAGCAATCCTGAGTATAACGTAGAAGTAACTCCCAAAGGTTTGATAAAATAAGGGGCAATAGGTTCTACCTCATCAACTACTTCCCGAACCACATGTTATTCAGATCCTAACCATGCAATGTTTGAGTGTTAAGACTAATGCATAAAAACTGGGTAATAATGGGTATGATCAAAGTGTTGCTTGCCTTGCTGATGATCCGCAAAACCTAGAGACTCGTAGTAGCACGCTTCGCACACGGGTATTCTATCGCAAACAAACAATAACATACATAAGCACTCAACTACAAGCATGCGTAAAACTCAATTAAGAAAATCTAACCAGAAAGTTTAACTGAAGAACTCCGGCTTGCAAAAAGAATCAAATAAAATGAAGCAACGAAACTCAAACTACGAAAGAAACAAGATTCATTTACTAATCTGGACTAAAGTCAAATTTTACAGTACCAAAATCTTGTTCGAGTTGGTTAAACAGAAAGAGGGCTTCGAGACGAACATCTTGCCGCTTGTTTCACCTGATTCGGATAAACGAGCGAAAAGATAAACTAAAACGAAGATCAGGGAAGAAATCACGATCGAAAATAATCGCGGAAAAACCCTGGAAAATAAAACGAGACGAACGGGCTAACGAACAAACGTTTGCTGTCTGCGGCTAACTGACGAACAACGTTCGTTAAAACAAACTTATGGACGGACGTTCACTATTTAGCTAAACCGAAAAAACAAACCGATCTAAAAAAACTAGATCTAGGGTTTTGGAAAAAAATAGTTTTCCCGAGAAAGCCGGACGGCGGCGACGGCTACCTCGGCGGCGGGGTTGGCGGCGGCGGCGGCGGGAGGCGGCAGCAGCGACTTCAGCGACGGTAACGGGGAAACGGGCTGGCGAGGCGAGGCCTCGGCCTTTAAAAGGGCCGGACGGGCGAGCTGTCCGGGTCAGACACGACCCGTTAGGTCGGTGCATTTTAAAAAAAACTAACGGGGAAAAATTAATAAAAGAAATACTAAATGGGGTCCAAAATCATGAAATAAATTTTCACGGTCCTCTAATAATATTGCGGACAAAGTGAACATTTATTTGGGCCTCTAATGCAATTTTGAAAAATACATATTTTTCCTAATTAAAAAATAGCAATAAAAGTCCAAATAAAATAAAATTTGATTTTAATATTTTTCCTCCAATATTTCCTTTATTTGGAGAAGTCATTTTATCCCCTCTTTTTTATTTTCATATAGGAAATATTCAAAGAGAAATATGATTAAAACCAAATGATCCTCTTTTCAAAATTTGAGAAAACTCAAATATGAAAATAACGAAATCCCCAACTCTCCCCATGGGTCCTTGAGTTGCTTAGAATTTCTAGGATCAGCAAAAAATGCAATAAAATATGCTATGCAATGATGACCTAATGTGTAACATTCCAAATTGAAAATTTGGGATGTTACAAACCTACCCCCTTAAGATGAATCTCGCCCTCGAGATTAGGGTTGGCTAGAAAATAGGTGTGGGTGGTCCTTCCGTAAGTCTTCCTCTTGTTCCCAGGTGGATTCGTCCTCGGTGCGGTGGATCCATTGAACTTTGCAAAACTTGATAACCTTACTGCGTGTGACTCGGCTGGCAAACTCAAGAATCTTCACTCATTTCTCCTCATAAGTTAAATCACTATCCAGTTGAACCGCTTACAGTGGCACTCTATCTCTTAGAGGAATATCGGCCATCTCTGCGTGGCACTTCTTCAACTGGGAAACGTGAAATACATCGTGAACTCCTGGCAATCCTTCTGGCAATTCTAGCTTGTAAGCAACTTCTCCCATACGCTCCAAAACTTTGTATGGTCCCACAAAACGTGGTGCTAACTTTCCCTTAACTCCAAAACGCTTAACTCCTCGAAGTGGGGACACACGAGATATACTTTGTCTCCGACTTCGTAAACTGTCTCTTTGCGTTTAGAATCCGCATAGCTCTTCTGCCTGGACTGGGCTACCTTGAGTCTGTCGTGAATCAACTTAACCTTCTCTTCAGACTCCTTAATCAAATCTGGTCCAAACAACTGACGTCTCCAACTTCATCCCACAATAACGGTGTCCTGCACCTCCTTCCATACAAGGCATCGAAAGGGGCCATCTTCAAACTGGCTTGATAACTATTATTATAAGAGAACTCTGCATACGGGAAATTGTCGTCCCAACTAGATCCATAATCTAGCGCACAAGCTCTCAACATGTCCTCCAGAATTTGATTGACTCTCTCGGTCTGTCCATCTGTCTATGGATGAAAGGCTGTATTGAACTCTAGCCTGGTACCCAAAGTCTCATGCAACTGATTCCAAAACTTTGAGGTAAAATGGGTTCCTCTATCTGATACAATGGTCCTCGAAACTCCATGCTGACATATGATCCTGGTCATGTATATCTTTGCCAACTTAGCACTCATGTAAGTGGTCTTCACTGGGATGGAATGAGCTACCTTCGTCAACCGATCGACTACAACCCATATCGAGTCATAGCCTTCATGAGTCATGGGAAATCCTGTGATAAAATCCATGCCTAGCTTGTCCCACTTCCATTCGGGTATCGACAATGGTTGTAGCAAACCTATTGGCTTCTGATGCTCTGCCTTCACTCTCTGACATACATCACATACTGCTACATACTCAGCAATATCCTTCTTCATTCCGGTCCACCAGAAACTTTCCTTCAAATCCAGATACATCTTGGTGTTTCCTGGGTGAATCGAATATGGCGAATCATGGGCCTCCTGCAGAATCAACTTCCTGATCTCGGGGTCATTAGGCACATAGACATGATCCTCATACCATAAAGTATCGTGCTCATCCTCACGAAAACCTTTTGCCTTTCCTTTGCTCATCCTTTCCTTTATCTCGGCAATCTCTTTGTCAGTCTTCTGAGCTTCCCTGATCTTATCCATCAAGGTAGACTGAATTTCCAACGCTGCTACATAACCTCTCGGAACTATTTCCAAACATAGCTCTCGAAGATCCTCTACTAACTCCTTGGGTAATCCTTCGGTCATGAGTGTATTGACATGACTCTTGCGACTCTCAACGCATCAGCTACTATGTTAGCCTTTCCGGTATGATAGTGCAACTTCATATCATAATCCTTAATGAGCTCCAACCATCTCCTTTGCCTGAGATTCAAATCCTTCTGCGTGAAGATATATTTCAAACTCTTGTGATCCGTGTACACCTCACAATGGTTTCCGATGAGAAAATGTCTCCATGTGTTCAACGCATGCACTACGGCTGCTAACTCCAAATCGTGTGTAGCATAATTCTGCTCATGAGGTTTAAGCTGCCGTGAGGCATATGAGACGACTCTTCCATCCTGCATAAGCACTGCTCCAAGTCCTCAATGAGAAGCATCGCAATACACTTGATAATCCTTGCGTTGCTCTGGAAGAATCAGCACAGGGGCTGTAACCAAACGTTTCTTCAACTCCTGAAAACTGGCCTCACATTCCTCAGTCCATTTGAACTTGGTGTCCTTCTTCAACAACTCTGTCATGGGCTTTGCAATCTTGGAGAAATTCTCAATGACCCTCCTGTAATATCCTGCGAGTCCAATAAAACTCCGGATCTCTCCGACCGACGTGGGTGCTACCCATTTAGTCATAGTGACAACCTTGGTGGGGTCTACTGCTATTCCTTCTCCGGATATAACATGTCCGAGGAATCCAACTTCCTTCAACCAAAACTTACACTTGCTGAACTTGGCATATAACTGATGTTCCCTGAGTCTCAAGAACCAAACGCAAATGCTCCTTATGCTCCTCTTCATTCTTCGAGTAGACCAATATATCATCAATGAACACTACGATGAACTTATCCAAAAACTCCATAAACACCTTGTTCATCATGTTCATGAAATATGCAGGCACGTTAGTCAGACCAAATGACATAACGGTATACTCATATAGCTCGTACCTTGTGGTAAAAGTTGTCTTAGGTATATCCTGCTCTCGAATCTTTAGCTGGTGGTATCTTGATCATAGATCGATCTTGGAAAATACTTTAGCTCCTTGCAATTGGTCAAACAAATCATTGATCATCGACAGTGGGTACTTGTACTTGATCGTAACTTCATTCAATGCATGATAATCAACAACCATCCTTAATGATCCATCCTTCTTATCCACTAGAAGTACTGGGGATCCCCAAGGTGACGAACTTGGGTGAATATAACATTTATCCAGTAACTCCTTAATATACTTCTTAATTTCCTCCAAATCCTGTGCGGGCATCCGATACGGTCTCTTAGATATAGACACGGTGCCTGGCAAAAGCTTGATCAAAAACTCAATGTCTCTATCCGGTGGCATGCCGGGTAACTCCTCTGGAAATACATCAGGGAAATCCTTCACCACTGATACTTCCTCCTGTACAACTCCTAATAAGGAATTCACTTGAGTCCTCTTTGGCACATGCCGGGATACATACTTAGTCCTTCTTCCTTCTGGGGTGGTGAGCATAATCGACTTACTGGCACAGTCAATGTTCCTTCCATACTTTGATAACCAATTCATGCCTAATATTACATCCAATCCTTGTGATGCCAATATGATTAGGTCTGAGGGGAACACGCAGTTACCAATCCTTAATGGTAACCGATTGCACCATAGGCTGGCCATATACTCTGCTCCTGGCGAGGTTACTAACATGGGTGACCTAAGGGCTTGGGTTGGCAAGTTATACTTATCCACAAATCCCCTTGATATGTATGAGTGTGATGCACCAGTATCAAAAAGAATGACTGCAGTAAATGACTTAACCAAAAACTTACCTATAACTGCATAGGGCTTCGCTTCAACCTCCTCCACGCTAACGTGGTTCACTTGTCCCCTGTTGAAAGGGTTGGACTTCTTCCCATAGCTTCCATTGCCATTTCCATTCTTTGCTTCAAAACACTCTATGGCGTAATGTCCATTCTTCCCGCACTTGAAACAAGTAATGTGACTTAGATCCTTCTTGGCGGGCGTTGCTGGGTTGGATCGATTCTGGCCGTTGCTTCCTCCATTCCCATTCCCATTCTTGGGGCCACTATGGTTATCTGAACTTCCTCCATTGGAATTATGGCCTCCATGGTTGTGGTGAATGTGTCCTCCCAAGTTCGGGGTAAAACGAGGCCTCTGCCGAGCTCCTAAATTGTACTTCCCTTGTCCATACTTCCTCTTGCGGTTGTCTATCTGTTGTTGCTTCCATTCAATCATGAGATCTCTATGTCCTCCTGGTAGTTGTTGAAGGTTTCCACCATCAATTGCATGCTCAGCTCATCATTTAGTCCTTCCAGAAACTTCTCCTACTTAGCAGCATCTATAGCAACGTCATCCGGGGCATAACATGCTAACTTACTAAACTCATCGACATACTGGCCCACTATGCGTCCTCCTTGGTGCAAGTTGCAAAACTCGTGCTTCTTCATGTTCATGGCTCCAGCTGAAACATGGGCAGTGCGGAAAGCCTGCTAAAACTGATCCCATGTAACAGTGTCAATGGGGTAAGTGGCTATGAAATTATCCCACCATGATGCTGCGGGTCCATCCAGCTGTTGTGCGGTAAAACACACTCACTCCGCGTTTGTGCATCCTGCAGCGGTCAGCTCCCTTCAATCTTGCGGAGCCAATCATCTGCAACAATCGGCTCGGTGCTACTAGAGAACACCAGCGGATTCAGCCTTAGGAAATGGGCTAAGTGATCAATAGGTGGTGGAGGTGGTGGGTTGTTGTTGTTCCCCTGGTTCTGATTCTGGACTAGTAGCTGCATCAGGGTATTCTTCTACTGGATCAACTGAGTGAGCTTCAGTGGGAAAGCAAATCCATTGTCACGTCTTGAAGGCATCTGATGGGTTTAGAAAAGGTGAGAAAACAGAATAGAATGAGGTATAGGGGGAAAACACTACCCATATGCACATGAGACAAACACAATCATATCACTTCAATCAATTCAAACAAGGGCATACAATCGGTCTAACTATCGTTACAAAAGTGCTCAGACTATACTATATACATGGGGGAATACTACTGTTGATATGGTGGTCGACTAGAAGTTTTAATCGGTAGAAGACTCCATGATATCTGCTCCAGCTTCATCAACATAGTCATCATCACTATCGTCGGGGTCTGAGTCGGTGTCGTCGATGATGATGTAGTCCTCAGAACGAATGTCCTTGGCATCGTCGATGTCTCCTCTTGGTGCGGTGTCTCCCATGAATACTCCTAGCTTCCTTGTTAGATCGTCATTCTTCTCCACGAGTATCGTCATTTCCTCCTCATATCCATCACGTGTAGACTTGAGTTCTTCCTCTAGCTCCGTGATCCTTGTCATTGCCTTCTTCAGATCTATCATGCCTGCGCACATCTGGTTCTCCTGGCGACGAATGTGCTGGTTTAACTCCTGGATGAAAGCTGCAATGGACCTGTCCCTCCTGGTGCTGATCATCTCCCATTGCTCATCTCTGCACCCACATATCTAGTAGATAGTATCCTTGAGATCCTTGTGGTAAACTTCTCCAATGCGTCCCATGGTGATGTGGGCTGCCATGCTCTTTCCTAGACTCCAGGTTGGTGCATCGAAGGAGAACTCTATGGGCTCAGTGACTGGCATGAACGTCCTTCCTGGAACTTGAACTCGAATCATCCAACGCTCCTCTTCTGGTAAAGTGGCGATGTAGGTCCCGGTGAAGCTTGGTATTCCGATGTTCAGGTACCTAGTGACTTCCTTCAAGTGTCATCCAAAAGGAGTGTCTTCATCCGGTTGTGTAAACTTGTTCCTTGAGTCCGCCATCCTATAGAGTAGAAAAAGGAGAGGAGTCAGAAATGGGTAGAGAAGAGTGACCTATGGTTTTAGCTTTGTGGTTGTGTCCTACAGTCAGTGTGTGCTCTGATACCATCTTGTAGCGACCAGACCTCAAACAGTCTAGTCTCTGTGCATCAGTGTCATCCCTGGAACGGTAATGCTGACACGCACAGTACTTGAGGATTTATAACAGAGTTTCAATCACACACTTATTACATCGAATGTCTCAAAAGAGAACTTATTACAATAATATGGCTTAAGGCCATCTAAAAACGATAACATCGGAAGGCTTGGAAGATAAAGTGAGTCCATCAACTCCAATGGCATAGCTGAGTGAACGACAATGACCTATGGCACCTTACTCGTCGTCTGAAAAGTCTGCAACATGAAATGTTGCAGCCCGAAATGGGTCAGCACATGGAATATGCTGGTAATGTAACACATAGAGTAATGAACAGAATGAATGCTATCACTACATGCATATATGGCTGGTGGAAAGCTCTATGGTTACGATTTTTGCATAAAGCCAATTTTTCCCTACTACAAAGGAATAAATTTCATTTAGCTATCATGGTGGTTGTT
Organism: Triticum dicoccoides; assembly: GCF_002162155.2. Classification (NCBI taxonomy): domain Eukaryota; kingdom Viridiplantae; phylum Streptophyta; class Magnoliopsida; order Poales; family Poaceae; genus Triticum; species Triticum dicoccoides. Next base: position 452,589,131 of record NC_041385.1, read on the forward strand.
AAACATTGAGAAGGTTCCTCCAACTCAATCCAATTAAACTTCATCATTAAACCCAATCAAATTAATTTAGAGTGATGAGATCAACAGATAATCCAAGAACCAGATACTCAAGATGTCCATAACCGGGGACACGGCTAACCATGATTAGTTTGTACACTCTGCAGAGGTTTGCGCACTTTTCCCCACAAGACTCGATCTCTTCCGTTAGATTTCTCGCACTACATGATGTTTGAGAAACGGATGACCGAGACATAGTCTTTCAGAAACATTAACTCTTTACTCTGGGTAGACAGTACCACCTACAGCCCCTACATCTGCTAGTCTACCACTAAAAGAGGTCACACAACATACTCAACTATGCCAGAGCCCGTATTGGCTTGTGGCTGCACACGGAAGTTTCTAGCATGAATAATCTTATGATCCCTTTGAGCCTGGGTGGCGAACCGTAGAATGATCACACGGGTACTCCGGGATATCCTAGGACAACGCTAGATTCTCTAGGTGCCCTGACAACCATTGGGTACTCCAGGGTGCCTTCAACCAATCCACCCAGATGTGTATTTAAGTAGCCACCTTAAGTTAACCATTAATTAACAATACTCACATCTATCATGGATACACTCACCCAATCCACGTCTACAAGCATAGCATAGCAATCATGAGCATAACGTAGAAGTAACTCCCAAAGGTTTGATAAAATAAAGGGCAATAGGTTCTACCTCATCAACTACTTCCCAAACCACATGTTATTCAAATCCTAACCATGCAAAGTTTGAGGGTTGAGACTAATGCATAAAAACTGGGTAATAAAGGGTATGATCAAAGTGTTACTTGCCATGCTGATGATCCGCAAAACCTAGAGACTCGTAGTAGCACGCTTCGCACTCCGGGTATTTTATCACAAACAAACAATAACATACATAAGCACTCAACTAGAAGCATGGGTAAAACTCAATTAAGAAGATCTAACTAGAAAGTTCAACTGAAGAGCTCCGGTTTGCAAAAAGAATCAAATCAAACGGAGCAACGAAACTCAAACTATGAAAGAAACAAGATTTGTTTACTAATATGGACTAAACTCAAATTTTACAGTACCAAGATCTTGTTCAAGTTGGTGATGCATAGCAACGAGAGGGGAAAGTGTGTCCACGTACCCTCGTAGACCGAAAGCGGAAGCATTAGCACAACGCGGTTGATGTAGTCATACGTCTTCATGATCCGACCGATCAAGTACCGAACGCACGGCACCTCCGAGTTCAGCACACGTTCAACTCGATGACGTCCCGCGAACCCCGATCCAACTGAGCTTTGAGGAAGAGTTCCATCAGCACAACGGCGTGGTGATGATGATGATGTTCTACCGACGCGGGGCTTCACCTAAACACCGCTATGATATTATCGAGGTGGATTATGGTGGAGGGGGGCACCGCACACGGCTAAGAGATCTAAGGATCAATTGTTGTGTCTATGGGGTGCCCCCCCCCTTCGTATATAAAGGGGGGGAGGAGGAGACGGCCGGCCAAGGGGAGAGGCGCGCCCTAGGGGGGGCAATCCTACTCCAAGTAGGTTTCTCCCCCCCCCCTTTCCTATTCCAAAAAGGAGAAGGGGGAAGGAGGAGGTGGAGAGAAGGAAGGAGAGGGGGGCCACCGCCCCCTTCTCTTGTCCAATTCGGACTGGGGCAAGGGGGTGTTGGGGAACGTAGTAATTTCAAAAAAATTCCTACGCACACGCAAGATCATGCTGATGGCATAGCAACGAGAGGGGAGAGTGTTGTCCACGTACCCTCGTAGACCGTAAGCGGAAGCGTTATGACAACGCGGTTGATGTAGTCGTACGTCTTCACGATCCGACCGATCCAAGCACCGAACGTATGGCACCTCCGTGTTCAGCACACGTTCAGCTTGATGACGTTCCCCGGGCTCCAATCCAGCAAAGCGTCGGGGATGAGTTCCGTCAGCACGACAGCGTGGTGACGATGATGATGTTCTACCGGCGCAGGGCTTCGCCTAAACTCCGCGACGATATGACCGAGGTGGAATATGGTGGAGGGGGACACCGCACACGGCTAAGGAACGATCCATAGATCAACGTGTGTGTCATGGGGTGCCCCCCTGCCCCCGTATATAAAGGAGCAAGGGGGGAGGAGGCCGGCCCTAGGAGGGGCGCGCCAAGTGTGGAGTCCTACTAGGACTCCCTAGTCCTAGTAGGATTCCACCTCCCTTGTTGGAGTAGGAGAAGGGGAAAGAGGGGGAGAGGAAGAAGGAAAGAGGGGCTGCGCCCCTTGTCCAATTCGGACCAGAGGGGGGGGCGCAGGCCTCCTTCCTTTTGGCCTCTCTCCTCTATTCCCGTATGGCCCAATAAGGCCCATATACTCCTCGGCGAATTCCCGTAACTCTCCGGTACTCCGAAAAATACCCGAATCACTCGGAACCTTTCCGAACTCCGAATATAGTCGTCCAATATATCGATCTTTACGTCTCGGCCATTTCGAGACTCCTCGTCATGTCCCCGATCTCATCCGGGACTCCGAACTCCTTCGGTACATTAAAACTCATAAACTCATAATATAACTGTCATCGAAACCTTAAGCGTGCGGACCCTACGGGTTCGAGAACTATGTAGACATGACCTAGAACTGTTTCCGGTCAATAACCAATAGTGGAACCTGGATGTTCATATTGGCTCCTACATATTCTACGAAGATCTTTATCGGTCAAACCGCATAACAACATACGTTGTTCCCTTTGTCATCGGTATGTTACTTGCCCGAGATTCGATCGTCGGTATCCAATACATAGTTCAATCTCGTTACCGGCAAGTCTCTTTACTCGTTCTGTAATACATTATCCCACAGCTAACTCATTAGTTGCAATGCTTACAAGGCTTTAAGTGATGTGTATTACCGAGAGGGCCCAGAGATACCTCTCCGACAATCGGAGTGACAAAACCTAATCTCGAAATACGCCAACCCAACATGTACCTTCGGAGACACCTGTAGAGCACCTTTATAATCACCCAGTTACATTGTGACGTTTGGTAGCACACAAAGTGTTCCTCTGGTAAACGGGAGTTGCATAATCTCATAGTCACAGGAACATGTATAAGTCATAAAGAAAGCAGTAGCAACATACTAAACGATCGTGTGCTAAGCTAACGGAATGGGTCAAGTCAATCACATCATTCTCCTAATGATGTGATCCCGTTAATCAAATGACAACTCTTTTGTCCATGGCTAGGAAACTTAACCATCTTTGATTCACGAGCTAGTCAAGTAGAGGCATACTAGTGACACTATGCTTGTCTATGTATTCACACATGTATTATGTTTTCGGTTAATACAATTCTAGCATGAATAATAAACATTTATCATGAAATAAGGAAATAAATAATAACTTTTTATTGCCTCTAGGGCATATTTCCTTCAGTCTCCCACTTGCACTAGAGTCAAAAATCTAGTTCACGTCATCATGTGATTCAACACCAATATTCACATCTGTATGTGATTAATACCCATAGTTCACATCATCATGTGATCAACACCCAAAGGGTTTACTAGAGTCAATAAGCTAGTTCACATCGCTATGTGATTAACACCCAAAGAGTACTAAGGTATGAACATGTCTTGCTTGTGAGAGAAGTTTAGTCAATGGATCTGTCATATTCAGAGCCGTATGTATTTTGCAAAATATTCTATGTCCACAATGCTCTGCATGGAACTACTCTAGCTAATTGCTTCCCACTTTCAATATGTATCCATATTGAGACTTAGAGTCATCTGGATTGGTGTAAAAGCTTGCACCGATGTAACTCTTTACGACGGGCTCTTTTATCACCTCCATAATCGAGAAATATTTCCTTAGTCCTCACTAAGGATATTCTTGACCGCTGTCTAGTGATCTACTCTTAGATCAAAATTGTATTCCTTTGCCAAACTCAGAGCAAGGTATACAATAGGTCTAGTACACAACATAGCATACTTTACAGAACCTATGACTGAGGCATAGGGAATGACTGTTCATTCTTTTCTATTTTCTACCATGGTCGGGTTTTGAGTCTTACTCAACTTCACACCTTGCAACACAGGCAAGAACTCTTTCTTTGACTGTTCCATTTTGAACTACTTCAAAATCTTGTCAAGGTATGTACTCAATGAAAAATCTTATCAAGCATCTTGATCTATCTCTATTGATCTTGATGCTCAATGTGTAAGCAGCTTCACCAACGTCTTTCTTTGAAAAACTCCTTTCAAACACTCCTTTATGCTTTCTAGAAAAATTCTACATTATTTCCGATCAACAATATGTCATTCACATATACTTATCAGAAATGTTGTAGTGCTCCCACTCACTTTTTTGTAAATACAGGCCTTTCCAAATGTCTGTATAAAACCATATGCTTTGATCAACTCATCAAAGCGTATATTCCAACTCCAAGATGCTTGCACCAGTCCAATGATGGATTGCTGGAGCTTGCACATTTTGTTAGCACCTTTCGGATCGACAAAACCTTCTGGTTGCATCATATACAACTCTTCTTCCAGAAATCCATTCAGGAACACAGTTTTGATATCCATTTGCCAGATTTCATAAAATGTGGAAATTGTTAACATGATTCAGACAGACTTAAGCATCGATACGAGTGAGAAAATCTCATCGTATTCAACACCTTGAACTTGTCGAAAACCTTTCGCAACAAGTCGAGCTTAGTAGATAGTAACATTACTACCAGTGTCCGTCTTCCTCTTGAAGATCCATTTATTTTCTATGGCTTGCCCATCATCGGGCAAGTCAACCAAAGTCAATACTTTGGTCTCATACATGAATCATATCTTAGATTTTATGGCCTCAAGCCATTTTGCGGAATCTGGGCTCACCATCGCTTCTTCATAGTTCGTAGGTTCGTCATGGTCTAGTAACATAACTTCCAGAACAGGATTACCATACCACTCTGGTGCGGATCTTACTCTGGAGGACCTATGAGGTTCTGTAGTAACTTGATCTGAAGTTTCATGATCATCATCATTAACTTCCTCACTAATTGGTGTAGTAGTCAGAGGAACATATTTCTGTGATGAACTACTTTCAAATAAGGGAGCAGGTATAGTTACCTCATCAAGTTCTACTTTCCTCCCACTCACTTCTTTCGAGAGAAACTCCTTCTCTAGAAAGGATCCATTCTTAGCAACGAATGTTTTGCCTTTGGATTTGTGATAGAAGGAGTACCCCAACAGTTTCCTTTGGGTATTCTATGAAGACGCACTTCTCCGATTTGGGTTCGAGCTTATCAGGTTGAAACTTTTTCATATAAGCATCGCAACTCCAAACTTTAAGAAACGACAGCTTAGGTTTATTGCTAAACCATAGTTCATACGATGTCGTCTCAACGGACTTAGATGGTGCCCTTTTAAACATGAATGCAGCTGTCTCTAATGCACAACCCCAAAACGATAGTGGTAAAACCGATAAGAGACATCATAGATCGCACCATATCCAATAAAGTGCAGTTACGATGTTCGGACACACCATAACGTTGTGGTGTTCCAGGTGGCGTGAGCTGTGAAACTATTCCACATTGTTTTAATTGAAGACCAAACTCGTAACTCAAATGTTCGTCTCCGCGATCAGATCGTAGAAACTTTATTTTCTTGTTACGATGATTTTTCCACTTCACTCTGAAATTCTTTGAACCTTTCAATTATTTCAGACTTATGTTTCATCAAGTAGATATACTCATATCTGCTCAATTCATCTTGTGAAGGTCAGAAAATAACGATACCCGCCACGAGCATCAACACTCATTGGACCACATATATCGGTATGTATTGTTTCCAATAAGTCAGTAGCTTGTTCCATTGTTCCAGAGAACAGAGTTTTAGTCATCTTGCCCAAAAGGGCATGGTTCGTAAGCATCAAATGATTCATAACCAAGTGATTCCGAAAATCCATCTTTATGGAGTTTCTTCATGCGCTTTACACCGATATGACCCAAACGGCAGTGCCACAAATAAGTTGCACTATTATTATCAACTTTGCATCTTTTGGCATCAATATTATGAATATGTGTATCACTACGATCGAGATCCAACAAACTATTTTCATTGGGTGTATGACCATCAAAGGTTTTATTCATTTAAACAAAACAACAATTATTCTCTGATTTTAAATGAATAACCATATTGCAATAAACATGATCAAATCATATTCATGCTCAACGCAAACACCAAATAATATTTATTTAGGTTCAACACTAATCCCGAAAGTATAGGGAGTGTGCGATGATGATCATATCAATCTTGGAACCACTTCCAACACACATCGTCACTTCACCCTCAACTAGTTTCTGTTTATTTTGTAACTCCTGTTTCGAGTTACTAATCTTAGCAACCGAACAAGTATCAAATACTCAGGGGTTACTATAAACACTAGTAAGGTACACATTAATAACATGTATATCAAATATACCCTTGTTCACTTTTCCATCCTTCTTATCCACCAAATATTCAAGGCATTTCTGCTTCTAGTGACCATTTCCTTTGCAGTTTAATCACTTAGTTTCAGGCTTTGGTCCAGCTTTGGGCTTCTTCGCGGGAGTGACAACTTGCTTGTCTTTCCACATGAAGTTCCCTTTCTTTCCCTTTGCCCTTTTCTTGAAACCAGTGATCTTGTCAACCATCAACACTTGATGCTCTTTCTTCATTTCTACCTTCGTCGATTTCAACATTACGAAGAGCTCGGGAATCGTTTTCGTCATCCCTTGCATACTATAGTTCATCACAAAGTTCTACTAACTTGGTGATGGTGACTAGAGAACTCTGTCAATCACTATCTTATCTGGAAGATTAACTCCCACTTGATTCAAGCGATTGTAGTACCCAGACAATCTGAGCACTTGTTCACTAGTTGAGCGATTCTCCTCCATCTTTTAGCTGTAGAACTTGTTGAAGACTTCATATCTCCCAACTCGGGTATTTGCTTGAAATATTAACTTCAATTCCTGGAACATCTCATATGGTCCATGATGTTCAAAACGTCTTTGAAGTCCCGATTCTAAGCCGTTAAGCATGGTGCACTAAACTATCAAGTAGTCATCATATTTGAGCTAGCCAAACGTTCATAACGTCTGCATCTGCTCCTGCAATATGTCTGTCACCTAGCGGTGCATCAGGGACATAATTCTTCTGTACAGCAATGAGGATAAACCTCAGATCATGGACCCAGTCCGCGTCACTGCTACTATTAACTTTCAACTTAGTTTTTCTCTAGGAACATATCAAAATAAACATAGGGAAGCAACAACACGAGCTATTGATCTACAACATAATTTGCAAAATACGATCAGGTACTAAGTTCATTATAAATTTAAGTTCAATTAATCATATTACTTAAGAACTCCCACTTAGATAGACATCCCTCTGATCATCTAAGTGATCACGTGATCCAAATCAACTAAACCATAACCGATCATCACGTGAAATGGAGTAGCTTTCAATGGTGAACATCACTATGTTGATCATATCTACTATATGATTCACGCTCGACCTTTCGGTCTCAGTGTTCCGAGGCCATATCTGCATATGCTAGGCTCGTCAAGTTTAACCTGAGTATTCTGCGTGTGCAAAACTGGCTTGCACCCATTGTAGATGGATGTAGAGCTTATCACACCCAATCATCACGTGGTGTCTGGGCACGATGAACTTTGGCAATGGTGCATACTCAAGGAGAACACTTTTATCTTTAAATTTAGTGAGAGATCATCTTATAATGCTACCGTCAATCAAAGCAAGATAAGATGCATAAAAGATCAACATCACATGCAATCAATATCAGTGATATGATATGGCCGTCATCATATTGAGCTAGCCAAACGTTCATAACGTCTGCAACTGCTCCTACAATAGGTTTGTCACCTAGCGGTGCATCAAGGACATAATTCTTCTGTGCAGCAATGAGGATAAACCTTAGATCACGGATCCAATCCGCATCATTGCTACTAACATTTTTCAACACAATTTTCTCTAGGAACATATCAAAATAAACATATGAAAGCAACAACGCAAGCTATTGATCTACAACATAATTTGCAAAATACTACCAGGACTAAGTTCATGATAAATTTAAGTTCAATTAATCATATTACTTAAGAACTCCCACTTAGAAAGACATCCCTCTAATCCTCTAAGTGATCACGTGATCCAAATCAACTAAACCATAACTGATCATCACGTGAAATGGAGTAGCTTTCAATGGTGAACATCATTATGTTGATCATATCTACTATATGATTCACGCTCGACCTTTCGGTCTCCGTGTTCCGAGGCCATATCTGCATATTCTAGGCTCGTCAAGTTTAATCTGAGTATTCCGCGTGTGCAAAACTGGCTTGCACCCATTGTAGATGGACGTAGAGCTTATCACACCCGATCATCACGTGGTGTCTGGGCACGACGAACTTTGGCAATGGTGCATACTCAGGATTAAGGTATGATCATGTTTTGCTTAACACCCAAAGAGTATTAAGGTATGATCATGTTTTGCTCGTGAGAGAAGTTTTAGTCAATGGGTCTGTCACTTCAGAGCCGTATGTATTTTGCAAAATATTCTATGTCTACAATGCTCTGCACGGAGCTACTCTAGCTAATTGCTCCCACTTTCAATATGTATCCAGATTGAGACTTAGACTCATCTGGATCGGTGTAAAAGCTTGCATCGATGTAACTCTTTACGACGAACTCTTTATCACCTCTATAACCGAGAAATATTTCCTTAGTCCTCACTAAGGATATTCTTGACTGCTGTCCAATGATCTACTCTTAGATCAAAATTGTACTCCCTTGCCAAACTCAGACAAAGGTATACAATAGGTCTGGTACACATCATAGCATACTATATAGAACCTATGACTGAAGCATAGGGAATGACTTTTCATTCTCTTTCCATTTTCTGCCATGGTCGGGTTTTGAGTCTTACTCAACTTCACACCTTGCAACACAGGCAAGAACTCCTTCTTTGACTGTTCTATTTTGAACTACTTCAAAATCTTATCAAGGTATGTACTCATTGAAAAATCTTATCAAGCATCTTGATCTATCTCTATAGATCTTGATGCTCAATGTGTAAGCAGCTTCACCGAGGTTTTTCTTTGAAAAACTCTTATTCAAGTATCCTTTTATACTATCCAGAATTTCTATATCATTTCCAATCAACAATATGTCATCTACATATAGTTCTATAAATGCTATAGAGCTCCCACTCACTTTCTTTTAAATACAGGCTTCTCCAAAAGTCTGTATAAAACCATATGCTTTGATCAACTCATCAAAGTGTATATTCCAACTCCTAGATGCTTGCACCAGTACATAGATGGATCGCTAGAGCTTGCACATTTTTTAGCACCTTTAGGATTGACAAAACCTTCTGGTTGCATCATATACAACTCTTCTTTAATAATCATTAAGGAATGCAGTTTTGACATTCATTTGCCAGATTTCATAAAATTGGCAATTGCTAACATGATTCAGATAGACTTAAGCATCTATACGAGTGAGAAAATCTCATCGTATTCAACACCTTGAACTTGTCGAAAAACCTTTTTGCGACAAGTCGAGCTTTGTAGATAGTAACACTACGATCGGTGTTTGTCTTCCTTTTGAAGATCCATTTATTTTCTATGGCTTGCCGATCATCGGGAAAGTCCATCAAAGTCCACACTTTGTTCTCATACATGGATCACATCTCAGATTTCATGGCCTTCAAGCCATTTCGCAGAATCTGGGCTCATCATTGCTTCCTCATAGTTCGTAGGTTCATCATGGTCTAGTAACATGACCTCCAGAACAGGATTTACCATACCAATGTGGTGCGGATCTTACTCTGGTTGACCTACGAGGTTTGGTAGTAACTTGATCTGAAGTTTCATGATCATCATCATTAACTTCCTCACTAATCGGTGTAGGCATCACTGGAACTGGTTTCTGTGATGAACTACTTTCCAATTCGGGAGAAGGTACAATTACCTTATCAAGCTCCACTTTCCTCCCACTCACTTCTTTCGAGAGAAACTCCTTCTCTAGAAAGGATCCATTTCAGCAACGAATATATTGCCTTCGGATCTGGGATAGAAGGTGTACCCAACAGTTTCCTTTGGGTATTCTATGAAGACGCACTTCTCTGATTTGGGTTCGAGCTTATCAGGTTGAAACTTTTTCACATAAGCATCACAGCCCCAAACTTTAAGAAATGACAACTTTGGTTTCTTGCCAAACCACAGTTTATAAGGCGTCATTTCAACGTATTTTGATGGTGCCCTATTTAAAGTGAATGCAGCTGTCTCTAACACATAACCCCAAAACAATAGTGGTAAATCGGTAAGATACATCATAGATAGCACCATATCTAATAAAGTGCGGTTACGACGTTCGGACACACCATTACGATGTGGTGTTCCATGTGGCGTGAGCTGTGAAACTATTCCACATTGTTTTTAAATGAAGGCCAAACTCGTAACTCAAATATTCTCCTCTACAATCTGATTGTAGAAACTTTATTTTCTTGTTTACGATGATTCTCCACTTCACTCCGAAATTATTTGAACTTTTTAAATGTTTCAGACTTGTGCTTCATTAACTAGATATACTCATATCTGCTCAAATTGTCTGTGAAGGTCAGAAAATAACGATGCCCGCCATGAGCATCAACACTCATTGGACCACATACATCGGTATGTATTATTTCCAACAAGTCAGTAGCTCGTCCCATTGTTCCGGAGAACGGAGTTTTAGTCATCTTGCCCAAAAGGCACGGTTCGCAAGCATCAAATGATTCATAACCAAGTGATTCAAAAAATCCATCTTTATGGAGTTTCTTCATGCGCTTTACACCGATATGACCCAAATGGTAGTGCCACAAATAAGTTGCACTATCATTATCAACTTTGCATCTTTTGGCATCAATATTATGAATATGTGTATCACTACAATCGAGATTCAACAAACTATTTTCATTGGGTGTATGACCATCAAAGGTTTTATTCATGTAAACAGAACAACAATTATTCTCTGACTTCAAATGAATAACCGTATTGCAATAAACATGATCAAATCATATTCATGCTCAACGCAAACGCCAAATAACATTTGTTTAGGTTTAACACTAATCCCTAAAGTATAGGGAGTGTGCGATGATGATCATATCAATCTTGGAACCACTTCCAACACACATCGTCACTTCACCCTCAACTAGTCTCTGTTTATTCTGTAACTCTTGTTTCGAGTTACTAATTTTTAGTAACCGAACAAGTATCAAATACCCAGGTGCTACTAAAAACACAAGTAAGGTACACATAAATAAAATATATATGAAATATACCCTTGTTCACTTTGCCATCCTTCTTATCCACCAAATATTCAGGGCATTTCCACTTCAAGTGACCATTTCCTTTGCAGTAGAAGCACTCAGTTTCAGGCTTTGGTCCAGCTTTGGGCTTCTTCGCGGGAGTGGCAACTTGCTTGCCATTCTACTTGAAGTTCCCTTTCTTTCCCTTTGCCCTTTTCTTGAAACTAGTGGTATTGTTAATCATCAACACTTGATGCTCTTTCTTGATTTCTACCTTCATCGCTTTCATCATCATGAAAAACTCGGGAATCGTTTTCGTCATCACTTGCATACTATAGCTCATCACAAAGTTCTACTAACTTGGTGATGGTGACTAGAGAACTCCGTCAATCACTATCTTACCTCGAAGATTAACTCCCACTTGATTCAAGTGATTGTGGTACCCAGACAATATGAGCACATGCTCACTAGTTGAGCAATTCTCCTCCATCTTTTAGCTATAGAACTTGTTGGAGACTTCATATCTCTCAACTCGGGTATTTGCTTGAAATATTAACTTCAACTCCTGGAACATCTGGTATGGTCCATGTCGTTCAAAACATCTTTGAAGTCCCGATTCTAAGCCGTTAAGCATGGTGCACTAAACTATCAAGTAGTCATCATATTTGAGCTAGCCAAACGTTCATAACGTCTGCATCTGCTCCTGCAATACGTCTGTCACCTAGCGGTGCATCAAGGACATAATTCTTCTGTACAACAATGAGGATAAACCTCAGATCATGGACCCAGTCCACGTCACTGCTACTATTAACTTTCAACTTAGTTTTTCTCTAGGAACATATCAAAATAAACATAGGGAACCAACAACACGAGCTATTGATCTACAACATAATTTGCAAAATATGATCAGGTACTAAGTTCATTATAAATTTAAGTTCAATTAATCATATTACTTAAGAACTCCCACTTCGATAGACATCCCTCTGATCATCTAAGTGATCACGTGATCCAAATCAACTAAACCATAACCGATCATCACGTGAAATGGAGTAGCTTTCAATGGTGAACATCACTATGTTGATCATATCTACTATATGATTCACGCTCGACCTTTCGGTCTCAGTGTTCCGAGGCCATATCTGCATATGCTAGGCTCGTCAAGTTTAACCTGAGTATTCTGCGTGTGCAAAACTGGCTTGCACCCATTGTAGATGGATGTAGAGCTTATCACACCCAATCATGACGTGGTGTCTGGGCACGATGAACTTTGGCAATGGTGCATACTCAAGGAGAACACTTTTATCTTTAAATTTAGTGAGAGATCATCTTATAATGCTACCATCAATCAAAGCAAGATAAGATGCATAAAAGATCAACATCACATGCAATCAATATCAGTGATATGATATGGCCATCATCATCTTGTGCTTGTGATCTCCATCTCCGAAGCACCATCATGATCTCCATCGTCATCGGCGTGACACCTTGATCTCCATCGTAGCATCGTTGTCATCTCGCCAACTATTGCTTCTACGACTATCGCTACCACTTAGTGATAAAGTAAAGCAATTACAGGGCGATTGCATTGCATAAAATAAAGCGACAACCATATGGCTCCTGCCAGTTGCCGATAACTCGGTTACAAAACATGATCATCTCATATTATAAAATATAGCATCATGCCTTGACCATATCACATCGCAACATGCCCTGCCAAAACAAGTTAGACGTCCTCTACTTTGTTGTTGCAAGTTTTACGTGGCTGCTATGGGCTGAGCAAGAACCGTTCTTACCTATGCATCAAAACCACAACGATAGTTCGTCAAGTTAGTGTTGTTTTAACCTTCTCAAGGACCGGGCGTAGCCACACTCGGTTCAACTAAAGTTGGAGAAACTGACACCCGCTAGTCACCTGTGTGCAAAGCACGGCGGTAAAACCAGTCTCGCGTAAGCGTACGCGTAATGTTGGTTCGGGCCGCTTCATCCAACAATACCGCCGAACCAAAGTATGACATGCTGGTAAGCAGTATGACTTGTATCGCCCACAACTCACTTGTGTTCTACTCATGCATATAACATCTACGCATAAAACCTTGCTCGGATGCCACTGTTGGGGAATGTAGTAATTTCAAAAAAAATCCTACACACACATAGGATCATAGTGATGCATAGCAACGAGAGGCGAGAGTGTGTCCACGTACCCTCGTAGACCGAAAGCGGAAGTGTTAGCACAACGCGGTTGATGTAGTCATTTGTCTTCACGATCCGATCAAGTACCGAACGCATGACACCTCCCAGTTCAGCACACGTTCAACTCGATGACGTCCCTGGAACTCTGATCCAGCCGAGCTTCGAGGAAGAGTTTCGTCAGCACGACGGCGTGGTGACGATGATGATGTTCTACCGACGCAGGGCTTTGCCTAAGCACCGCTACAATATTATCGAGGTGGATTATGGTGGAGGGGGCACCGCACACAGCTAAAAGATCTAAGGGATCAATTGTTGTGTCTATGGGGTGCCCCCCTCCTCCGTATATAAAGGAGGGAGGAGGAGAGGGCCGGTAAAGAGGAGAGGTGCGCCCTAGGGGGGCAATCCTACTCCAAGTAGGTTTGCCCCCTCCCCTTTCCTATTCCAAGAAGGAGAAGGGGAAGGAGGAGGTGGAGAGAAGGAAGGAGAGGGGGGCCGCTGCCCCCTTCCCTTTTCCAATTCGGATTGGGGCAAGGGGGGCCGCGTGCCACCTCTTGGCTGCCCTCTCTCTTCTCCACTAAGGCCCGGTAACCCCCGGTACTCCGATATATGCCCGAAACCTCCCGAAACCATTCCGGTGTCCGAACATAGTCGTCCAATATATCAATATTTATGTCTCGACCATTTCGAGACTCCTCCTCATGTCCGTGATCATATACGAGACTCTGAACTACCTTCGGTACATCAAAATACATAAACTCATAATATAACCGTCATCGAACTTTAAGCGTGCAGACCCTACGGGTTCGAGAACTATGTAGACATGACCGAGACACGTCTCCAGTCAATAACCAATAGCGGAACCTGGATCCTCATATTGGCTCCCACATATTCTACAAAGATCTTTATTGGTCAAACCGCATAACAACATACGTTGTTCCCTTTGTCATCGGTATGTTACTAGCCCGAGATTTGATCGTCGGTATCTCAATACCTAGTTCAATCTCGTTACCGGCAAGTCTCTTTACTCGTTCCGAAATACATCATCCCGCGACTAACTCATTAGTTACAATGCTTGCAAGGCTTATAGTGATGTGCATTACCCAGTGGGCCCAGAGATACCTCTCCGACAATCAGAGTGACAAATCCTAATCTCGAAATACGCCAACTGTCGGAGATATACCCGGCGGTATGACCCGGACGGAGATATGACCCGGCTGGGATTGGATGTTTCATTGGTGACCCGGCAGACTATAAGCCGGCGGGAACAGTTAAGCAGGTTAAGCTGGCGGGAACAGTTAAGCAGGTTAAGCTGGCGGGAACAGTTAAGCTTTGTATCCCGGCAGACATAGTCATATAACCCGGCGGACACAGTCATGTAACCCGGCAGACACAGTCATGTAAGCCGGCAGACACAGTCATATAACCCGGCAGACACAGTCATGTAAGTCGGACTGTTAAGCCGGCAGATGTTAAGCCAGGCGGTAAGCCAGATGGTAAGCCAGATGGTAAGTCAGATCGTAAGCCAGACGGTAAGCCAGATGGTAAGCCAGATTGTAAGAAGCCCAAGACGTTAAAGAAGCCCATGGAGAGAAGCCCATGATGAGAAGTCAGAGTAGTTTAAGTCTTAGTCCGAGATGGACTCTACATGTAACCTGCACCTCCAACTTATATAAGGAGGGGCAGGGCCCCCCAAGAGGGAGAAGCAAGAAAATCTTTAAGGCTAGACATAAAGAGCCGGCTTACCGGCGACTCTCTTATGATCATAATGAGACCTGGCCACAAACAGCATGTAGGGTTATTACCGGATGATGTTTCTCGGGGCCCGAAGCTGTCTAAATCCTTGTCTTATGTTGCGTCTTTCGATTCCGCTCAACCCCTCTCAAGCTACCACATAGATGTGTTGGCCTCGCGACTAAGTCCTCACACTAAGGACATCTGCCGTGACAATTCCATGACAATTGGTGCCCACCGTGGGGCGAGCACACAGTGGTGTTGAGTTCTTGAAGGGATCTCGTACAAGGATCGAGAAGCTCACAAATTTCCGAAGAAAGAAGAGTTATTGCGGAATGATTTACATTGCCGAAGAAAGTAGGCAGTCAGATTGAAGACCTGTCGGAGGTTCAAGAGAAAATTAGGGTTACAATTTGTTCATTGCCGAGAGTCGCCAACATGAGTCGCCGAGATCAACAAAAGCGATTTCACTTCAGTCAAACATCAGTTGGTTATTGTTTATGATGGAAGAAGTTTCGAAGCAATTCAACAGCCAGCGCACAAACATACAATCATCTACTCACGGTCCAATTGAGCACTACGCCACGTGAAATCCATCATCAACTATTCTTTTTGGGAAGAGGGCCAGCACTACTTGAATACTACTACAACCGCAGGTGGATCAGATGTGTCTTCCCCTTGATTATTACATCCATCCGGGTCAGAAGAAATCAAGTGTTGCCGCCAGATCTCCTCAAACCCAATGACGACCCGGAAGCGAGTTATTTCAAGACCCGAACTCCGTCGTTGACTGACCCGGTTGACCACCAGGCTTTGTGTCGAGCCATCACGGACTCGCCCCGTCTTGAGACCTCTGTGTGTCGTGTAGCCAAGCCGCCATCGCATGAGTCGCCGCTGCTCCTCTGCCGCGCTTCAGCTTGATGCCTTGATCCTCCTGCAACTACTCTGCTCCACCTGCGAGCCTCTACCTCCTCGCGAACGGACCTGTTGCTTCAGTCGCTGTCCCGCAAGCTACGTCAATCGCCTCACGTCACCGGCGCTCCTCTACAATCGTACTGACCCGGTGACCTCTCCAAACCGCACCAACAGCTGCCCGCCGCAGGCTCAGCTGCCATCGCCTCTGCAGTGAGCCACCCTTGCTGACCCGCCGCCACCACGGGCCGCCGCGGCCGACTCTGCATCTGTACCGTGGGATTCGTTGCTGTTGGTGGATTGCCTCTGTTTCAACGACTTCACCTGCAAGACACCTACTGTTGTTCATCTCCACCGGGTGCCTCCGATCGAGGGATTGGTATCACCACAATACCCCTCTAGTCTCCGCTTCACCTCACCCCGCGTGTTGTCACCACGGGCTTGCTGGCGTGACAAGACACCTCCGCTTCAAGCCCCATATCAAGATTCAAGAGGCACCGGTGGCTTGCCGCTGCCACGAGCCGCCCCGGTTTTCACTTCACGCTGTTGTTGAGCCGCCAGAGCGCCCTCACACGTCGCGCATGCCTGAGTCGCCATTGCGCAGATTCGTCGGGGTGTGTGCATCTGTTGTCGCTCCCGCATTGCTGCACCTCCCAGGTGATGCTACTCCGGCCGCGAGTCCTTCTTGCGCGCCCCGACCACCCGGCCATGCGTCCGCGCCCGTCGCCGTCCATGACTCCAGGGTCAAGCCACTTTAACCGCAGGCCCTGTTGAGTTGCCGGCCTCCACAAGTCGCCCTGCGGCCTTGCTCCTCCGTCCCTGTCCCCGCGCTTGAGCCGCCGTGGCCCCGCCTGAGCCGCCATGGATGCGCCTGAGCCGCCGTGACCTTGGCCTGCTCCGTTACACTCCGATCGGCTCCTGCGGCTTCCCCGCATCCGAGTCTCTGCTCCGAGTCCCCCGTCTCCAGCACGGCCCTAATTTTCCTCCATCGCATCGCGTATGCTCCCGAGTCATCACCGTCTTCCATGCCGTGGCCTGCCTCCGGGCTCCTCCACCGTCTCAAGCTGCCTTGCTCCTCCGCCATAGTGGCAGCGACCTCGGCCGCCCTTCCAGCTTCGCTCGGCTGTGTTGATCCGTCGGCTGCCGGCTTGCTGTCTACAAAGGCCTCTGCCAGTGCTGTCCACCGTCTTCACAAGCTGCCAGTACGTCACTCCATCATCAGGCGTTGAGCCGCCCTCGTGCTCCCTATGAGCCGCCCGCTGCAGCCTCGGCTGCCGCCGCGAGCTGCCACCCGCTGTGGTGTTGACCGGGCCTGTGGTTTTTTCACCGCGTCACCGACCCGCCACTCGTCTCTGCCCCCGTCTTGATCTCCGCCTCTAACCCATCCATGTCTGATCCTCCTCTGGCTTTCAAAGTCGCCCGTCGTCGGCTGCCTGCTGGGCTCCTACGCGACCTGCCCCCATGGTCTCAAGCCACCCTTGGCTCACTGAAGCACCCTGCGATCGGGGCTAGCGACGAGATGTGCGTGTTCTTGCAGATCGAAGGCAAACTGCCACTGCTGAACAACGCTGATGCTGCGTCACGGGTGCTTGATGGCTCAGCGCGGCTGCCAAAGCAGCTGTTTGGGGAGGATGTGGTGATAGAGCTACGCAAAGGAATGTTCAGGAGTTAAGAGAAACAATAAGGGAAACGGAGGGAGTACTGAAGATGCTAAGTGTTGTGCAAATACGGGAGTATCTAGGCCCAAGTTCCAACAAAAACCACTGTTTTGCCGTTCTCACATCATTGGAAAAAGAAGTCATGGCCACTTGCAAGCAAAACCAGCTCCTAGTCTAGTCACATCAGGTTTCAGTCTACAGTTACTGCATCTACACACAGTGGTTTAAATTTTACGTTGGGGACGATCAGCGCAGCACTACGGACTGGACAACTCCGACCACACACACGCCCTGTGCAGAACAGGGAATCATCAGCATACTTGATACGGAGGCTGTCAGTTGGTCTTGTTTACGTAACAAAGGCCGCAGTACGTCCAAACATTATCCAGTACTGGTATCCGCATTCATCCGGAAAACAAATCAGGTGCTATCTATACTCAGTATTTTTATAGCACAGGTTAATTTCTTTAAAGAATAAATACCCTGGCTTGCAACATTTTTATCCAGGGCCATTATTTATGACAAAAGGTGATATTATACCGCGGCGATGGAGGCACGCCAACATCTTTTGGCACAGGTGGTTTTCGTTACTCAACGGACTCCCGCACCGGATTACAACGCCGTGGCCGTCTCTCACGACCACACCGGCTTACAACAAGGAGGACAACTTGCCCGTCCGCGCCGGCTTACAACGAGGAGGACAACTTGCCCGTCCGCACCGGCTTACAACGCCACGGCCGGTTCATCTGTCTGTGCCGCCTCAGATGTCGCAGTCGTCTTTATCGTTCGTCTCTCGCGGCCTGGTCTACATCAATACACCGGGCCGCGCCTGTCTGCATGAGCTATTTATTGAGTATGAGCAAGTCACTGCTTGGGTAGCTCGGTTTTCTTCTAACAATTTGGAGGCAAATTTTTATATATTCAGCCGCCGTCTACACTGGATGGCTCAATGGGCATGCGCACAGGTCGCCGCCACTATAGTTTGGTTAACGTCAAACAATCAGTTGGAAGGAACCATTGGCCAAGTTGCTGACATGACTCATACAGGGTCATTTATAGCCCGTCGGGATTCAACATATTTCAGCAATCTGTTGTTCAACTATATGCCGGTTTATATCACGGTCAAATATGGAGAATCTCAAAACAACTCCTCGAGTCGTCTTAAGACTCGGGGGCTACAATGGCATGACTCGGCAGAATTAGCCGGTTTCAGTGCATTCAAGAACTCTGGGTCATTGGAGGAAAAAATAACCCGACCCCTAATTGATAAAAATTTAAAAGCCGTCAGAAAAAATCCGGCTCACAATGATGCTTCCGGTTCCGGTTCAAGGGAAATCCCATTTACCACAAAACACTGAAGCTTTCAATATCCGGTTCAAAATCTAGATCAAGGGAAATCCTGTCTCCCACAAAGCTCTGAAGCTCTCGAATCTGGTTTAAAAATTCCGGTTCAAGAAGGATTATCTCTTGCAAAATTGAGTTCCTAGGAAAAATTAAAGGTTGCCAAAGAGAGTTTGCTACCATGATGCGCGATTCAAACGTAGGTACCCTACTTTAATGACCATTGGGAGCCGATCGTATTCGAATCTAACTTAACCCTTTTTGGTCTGACCATGATTGTATTTAAATTAGAGTCGTTAAATATTCCCATGATCACTTGGGGGCTTCCTGTTCAATCATAGGTTGTATTCGAACCAAAGAGAGCATAGCTGTCGGTACCCTCTTGATCGGCACACTACCAAGCTCACTAGGGGGCTTCTTGATCGTATTTGAATCATAGCTCAACCCCTTTTGGGAACCGACTTTGATCGTATTCGAATCAGAGTCGTTAAAAAACTCTCAAGGTCATTAGGGGGCTTCCTGTTCAAACATAGGTCGCATTCGAACCAAAGAGAACATAGCTGTCGGTACTCTCATAACCGGCGCAATGCCAAAGCCACTGGGGGTTACATGATCGTATTCGAATCCTAGCTTAACCCCTTTGGAATGGTTTACTGATCGTATTCGAATCAGAAGCCTCAATTTTTCTTTCTATTTGGCTTAAGTTTTTTGAAAACAATCTTTGATTTTGTCTTGAGACTTTTTTGTTCAGATCTAAGTATAAGTGTGGTTTAAATTTAACCCGGCTTGGTTTTGGACGGTAAGTCGCCAACATACGACAAACATCATACATTTGGAAGTGAGTGGTTTCTAAGGATTGGGTTATCACCCTTACTGCACAGGTATCCTAAACCGGCGGTACGATTCAATATCACAGGAACCGGTTTTCAAACTGGGTTATATTATTCAAATCTTCAAATAGACAACATGGCTGGATTTTTATTATGGTTATCAATAGCCAATATTATGATGGAGGTCTTCAAAGTCGCTTCAGTGCAATGGTTATTATTTTATTAATGGACATGATTTATTTCTACAATGGAAGGAATAGTCCCAAGTCACTGCAGGCTTCCGACCCGGCACTTGGGGGCTACATTATTCAAATTGAGATTACATCAAATATGCAAGTCCCATGTCACTGCCAGCATGCACCATGGCACTTGGGGGCTAATGTAAAGTCATTTTTTGATCAACTTATTGAAGACCCGGCTCATCCCATTGTAATGAGCCGGCCCTTGGGGGCTACCAATTGCTCATGTCAAAATTCAAGGTACACAACCTTCAGTCCATTATATTGAAAGATCCACTACTCAGTTGGTAGAGTAGAAAGCTCTTAACATTATGGACGTGGGTTCAAGCCCCATGGTGGAGATTACGTCATATGATGTTATTATCAATGAATTATATTCCAAGTCCCAGCTCAGTATTATCTTACTGAACCGACCCTTGGGGGCTACATGTTGCTGCCCAAATCTACATGATCATATTTATAAAGTCCCTGCTCGTTATTTCATAATGATCCGGCACTTGGGGGCTACAAGTGATATAAACATAATGAAGTTCTACATCTTCAAGCTGGCTGAAAATCAGATGAGTGTTTCATGACCAATGTCTTTGAAGCTGGTCTATTGACCTGGATTTTCTAGAAGAAGGAAATACCAAGGAGTTAAGGATGATCAGGTGTTGGCTTATAAGAGTTCTTAACCCGGAGCATAACCTGTCAAAATTGTTCTCGTGTTTGTTTTACAGGATCAGTTTAACATGGATGAATCCAAATTAAACTGGGGGCTAATGTCGGGGATATACCCGGCGGTATGACCTGGCCGGAGATATGACCCGGCTGGGATTGGATGTTTCATTGGTGACCCGGTAGACTATAAGCCGGCGGGAACAGTTAAGTAGGTTAAGCTGGCGGGAACAGTTAAGCAGGTTAAGCTGGCGGGAACAGTTAAGCTTTGTAACCCGGCAGACGTAGTCATATAACCCGGCGGACACAGTCATGTAACCCGGCAGACACAGTCATGTAAGCTGGCAGACACAGTCATATAACACGGCAGACACAGTCATGTAAGTTGGACTGTTAAGCCAGCAGATGTTAAGCCAGGCGGTAAGCCAGTTGGTAAGCCAGATGGTAAGTCAGATCGTAAGCCAGACAGTAAGCCAGATGGTAAGCCAGATTGTAAGAAGCCCAAGACGTTAAAGAAGCCCATGGAGAGAAGCCCATGATGAGAAGTTAGAGTAGTTTAAGTCTTAGTCCGAGATGGACTCTACATGTAACCCGCCCCTCCAACTTATATAAGGAGGGGCAGGGCACCCCAAGAGGGAGAAGCAAGAAAATCTCTAAGGCTAGACACAAAGAGTCGGCTTACCGGTGACTCTCTTATGATCATAATGAGACCTGGCCACAAACAGCATGTAGGGTTATTACCGGATGATGTTTCCCAGGGCCCGAAGCTGTCTAAATCCTTGTCTTATGTTGCATCTTTCGATTCCGCTCAACCCCTCTCAAGCTACCACTTAGATGCGTTGGCCTCGCGACTAAGTCCTCACACTAAGGACATCTGCCATGACAATTCCACGACACCAACCCAACAAGTACCTTCGAAGACACCTGTAGAGCACCTTTATAATCACCCATTTACGTTGTGACGTTTGGTAGCACACAAAGTGTTCCTCCGGTAAACGGGAGTTGCATAATCTCATAGTCATAGGAACATGTATAAGTCTTGAAGGAAGCAATAACAACATAGTAAATGATCAAGTACTAAGCTAACGAAATGGGTCAAGTCAATCACATCATTCTCCTAATGATGTGATCCCGTTAATCAAATGACAACTCATGTCTATGGCTGGGAAACTTAACCATCTTTGATTCAATGAGCTAGTCAAGTAGAGGTATACTAGTGACACTTTGTTTGTCTATGTATTCACACATGTACTAAGTTTCCGGTTAATACAATTCTAGCATGAATAATAAACATTTATCATGAAATAAGGAAATAAATAATAACTTTATTATGGCCCCTAGGGCATATTTCCTTCAGGCACTTCGCCCACCATGGAGCGGCGTCTGCATGACATTATATTCCCACGCAACGGTCTTCTCGTTTTCTCTACATGTTCAGTATGATTGTGTACAATAACTGACATGCATAATAAAAAACATAGTTAGATTATGTAAGGCCTAAAGGGTGCATGCAGAAATCAAGAGTGATGGTAGCAAATGAGTGGATATATCCAAAACTAATGATAGCAGGTAGATTATAGCTTCAGTTTATAAAGATAGACGATGGATCATCTACTGTTTAATGCCCACCCAACATGAACCACATAGAAGACCCCAGATGTACCAGATAGTAGACAAATACTATTTGTTGCTGCCTTAATATGTGCCCCACAGGCATTTTAAAACTCAAGTTTGAACATTAGTTTGGACCTGACTCGGAGTCTAAGAGGTGAACAAGACAATAAAGTAGCAGCTAATAATAACCGATGTAGAACGTATGCAGACATGAAAGAGTGCGACCTCTCTTCCGGAGTTGTGTAGTCCTCGGGTTCATCTTCTCAGTCGATGATGGTAATGTAGTTGGCGTGGCTTCCGGCAATGGGGAAGATGATCTGAGGCGGCGAAAGAAAGTCTGCAGGGGGAATCTCTGCTGCAGTGAACGCTTCCATCGATGGTGCACCTCGGGTGGGGTGGATGACAATACGGCAGGAGCAGGACATAACACACAGAGTTTTGTTTGACACCTATCTGAAAATGAAGTAAATCTGCAAGGGCTCCTTAGAATTGGAGGATTATATAAACGCAGGGACAGGAAAAACACAGGAATAGGATAGGAATACACGTGCAAAACAGAGTATTTGCAAACATAGGATTTCTGTCAACCTGGGTGTTTGGTTCACATGAACTGGAAGAACACAGGAATGGAGAAACATGGTCAAATTAGAGTCAAACCATGTGAAAATGAAAAAATAAGAATCTTATTATGCTAGTAATGCAATTAGTCACGTTCTCCATGCATATTAATTTGGAAAGGACATCCAAGTGGATATTAAAATTCCTACATTTTTTCTTTGAAAGAGACACCAAAGGAAAAAAATCCTCCAGTTTTGCTTTGCTCCATTCCTTCTAACCAAATGCACGAATAGTAGTGCCATAGTAAAGTTTCCAATTCCTATGTTTTCCTTCACTTTTTGTTTGAACTAGTGGCGATTCTAGTAGGCAGTCTTCAACAGGCTGAAGCCTGACCTCGAAATATTTTGTGAGCTTACATTTGGTCCACATTAGTATCATATAATGGCTATCTTGCTAAACCGATTAAAATTGTGGTTCAAAAGATCATTTAGTTTTCTCCTTGTTAACTTTGTGACTATGATTCATTCATTTCTAGATTTGCAACTGCTTTGAACCAAAGGATCCCTGAGGGATCGACATGAATGCAGAGTAACAAAGTGATGCGACGAGTGTACAACCTCTTTGGCATAGCCTTGTCGACCTCAGCATCATTGGGTTGGACGTGGAGGATGGTGATGCTGGTGTGACTGTCAAAGGTGGGGAAGAATATTTGAGACCTCTGGATACGATGCTGAGGGTACAGCTCCACCGTGATGGATAGTTTTGTCGCTGGAGCAGCTCCGGTGAGGTGTACGATAGTGAGGCTGAAGCAGGACAAGACAGACAACATTAATCTGAAGTGGGACTCTAATATCATCAGCAATAGATGATCTAAAATACATCAACAAAAAGTGCTAGATGTGAAATGCATCAGCCGCGCCACGACCGCTCCGACAGATGATGTAAATACTGTTCACTCTGAACTTAATTGAAGAAACTGAACTTTACAAAAAAAAACTGAATTTTACTGTCGAAACTGATTGAACTAGTAGCAGAGAATTGCAATAGATGTTTAGGGCATTCGAGAACTAGTAGCAGAGAAGCAGTCATCTAAATCAGCAGCCGCTCGAGTAGGGAATGCACTAGCAGAGAGCAACTCGTGCAGTAGCGCCGCGAGCGAGTGCTAAAGTAGCAACTCCTGTAGCTGCCAGAGGTCGTCCAGTAGCAGCGCGAGCGAGCGAAAGAGCATAGCAGTAGCACGAACGAGAGCAAGAGTGGAGCGGCAGCACGAACGAGAGCAAGAGCGGACCAGCAGCGCGATCGATAGCAATATGAGAGTAGAGCAGCAGCACGAATGAAAGCAAGAGCAGTGGAGCAGTATGACAGATAGCAAGAACGTAGCCGCTGCATGAGCGAGAGCTGGAGTAGCAGCAGCACGATCAAGAGCAGAGCAGCACAGCTAGTGCCGGTGTGGAAGTCTCCACCGACGAAGCAAGATCGAATAAAAGATAAAATGCGGCGGTGAGTACAGAACCTCCTTGGTGGAGCTGAGTAGGCCTCGGCTTCATCGGAGGAATTGGTGAGGGTGTTGCGGTTCTGGTGGGGCAGGTCAAGAAAGCGCTATGGGGATGGAGGTGGCGTGATAGACAAGGTGAACGTCGGGGCAGCTCCTTGGAGGTGGAAGACGGGGCGGCTTATCCGGTGGGAGGACGAGATCGATGAGGATCCTCATTCGGTGCGGTGGATGAGGGACAACAAGCTGTTGCGGTGGACGACATCGTCCGAGAAGAGTCTCCGGCTGGGCCGTGGTCGGGAGGCCGATGGAGGACTGTGGGGTTTCGCTGGTTTTGGCAGCCTCAGTGTATGAATGGGGGGCGAAGGGAAAGGTAGGTGGAGCCATGGCTTAGGGAAGCGCCTATCCGAAATGTAGGGTAAGTTATTAACGTACCCCCACTGGTTTTGACCACGCGACGTCGAGGCGGCATTTCCGGCTGAGGGGCAGATGAGGGATCTCATGTATCTGGGCTGCGGGACCGATTTCGGATGAGGAGGGAGTTTTCGCGTGCATCAAAATTTCGGGATAACAAGGCGCGGCGCAGGTTGAAGAGGCGGGAGTTTCACAGCAGAAGAGACAAAAGATACTCGAGCTTAAAATTTTGGGATAACAAGGCGCAGAACCCATGTTCGGCAGAACAAACTTAACGTGTACAAAAAAACAATTCATACAAGACACAAGAGAGTCATGTCCCTTTTACTATATTGCTATAAATGCCATTGAAAAAACTACAAGAAAAATGTAAAAAAATGGGGAGAACAAGATTACCCTGTATAGTACCAAATCAATTCGCACTTCCCTCAACAACAACAAAATACAAATCAATTCCCACCGCAATAAAGAGTCATGTCCCTTTTTATATGATTACAACTGCTCCGGTGAACCAAAGTTTACATTTTGTTAAATTTTGGAATTATTTTGGGTTCATTTGTCTTTTTATACATTAAGTGAGTTTCTGGACATTTAATGTGCATAATTCAAATTTGAACTGCAAGCACGTGCTCCGATGCACCAAAGTTGGTTGAAAAATCACATGTGTGTCCTTGGGTGAATTTCTAGGTCCCATGCAAGGAATGGGAATGAAAATCAAACATCTGGGCGTCGTGACTTGGACGAGAACAATGAGTAACTTGGTTTTTAAATTCCTGTAAATCCAAAACTCGCCTGGAAATCGTGAAACTTGGCATGGTGTCATGTCATGGCACAAACATGTTGTGGTGAAAAACTTGGCCGAATTGGAACAAGTTTTGGTATAAGCTTCTTGCAAACCGGAGCTTCTCTCAAGAAGGCTCGTGGTTCTGAGCCGGAATGTGTCACCTTTGTGTGCGAAACGATATACGCTCCCCCCTTGATTTTCTTTACAGAGGCAACATAGAACTATATGAGTGTCGTCTTAAATTTTGGGATTAGTCCTGGTTCGTTCGGCCTTTTAATACATTAATTGAGTTTTTGGACATTTAATGTGCATAATTCAAATTTGAACTGCAAGCACATGCGCCAGTGCACCAAAGTTGGTTGAAAAATCACATGTGTGTCCTCGGGTGAATTTCTAGGTGCCATGCAAGAAATGAGAATGAAAATCAAACATCTGGGCGTCGTGGCTCGGCCGAGAACATTGAGAAACTTGGTTATAAAATTCTTGTAAATCCAAAACATGCCTAAAAATCATGAAACTTGGCATGGTGCCATGTCATGGTACTATCATGTTGTGGTAAAAAACTTGGCCGAATTGGAACAACTTCTGGTATAAGCTTCTTGCAAACCGGAGCTTCTCAAGAAGGTCCGTGGTTCTGAGAGGGAACGTGCCAGCTTTATGTGCGAAATGATAGTCGCTGCCCCCTTGATTTTCTTTACAGAGGCAACATAGAGCTATATGAGTGTCGTGTTAAATTTTGGAATTATTCTGGGTTCATTTGGCCTTCTTTACACTTTAATTGAGTTTTTGGACATTTAATGTGCATAATTCAAAATTGAACTACAAGCACATGCTCCGATGCACCAAAGTTGGTTGAAAAATCACATGTGTGTCCTCGGGTGAATTTCTAGGTCCCATGCAAGAAATGGGAATGAAAATCAAACATCCGGGCGTCGTGGCTCGACCAAGAACATTGAGAAACTTAGTTATAAAATTCTTGTAAATCCAAAACACGCCTAAAAATCATGAAACTTGGCATGGTGTCATGACATGCCACTAACATGTTGTGGAAAAAAACTTGGCCGAATTGGAACAAGTTTTGGTATAAGCTTCTTGCAAATTGAGGCTTCTCTCAAGAAGGCTCGTGGTTCTGAGAGGGAATGTGTCACCTTTGTGTGCGAAACGATATACTCGGCCCCCCCCTTGAATTTCTTTACAGAAGCAGCACAGAACTATATGACTGTCGTGTTAAATTTTGGGACTAGTCCGAGTTCGTTTGGCCTTGTTTATACATTAATTGAGTTTCTGGACATTTAATGTGCATAATTCAAATTTGAACTGCAAGCACGTGCTCCGATGCACCAAAGTTGGTTGAAAAATCACATGTGTGTCCTTGGGTGAATTTCTAGGTCCCATGCAAGGAATGGGAACGAAAATCAAACATCTAGGCGTCGTGACTAGGCCGAGAACAATGCGTAACTTGGTTTTTAAATTCCTATAAATCCAAAACTCGCCTGGAAATCGTGAAACTTGGCATGGTGTCATGTCATGGCACAAACATGTTGTGGTGAAAAACTTGGCCGAATTGGAACAAGTTTTGGTATAAGCTTCTTGCAAACCGGAGCTTCTCTCAAGAAGGCTCGTGGTTCTGAGTCGGAACGTGTCACCTTTGTGTTCGAAACAATATACGCTCCCCCCTTGATTTTCTTTACAGAGTCAACATAGAACTATATGAGTGTCATCTTAAATTTTGGGATTAGTCCTAGTTTGTTCGGCCTTTTAATACATTAATTGAGTTTTTGGACATTTAATGTGCATAATTCAAATTTGAACTGCAAGCACATGCGCCAGTGCACCAAAGTTGGTTGAAAAATTACATGTGTGTCCTCAGGTGAATTTGTAGGTGCCATGCAAGAAATGAGAATGAAAATCAAACATCTGGGCGTCGTGGCTCGACCGAGAACATTGAGAAACTTGGTTATAAAATTCTTGTAAATCCAAGACACGCCTAAAAATCATGAAACTTGGCATGGTGCCATGTCATGTTACTATCATGTTGTGGTAAAAAACTTGGCCGAATTGGAACAACTTTTGGTACAAGCTTCTAGCAAAACGGAGCTTCTCTCAAGAAGGTCTGTGGTTCTAAGAGGGAACGTGCCAACTTTATGTGTGAAACGATAGTCGCTGCCCCCTGATTTTCTTTACAGAGGCAACATAGAGCTATATGGTTGTCGTGTTAAATTTTGGAATTATTCTGGGTTCATTTGGCCTTTTTTACATATTAATTGAGTTTCTGGACATTTAATGTGCATAATTCAAATTTGAACTACAAGCACATGCTCCAGTGCACCAAAGTTGGTTGAAAAATCACATGTGTGTCCTCGGGTGAATTTCTAGGTCCCATGCAAGAAATGGGAATGAAAATCAAACATCTGGGTGTCGTGGCTCGACCGAGAACATTGAGAAACTTGGTTATAAAATTCTTGTAAATCCAAAACACGCCTAAAAATCATGAAACTTGGCATGGTGTCATGACATGCCACTAACATGTTGTGGAAAAAAACTTGGACGAATTGGAACAAGTTTTGGTATAAGCTTCTTGCAAATTGAAGCTTCTCTCAAGAAGGCTCGTGGTTCTGAGAGGGAACATGTCACCTTTGTGTGCGAAACGATATACTCTACCCCCCCCCCTCTTGAATTTCTTTATAGAGGCAGCACAGAACTATATGACTGTCGTGTTAAATTTTGGGATTAGTCCGGGTTCGTTTGGCCTTGTTTATACTTTAATTGAGTTTCTGGTCATTTAATGTGTACAATTTAATTTTGAACTACAAGCACATGCTCCAGTGCACCAAAGTTGGTTGAAAAATAACATGTGTGTCCTCGGGTGAATTTCTAGGTCCCATGCAAGAAATGGGAATGAAATTTAAACATCTGGGTGTCGTGGCTCGGTCGAGAACATTGAGAAACTTGGTTTTAAAATTATTGTAAATCCAAAACACGCCCAAAAATCATGAAACTTGGCATCGTGTCATGTCATGGTACTATCATGTTGTGGTAAAACATTTGGCCGAATTGGAACAAGTTTTGTTATAAGCTTCTTGCAAACTAGAGCTTCTCTCAAGAAGGCTCGTGGTTTTGAGAGGGAACGTGCCACCTTTGTATGCGAAACGATATACGCTCCCCCCCTTGATTTTCTTTATAGAGGAAACATAGAACTATATGAGTGTCGTGTCACATTTTGTATTATTTCGGGTTCGTTTGGCCTTTTTTATACATTAATTGAGTTTCTGGCCATTTTATGTGCATGATTCAAATTTGAACTACAAGCACATGCTCCACTGCACCTAAGTTGGTTGAAAAATCACATGTGTGTCCTCGGGTAAATTTGTAGGTCCCATGCCAGAAATGGGAATGAAATTCAAACATCTGGACGTCATGGCTCGACCAGAAACATTGAGAAGCTTGGTTTTTTAATTCATGTAAATCTAAAACACACATGAAAATCATGTAACTTGGCTTCGTGTCATGACATGGCACCAACAAGTTGTGGTAATTTTGTTGTTTGATTTGTGAAGGCGCACACATTAACAATCAACAAAGTTATTTTGGAACAAGTGTTATCACGTTACAATCAGAAACACAAGTATTATTGAAACCGTGGGCATTCTACTTACCAATCACGTGCCACCATGCGTCCCCATTTCTTATTGGCTAGGAGGTGTCGTGCGGGGTAGCTATTTGAGTATGGGAGGCATGCGATCAGACCCCTGCGCGTGCTCATCAGGAGGAGAGCCCTTTGACCTCTATCTGCCGCGCACCTCCCTCCCAACGTCTCCATTAATGGCGCCCGAGCCCCTGTTTCACGGCGTGTCTATGTCTCACTACACTGAGATTTAAGAGAGAAAAATGAAAATCTGAAAAAAGAAATTTTTGCATGGATCTTGATGTAAGATCTGACGGATCTATATAGCATCGACTGCGACTTATAGCAAGCATTCTGAATATAAGGACGATGACAATGGATAATAATTGTCTTACATATCTAGGAAGATAATTAAAAAAGCCACATGCAGCTACTCCCGAAGTACACAAGGTAAAAATAAGAAGGAAGACGGATACAACGATCTGGCTCGCTGATCTCTACTTTTTTGATGCATTGCAGGTCGCGGAGACTAGTTCTCGCAGTGAGCAGCAATGATCTCTTTCATAAGTTTCATGTCCTTAATACGCTGCTCGACAGCAACCACGGATTCCTCCACCAGCCTTTCACGCTCGATGCGGAGCATGGCATTCTCGTCCATAAGTTTCTTGACGATGACGTCCGTCCTCTTCAACAAGGTAGCGGTCTCCTCCGCCTGCTTCGCCCTTCCGGTGATCTTCGCCCTCAGAAGGTCGCGCTCGGCCTGGAGTTGTTCAAACGACGCATTCATCTCATCCTACAGCTTCATCCAGCCGGAGATCTGATTCATATGGCTATGGAAGATCGCATGCATGCGCCTGTAAGAGTCCTCGACTGCCCGTGAGACATTTTCCCAGGCCATCGCGGCGCGGGAGGACATCTCTGCTGCATTCGCGGCACGGCAGGACATCTCTACTGCTTCCGCGGCGCAGCCGAACCATGCTGCTACATCAACGGCGCGGCGGTACCTCCGTGCTGCTTATGTGGCACGGTGGGACCTCTGTGCTGCTACTACCGCATGGCGGGACATGTCGGTTGCTTTCGCGGCTAGGCGGGACATCCCTCGTGCTTCCGCTTCCATGCTCGCCTCTCCCTGGTGGTAATCTCTCGACCGAGAACTCACGCTAGCCATGGCAGACGCAAGAGAACGATGCTGAATGACTTGTTTGCTTTTGTGGATGAGGAGTTGAGGAAGGAATGTGCAGTCATCTTGGCATAGTACAGTATTTATAATCAAATACTAATATGCTCCTAAGTGGGAAACGGTTTAGGTTGTGATCAGTGTGAACAGGTTTGCAATTAAATACTATATCAGTGTGATTAGTGTGAACAGGAGTAGTAATTTGGAATGTGACAAGACGCAAGCTCGAAATTTGTTGAAGGTTCTAGTTTCAAAGTGCGGCACTATTCCCGGATGGCGTAATGTGGGCACTTGTTCTCGGCCGTGGTGTAGCTGTTTTGTAATATGCCATGGTACTTCTTTTTCTACTGTTGTGTAGGTGGAATAACTGGCACCGTCGGATACATATCTTATGGTTATTGGGGAGTTCGACAGGAATAGCCTCGTGGCGATCTATAGACTAGTCTTTTTTTCACACACATTACATCGAAACCTATAATCTCTCTCCCTCTTTCCCACACACACCTAGTCTCTCGAGACTTCTCGCACGCACCATCTCTAGCTCCCTAGGTCGATGCCACCTACATACACTTGTACTCTGAGTTTAGTATGTTATACACGAAGAGAAGAGGTGCATGCACGCACTCGTCCTCTCTCACACACGCATCTGTAGCTATGAATTGTAGTGTTCTCAACCATCCGATTGGCTCTATCATAGGTACCGGTTGCTCCTTGGCCTTGAGATTGAGAAGTTTAAAATACGGAGGCTAAGCTGGAGGCGCGAGGTTTTGGTTAATGTGCGGGCCACACACGACACTAACACAACACGAAGCTTCGTTTGCCTGGTGCACAGTTGGGTGAGTACTACTAGTAGTACTACTACTTTGATGTGTGGAGTCAACTCGCACAAGGATGCAACACTTCCTGAACAAACAAGCATATAAGCTACTTATACTTCTTACCAAAGGATCTTTATATCCAACAGACACAAAATATCCGTTTGACTATTAGAAATTACTTTAACTGTTGATCTGATGTCGAAGTAATTGTTGCGTCACCACCAAAACCCACCTTCTCTTAAGCTAAAGTAGACCGAGTTAACCCCGATAAGCAGAAGGCACTATAGAATCATTTAGGAGGTGAGCTTGTCAATCTGAATGTGGAGGGACACCGTCCTCGACAACCCAGACACGGCCAGCAGGTTGGGCGGAACTAAGAAGAAGGTCAGCTCCTACACGCCAACGTCGTCGGGATCCTTGCTGCCTGTCACCTTGAATTCCACCTTGACGGTGTCGTCTTTCCTTTGGGCTCCCCCGGCAGGCCGTTTGCCCACAGCTTGGCCACGTAGTGCGGTAGTGGGGACACCCCCGCTCTGATGCATACGACCGACACGGTGATAGGTGCACCGGTGTCGAGCACGCCATCGACCAAGAAAAACGTGCCGTTGTCCTCCTTCGTGAACAGCAAGAGTCGTGGCTCCGACACCAGCACTTGTAGCTGGAGCACCTTTCCGTGCTAGATCTTGTGCACGGGCATGGGATGCACCGTGCTGATGTGGTGGGAGAGCGCCGATGGCGGGCCTTCATAGCCGCAGACGGGTACGGGGCATTTGCAGGGCACGAGCAGACACACGCTCTGGTGATCAGCGAGCTTGTGGTAAGTGATGTAGAGCCAACAGCCTTCGTTTGGGCACTCCCCCTCACTGAGGAGAGGATGGCCTCCATCTCGTGTTCCACAGGTCAAAGATGCCGCCGCGCTCGCACTTCTAGCACTGTCGCTGGTTCCCGGGGCGCTCGCCGCGGTAGTCCGCGTAGGACAGGTGCCCTCCCTTGCACTGCACAAATCAATCGAACATCACATCAATCAAGAAACCTGCACCTTGCTCGATTAGCCAAACGGACGAGGTGTATTCAAACCTCATACACTGGAGGCTTCAAGGGGCGGAGGCACAAGGGGCGGTGGAGCAAGGTGAGGCTCATAGAGACCATAGAGAGCTCCATCATCGAGTCATGTTCCGTCGGCATGATCTCCCCCTCCTCGTGCACAACCATCTCTCGCTTTAGGGCCAGGGCATTACATCACATATTCATACTACTTCAAGGTGCATTAAATCAACACATGCAAGTACAGTATCAAAAGGAAAGTCATGGCATGCATGCATGCATTGTAATTAATGCTTCGGTAAACGCAAACTATTGAAATATATCGATTGCACTACTTTGATGTGTCGCGTCAACTTGTACAAAGGATAAGTTTGATTACAACACCCTCTCCCTCGCCCATGAGCGTGGTGGCTCGCACGACTAGGAGAAGTTTTCGCTACACGCTCTCCTTCCCGCACGCGGTGGACATGCAGCAGTTCATTCGGTGTCAGATGGCCAGAAGCATACTAGTAGTACTCCACTGTAGTAGTACCATCATTGTTCGACTTCTCGAAGAGGCGAAGAGCCAAGCGCAACCCGGATGCTCGTGTGGCAGTTTCATGTGTAGGGGAGGTAGTATACTGACGTAGTCTACGTGTATCGTGCCTCTAAGCTTAAAATCGTTGGAGTCGGCTCCATGTTAGGAGGCCGTCTCGAAGCATTTTTGGATTAAAATAATCTTCTAGCCCTACCTGTCATCCTAGTAATTGTACTTTGCACGCTCATCTGGTCAAGATAGGAATATATACTTTAATTTGTGGTGGGGTAAATGTTAGAGGTTGCAGCAAATATATTGTACACTGCAGGTCTTTTAGCCAAGTTTAGAGGCAAGCATGTGGGGCCAATGCTATGATGTGCCGCATCAACTCGCACAATGAGGAGAAGCTTGACTTTACTAGTACATGCCCTCTCCCTCGCCCATGCGCGCGGTGTCTCGCAGACGAGGACAGAATTTTGCTTACTACAACATGCAGCAGTTGATTCTCTACTATAGAAGTAGTAACATCATTGTTCGTCTTCTTGAAGACGCGAAGATCCGAGCGCAACCCGAACGTGGTAGTTGCGAACACTCGCGTGGCAGTCTTTGTGTAGGGGTGGAGCGTGGTGAGGAGCCTTGGAGCACGCATATAGCCAGGCTCTTGCATGAGACAAAATTGCCATGTAAGCAGGCTATAAGCCCCCTATTGTACTTGCTCTTAATAGTATAGCCATGTAAACCGGAAAGGAGGGACTACTCGCTCCGTTTTTATTTACTCCGCGTATTAGATTTGGTAAAAGTAAAGCTTTATAAACTTTGACTTATAAAAATATATATTAACATAAGCAATAACGAACCAATACAATTAGATTTATTATTGAATGTACTTTCACATCATATATACTCTATTTGTTATGATAAATTTTTATATTATTTTTATAAACTTGGTCAAACTTTATGAAAATTTGACTTTAGTCAACTCTAATATGTAGAGTAAATAAAAATGGAGGGAGTATTTGCCTTTCTAGATATTTCAACAAGTGACCAGGAGTACACCCTTAATGAGTACATACGGAGCAAAATGAGTGAATCTACACCGTAAAAAAATATGTAGTTCTCTCGTTTTCCTCTCTGCCTTAGTCGCGGTGCACAATATTGAGTATACTACTACTGACTAGTTCATCGCAAAAAACAAACAAACTACTGACTAGTCTCTTTTTGACATGTGTTTACGTTGATACGGCTTGAATGCCAATGAGGCAGAGGGTAGCGGTTCCCGAAACATTGAACGGTCAATGAAACCTCCCAATTGAGTTAGCATGCAAAGGTAGGAGTAAGTAATTGGAGAAGCAAAATGGAGCCAGCACGATGTGAATGCAATGCAGTTTGGACTCTCATAAGGGCACCCCACCACTCCAATCCATCTACTCCTAGTCTATGCGCAACGCTGCCCACTCCAATCCAAGACCAAGACCAACTGACCAGAAGCCACAAGAACTCATGGCGTCGATGGACGCGAGCGGCAGTCGGCTGTGCTGGATCGTCCAAGACATCGGCCTGCGGCCCCGCACCATGCAGCATTTCCGGACGGTGCTAGCGACTGTCGGCGTCATAGACCTTGTCGATGCCGGCGTCATAGCCCTCGTTGATGCCAGTTTCGCCTCTCATGAGCCAGATGATGGTCGACTCCATCTGCAAGTTCACCGCCGTCAAGAAGCGCACGGATGACCTTGCCATACTACTGCAGCCCGCGTGCCCAGACTCCTTGTTGCCTGCCACTCTCATCGGCCTCCAAGGTGACAAACTCTTTGAAGCACTGGTGGCCCTGCAGGTGCCGGAGGTCGCGATGAAGAATTTGCACCTCGAGGCCACGCTCGCCGTGCAGTGCCTCGCCATGCAACAAACTGTCGACCTGCACATCCACGTCTACGAGGAAATCATCTACATAGGCCACTACAAGGCCAGCAAGGACAAAAGGACGTTGGCCTTCTTCCAGCGGGTGGAATCTTTGGACACCATTGTTCAGAAGCACATCGACCTGGCCATGAAAGTCGTTGCTACATAGCCGCCTTTCGGTGGGTCGGTGCCCTAAGTCGAGGAGGTGGACGTTATTGATGGATGCATCTTTCTTCTTGCCTCATGTAACCAGCACGGCATCGCCTTGTGGCCTTAATGTTTTATTAGCGTATGGCATTTTTGTTCCAGTCCTAAATGACATGTGTGATCCCTTGCTCTTATTTGGCGTTAATTATATGTAGTATCACTGTCTTCGACCTGGTGTACTACCTAGGTCCTAGTTTATTAGTCCCTTTTGTAATTTGTGCTAAATTTTGACCAATGATTTAACTAACAAAATGTTAGTGCATGTCATTTGATTTGTATATCATTTGATTTGTATTTGAACATAGTTTTCAATGATATAATTCTGATGACATGCATGAACCTTTTGTTAGTCAAATTTATGGTCAAAAATTTGGCACAAATTACGATGGGGAGCAATAAACCAGGACGGAGGTAGACTGGTCTGTCACGATCATGCTTTGTGTCTAATTTTGAATTTAGCGACCCAACCTACATGGAGGGAGTGCTGTATATATTAGCGCGACACCCAAACTTATGTATTCAAAACTAAGCGTTAATACAAGTCACGAGTTCAAAACGAGAAAGTGGAACAAGTACAGCATGCCTGTGTCGTTCGCGTCACCCACCCACATGGTCGCGGTGCACAATGTAGTAAATGACTAGTCTCTTCTTGACCCGCATTTACAATGATACGGCTTGAATGCCAAGGAGGGAGAGGGTAGTGGTTCCCGAGACATTGAACAGTCAATGATGCATCCTTAATTAGCATGCAGAGGGAATTAATTGGAGAAGCAGAATAGAGCCAGCATGATGTGAATGCAACAGAATTTGGACTCTCATACAAAGCTGGC
This sequence comes from Triticum dicoccoides, assembly GCF_002162155.2. Lineage (NCBI taxonomy): Eukaryota > Viridiplantae > Streptophyta > Magnoliopsida > Poales > Poaceae > Triticum > Triticum dicoccoides. Next base: position 452,624,995 of record NC_041385.1, read on the forward strand.
CCACCACTCCAATTCATCTACTCCTAGTCCCTGCGCAACACTTCTCACTCCAATCCAAGACCAACTGACCAGAAGCCACGAGCACCTATGGAGGCGATGGACACGAGCGATAGTCGGCTATCCCAGATCATCAAAGACGCCGACCTGCTCCCCTGCACTATGCAGCGTTTCCAAATGGTGTTGGCAACCACCGGCATCGTAGCCCTCACCGACTCTGTCTTTGCCTCTCGCATGGACTACATGATGGTCTGCTCCATCCGCAAGTTGACCACCATCAAGAAGCGTGCGGACGACCTTGCCGTACTGCTCCGGCCAGCGCGCCCAGGCTCCTCATTGCCTGCCACCCTCATTGGCCTCCATGGTGAGGAACTCTTTCAAGCCCAGGTGGCCCTGCAAGTGCCAGAGGTCGCGACGAAGAATGTGCACCTCGAGGTCGCGCTTGTCGTGCAGCGCCTTGCCATGCAAGAAACCGTCGACCTGCACATACACGTCTACGAGGAAATCGTATACATAGGCCACTACAAGGCCAACAAGGACAGAAAGATGTTGGCCTTCTTCCAACGGCTGGAATCTTTGGACGCCATTGTTCAGAAGCACGTCGACCTGGTTACGAAAGCCGCTGCTACTTAGCCGTCGTTCGATGGGCCGGCGCTCTTAGCTGAGGAGGTTGACGCCGTTGATGGATGCATCTTTCTTCTTGCCTCCTGTAACCAGCACTGCATCACCTCATGGCCTTAATGCTTTATTAGTGTATGGCACTTTTATTCCAGTCGTAACATTTTTTAAAGAAAACAAGACCAACCCGAGCTAGACTAGCCTATTGGCATTTTTTATAAAAGAAAACTCCATGAGCACCAAGCCTTGACCCGAGACTCGAACCCTGTTGTGCTGGCTGCTAACTCCCGCGCCTTGCCAACAGAGCGTATGCTCCATTCTCCAGTCATACCATTTTCACTGTGAGGTGGGGCCGTAGTTGAGCAAACCGACCATCGGCAAATCCCCATCCCGCCCACCGCGTGTTGGCTGAGTTAGAATTAGAAGAGAGAAACGAGTGAGAAGAGATAGTTGTAGCACGGACGCTGTTGTCAGATGGGACTCGTGTTGATAGAATAGAAGTACTGAGTACTCGTACCTCTTTTTTTATTTTTTATTTGAGGGAAAAAGTAGTCGTACGTGTTGGGGAACGTAGTAATTTCAAAAAAATTCCTACGCACACGCAAGATCATGGTGATGCATAGCAACGAGAGGGGAGAGTGTTGTCTACGTACCCTCGTAGACCAAAAGCGGAAGCATTAGCACAACGCGGTTGATGTAGTCGTACGTCTTCACGATCCGACTGATCAAGTATCGAACGTACGACACCTCCGAGTTCAGCACACGTTCAACTCGATGACGTCCCTCAAACTCCGATCCAGCTGAGTGTTGAGGGAGAGTTTCGTCAGCACGATGGCGTGGTGATGATGATGATGTTCTACCGACGCAGGGCTTTGCCTAAGCACCACTACAGTATTATCGAGGTGGACTATGGTGGAGGGGGACACCGCACACGGCTAAAAGATCAAACGATCAATTGTTGTGTCTCTAGGGTGCCCCCTGCCCCCGTATATAAAGGAGTAAGGGGGGTGCGGACGGCCAAGGGGAGAGGCGCGTCGGGAGGAGTCCTACTCCCACCAGGAGTAGGACTCCCCCCCCTTTCCTAGTTGGATTAGGACTTGGGAGGGGTAAAGAGGAGGGAGAGAGGAAGGAAGGGGGGCGATGCCCCCCTCTCCTTGTCCTATTCGGACTAGGGGGGAGGGGCGCGTGGCCCAGCCCTGGCCGCCTATCCTCTTCTCCGTAAAGGCCCACTAAGGCCCATTAACCTCCCGGGGGGTTCCGGTAACCTCCTGGTACTCCGGTAAAATCCCGATTTCACCCGGAACACTTCCGATATCCAAACATAGGCTTCCAATATATCAATCTTCATGTCTCAACCATTTCGAGACTCCTCGTCATGTCCGTGATCACATTCGGGACTCCGAACAACCTTCGGTACATCAAAACATATAAACTCATAATATAACTGTCATCGTAACGTTAAGCGTGCGGACCCTACGGGTTCGAGAACTATGTAGACATGATCGAGACACGTCTCCGGTCAATAACCAATAGCAGAACCTGGATGCTCATATTGGTTCCCACATATTCTACGAAGATCTTTATTGGCCAGACCGCATAACAACATACTTTGTTCCCTTTGTCATCGGTATGTTACTTGCCCGAGATTCGATCGTCAGTATCTCAATACCTAGTTCAATCTCGTTACCGGCAAGTCTCTTTACTCGTTCCGTAATACATCATCCCACAACTAACTCATTAGTTGCAATGCTTGCAAGGCTTAAGTGATGTGTATTACCGAGAGGGCCCAGAGATACCTCTCCGACAATCGGAGTGACAAATCCTAATCTCGAAATACGCCAACCCAACATGTACCTTCGGAGAAACCTATAGAGAACCTTTATAATCACCCAGTTATGTTGTGACGTTTGGTAGCACACAAAGTGTTCCTCCAGTAAACGGGAGTTGCATAATCTCGTAGTCATAGGAACATGTATAAGTCATGAAGAAAGCAACAACAACATATTAAACGATCGTGTTCTAAGCTAACGGAATGGGTCATGTCAATCACATCATTCTACTAATGATGTGATCCCGTTAATCAAATGATAACTCATGTCTATGGCTAGAAAACATAACCATCTTTGATTAACGAGCTAGTCAAGTAGAGGCATACTAGTGACAATCTGTTTGTCTATGTATTCACACATGTATTATGTTTCCGGTTAATACAATTCTAGCATGAATAATAAACATTTATCATGATATAAGGAAATAAATAATAACTTTATTATTGCCTCTATGGCATATTTCCTTCAGTCTCCCACTTGCACTAGAGTCAATAATCTAGATTACACAGTAATGATTCTAACATCCATGGAGCCTTGGTGTTGATCATGTTTTGCTCGTGGAAGAGGCTTAGTCAACGGGTCTGCAACATTCAGATCCGTATGTATCTTGCAAATTTCTATGTCTCCCACCTGGACTAGATCCCGGATGGAACTGAAGCATCTCTTGATGTGCTTGGTTCTCTTGTCAAATCTGGATTCCTTCGCCAAGGCAATTGCACCAGTATTGTCACAAAAGATTTTCATTGGACCCGATGCACTTGGTATGACACCTAGATCGGATATGAACTCCTTCACCTAGACTCCTTCATTTGCTGCTTCCGAAGCAGTTATGTACTCCGCTTCACATGTAGATCCCGCCACGACACTTTGTTTAGAACTGCACCAACTGACAGCTCCACCGTTCAATGTAAACACGTATTCGGTTTGCGATTTAGAATTGTCCGGATCAGTGTCAAAGCTTGCATCAATGTAACCACTTACGATGAGCTCTTTGTCACCTCCATAAATGAGAAACATATCCTTAGTCCTTTTTAGGTATTTCAGGATGTTCTTGACTGTTGTGCAGTGATCCACTTCTGGTGTCATGCCCAATATGTGATACTATCCTAAAGAGACTCGAAGGTCCCACCAAGGATAGAACCGCATATTGAAACGCTTTTGCAAGGTGGATATCATTACATAACCATTACATAATAGATGGGGATACATACAAGAGGAATACAATGCCACACGAATACAACATCACAATACATAAGAGCATCATCCGACTACAGATGAAACACAAATAGAAACTCAAACGACATCCACCCTGCTAGCCCAGGCTGCCGACCTGGAACCTATCCCCTGATCGAAGAAGAAGCAGAAGAAGAACTCCAAAACAACCAAACATCGCTCTCGCGTCATGATCATCGCATAACCTGTACCTACAACTGTTGTTGTAGTAATCTGTGAGCCACGAGGACTCAGCAATCCCATTACCATGGGTATCAAGACTAGCAAAGCTTAATGGGAAGGAAGGGATAAAGTGGTGAGGTTGCAGCAGCGACTAAGCATGATATGGTGGCTAACATACGCAAATAAGAGCGAGAAGAGAGCAAAAGGAATGGTCGTGAAGCTAGCAATGATCAAGAAGTGATCCTAAACTCCTACTTACGTCAAACATAACCCAAAAACCGTGTTCACTTCCCGGACTCCGCCGAAAAGAGACCATCACGGCTACAAACGCGGTTGATGTGTTTTAATTCGGATATGGTGTCAAGTTATCTACAACCGGACATTAACAAATTCCCGTCTGCCGCATAACCGCGGGCACGGCTTTCGAAAGATTATACCCTGCAGGGGTGTCCCAACTTAGCCCATGATAAGCTCTCGCGATCAACGAAGGATATACCTTCTCCCAGGAAGACCCGATCAGACTCGGAATCCCGGTTTACAAGACATTTCGACAATGGTAAAAGAAGACCAGCAAAGCCGCCTGATGCGCCGACAATCCCGATAGGAGCTGCACATATCTTGTTCTTAGGACAACACCGGATGAGACATCCTACGAGTAAAACCAGACCTTGAGTTTCCCCGAGGGGGCCCCGCAGTCTACTCGGTTCAGATCAACACTTAGACAAGCATTGGCCCGGGGGGCCTAAAATAAAGATGACCCTCGAGAGAGCGACTCCCAAGGGAAAAGTAGGTGGTTGTGAGGCAAATGGTAAAACCAAGGTTGGGCCTTGCTGGAGGAGTTTTATTCAAAGCGAACTGTCAAGGGGGTCCCATAAATCACCCAACCGCGTTAGGGACGCAAAGTCCGGGAACATAATACCGATATGACGGAAACTAGGGCGGCAAGAGTGGAACAAAACACCAGGCATAAGGCCGAGTCTTCCACCCTTTACCAAGTATATAGATGCATTAATTAAATAAGAGATATTGTGATATCCCAAATATAATCCTGTCCACCAAGGAGCAATCTTCAACTTCACCTGCAACTAGCAACACTATAAGAGGGGCTAAGCAAAGCGGTAACATAGCCAAACAACGGTTTGCTAGGAAGGGTGTCAAAGGTTAGAGGTTCATGGCAATTTGGGGAGGCTTGAAGAACAGGTGATAGGAAGCGCAACATAGCGATGGAATGAAACAACTAGCATAGCAATGATAGTAATGAGATCCAAGGTGACGGTCATCTTTCCTGAAATCCCGCTAGGAAGAAGAACGAGTCCGTGAAGAAGATGAAGCCACGAAGATGAACCAACCGTAGACGAACGAATCCTCACGATCGCAACGAAACGGGAAACTATCGAGAAGAAGCACACAACATAGTAAACACACCACACATGAACAAGACATGATGCTCAACCAAGCATGATGCAAGACAAGACTACATGAAGCTACTCATGGCAAGAGATGATGCAAACAAGAGCAACACATCAAGGCAAGTTTAAATGAGGCCGGAAACAACATATAACAATTCCGGTAGGTCCTCATATGCAAATTTCGAAATTGGTCCAGATCTGAATAAACCTTATGTTCAAGTTGTTAAACAGTAATTTAAGATGCACCAAGATGATCTACACGAGATTCTAGTCAAGTTACATATAAAGTTCATTTAGTTCGGAGCTACGGCCTAGAAGATATGAGCAAAACAAGTTAAACATGGCATTGAAGCAAAAGGCATACAAACATCAAGAAAACACCTCAAAAAAAAGATGCAACATGATAATATGAAGCTACATGCATAATCAAGCAAGTATCATATAGAGCACACTCAAAACAGAGCAACGGTTCAACACACACACACTATGCAAGTTATAGCAACAATCTGTCCAAAACAGCAACTAGGCATATTACAAGCATCAAAACAATATGCTACAGCACCTTAACATAAAAACAAAAGGCATGGACATGATGTACAGGTAAAGCATAACAAAACATGAACACTGAGCTATCTCCAGAAACTACTAGAACATGCTAAAAAACACATGGCAAGATTGCAAATAATAACAGTTTCAGACTAGGCAGAAATAACATCAGGTTGCAATGTTTAGAGCTATAAAACAACATGTTACAGGAATTTATCATGGAAAAGAAAGGCATGGCATGAATATACTAAACCCATAGAACAATAGTCCTTTACTGACCATGAGCCAAAAAGGATCAGAAGATATGATGGCACCCATGTAAACATGGCAAGTTATATGACAGATTCATACATGGCAAGAACATCAATAAGTAGGCATGTAGATGAGCTTGTACCACTCACCACAGGGCAATAAATGGCATGACAAGGCAACCAACAGCAAGAAGACATGTTTATGAAGCTAAGCATGGCAAGATCAAGTTCATAGGGTACATGGATCACTAGCAAAACACATGGCAAAACTAAACTTAAAACAGGCTGACAGCAACATTATTTAGCAATTTGAGAGCATGATAACAACAAGCTACAGAAGGCTATAAATGCAACCAGGGGCATGGATGGATAAATCATGACATGTATAACAAAACATCCTTAGTGAACATCTCCAGATTATGCATAGAATAACTTGTAGCAGCAGGTTTACATAGCATCACGAAATAACAGATTCAGCCTAGCAAAACAGTAACAGCAAGTACACTACTTCACGAGCTCGATTCACTCACCACAAGTCATTGCATGACAAGATAATCATAGCATCAGCAATAAGACATGTTTATGAAACTAACCAAGGAAAGAAAAAGTGCATAGCATGCAAGGATCAACTACAACAACCTTGGCAAAATTGAATAACATGTAAACAATCTGCCAGGAAACATTTTATAGAAAAAGTAGAGCAATAAAATGAAATGCTAGACTACTCTATAATTGCAAACAGGGGCATGAATGGATATATCATAACCATATGTTCAAAACATCCTTACTGAAGTATCTCAAAATATGCATGGATCTCTCTGTAGCATCAAGTTTACATGGCATCAAAATAACAGCAGAACAGGGACTAAAATCAGCAACATCACGAAGCCTAGTTTGCATGCTTATGCTAGTCACCACATTGATCACAAAAATACATGGCAAGCACCTCTGTAAATATGGCATGATGTAGTTCAAAACACATGTAGACATCAACCTCATAGGATGCACACATCAAACATGGCAAAAATGACAATTGAGCATATTCTGTTAACAAACAGCAGATAACAACATATAGTACTCTTGCAATGATGATTCAGGCATCATGATGGACTCAAATGAACATGGCACAATGTAATTAAATGTAGAGAATCTCTCAATGAACATTTCGATATATAGCATGCACAAAACGGAGCAGTATGCAACAAGTTATGGCATGATGAACAGGGCATACAAGGTTGCAGAAACATGGACTTAGCAGATTTTACCTCCGTGAAAGTCAACGCGGGACGGAGGGATCCGGGATGCGGGGATGCCGTGTTTGGTTGGTTGCATGGGTGGATCTGGTCCACCCCGCTGCGGATCCGGCTCCGGCGAGGGCGCGGAAGCCGAGGCGGTGGCTGACGACTTCGGTGACGAGCAGGAAGGTCGGGGAGGTCCGGCGGACGGCGGGGTCCCTCGGATCCGGACGACGGCAGGCCGGTCCTAGCCGGGGGCGAGGAAGAGGCGGCGGGGCGGCGAGCTTCTCCGACGAGGGCTGGCGAAGGCGGCGGGGATCTTCGGCGGCCGGCTCGGGTCGAAGGGAGGAGGCGGGCGAAGCGCGGAGGCAGGG